>NC_041390.1:511351508-511486818 GCF_002162155.2 Triticum dicoccoides
GGGAATCCTACTCCCAGAGGGAGTAGGACTCTCCTGCGCCCTCCTCCTTGGCCGGCCAGCCCTCCCCCTTGGATCCTTTATATACGGGGGCAGGGGGCACCTCTAGACACACAAGTTGATCCTTGGTGATCGTTCCTTAGCCGTGTGCGGTGCCCCCTGCCACCATATTCCACCTCGATCATATTGTTGTAGTGCTTAGGCGAAGCCCTGCGTCGGTAGAACATCAAGATTGTCACCACGCCGTTGTGCTGACGGAACTCTTCCCCGACGCTTTGCTGGATCGGAGCCCGGGGATCGTCATCGAGCTGTACGTGTGCTAAGAACTCGGAGGTGCCGGAGTAACGGTGCTTGGATCGGTCGGATCGGGAAGACGTACGACTACTTCCTCTATGTTGTGTGATCGCTTCCGCAGTCGGTCTGCGTGGGTACGTAGACAACACTCTCCCCTCTCGTTGCTATGCATCACCATGATCTTGCGTGTGCGTAGGAAAATTTTGAAATTACTACGTTCCCCAACACTTCGTTGTGCTTTGCCTTCTCTTCTCGCTCTCTTTTGCGAACAGGTTAGCCACCATATATGCTAGTCGCTTGCTGCAGCTCCACATATTACCTGGCCTTACCTATAAGCTTAAATAGTCTTGATCGCGAGGCTGCGAGGTTGCTGAGTCCCCGTGGCTCACAGTTTACTTCCTAAACCAGATGTAGGGACCGATGATTCCGTTCCAGATGATGCTCTTGAGCTCAAGTGGGAGTTCGACGAAGACTCGCGCCGTTACTATGTGTCTTTCCCTCATGATCAGCAGTGGTGCCCAGTAAGGGCGATCGGGTCCGTGTCGCATGTTGGGGTTGATCTTTTATTTTGGTACCGTAGTCGGACGATGAGTTTATTGGATGGTTGCAATGTTATTCAGGTATTTGTGTGATGTGGCGAGTGTAAGCCAACTATGTACCTTTTTCCCTATTATCTATTTACATGGGTTGTTGTGAAGATTACCTTACTTGCGCCATTGCTTTCAATGCGGTTATGCCTCTAAGTCGTGCTTCGACACGTAGGAGATATAGCCGCATCGAGGGCGTTACAATGATCCAGTAGGGCTCAAGGGAGAGTTTCGTCAGCATGACGGCATGGTGACGATGTTGATGAAGCTACCGTCGCAGGCCTTCGCCTAAGCACCGCTATGGTATGACCGGGGTGGGTTATGGTGGAGGGGGCACCGCACACGGCTGGGAGAGATCAACAATCAACTTGTGTGTTCTAGGGTGCCCCCTGCCCCCGTATATAAAGGAGCAAAGGGGGAGGCTGACCGGCCCTATAGGGCGCGCCAGGAGGAGGAGTCCTCCTCCTAGTAGGAGTAGGACTCCCCTCTTTCCTACTCCTACTAGGAGGGGGAAAGGAAGGGGGAGAAGGAGAAGGAAAGCCCCCCTTCCTAGTCCAATTTGGACCAGAGGGGGAGGGGGTGCACGGCCTGCCCTGGCCGGCCCCCTCTCTCTCCACTAGGGCCCAACAAGGCCCATTAACCCCCAGGGGGTTTCGGTAACCCCTCCGGCACTCTGGTAAAATCCTGGTTTCACCCGGAACTCTTCTGATGTTCAAATGTAGGCTTTCAATATATCAATCTTTATGTCTCGACCATTTCGAGACTCCTCGTCATGTCCGTGATCATATCCGGGAGTCCGAACTACCTTCGGTACATCAAAACATATAAACTCATAATACTGATCGTCACAGAACTTTAAGCGTGCGGACCCTACGGGTTCGAGAACTATGTAGACATGACCGAGACATGTCTCCGGTCAATAACCAATAGTGGAACCTAGATGCTCATATTGGTTCCTACATATTCTACTAAGATCTTTATCGGTCAAACCGCATAACAACATACGTTGTTCCCTTTGTCATCGGTATGTTACTTGCTCGAGATTTGATCGTCAGTATCTCAATACCTAGCTCAATCTCATTACCGGCAAGTCTCTTTACTCGTTCTGTAATGCATCATCCCGCAACTAACTCATTAGTCACATTGCTTGCAAGGATTATAGTGATGTGCATTACCGAGAGGGCCTAGATATACCTCTTTGACAATCGGAGTGACAAATCCTATTCTTGATCTATGCCAACTCCACGAACACCATCAGAGACACCTGTAGAGCACCTTTATAATCACCCAGTTACGTTGTGATGTTTGGTAGCACACAAAGTGTTCCTCCGGTATTCGGGAGTTGCATAATCTCATAGTCATAGTAACATGTATAAGTCATGAAGAAAGCAATAGCAGTAAACTAAACGATCAAGTGCTAAGCTAACGAAATGGGTCAAGTCAATCACATCATTCTCCTAATGAGGTGACCCCGTTGATCAAATGACAACTCATGTCTATGGCTAGGAAACTCAACCATCTTTGATCAATGAGCTAGTCAAGTAGAGGCATACTAGTGACACTATGTTTGTCTATGTATTCACACATGTATTATGTTTTCGGTTAATACAATTCTAGCATGAATAAGAAACATTTATCATGATATGAGGAAATAAATAATAACTTTATTATTGCCTCTAGGGCATATTTCCTTAAGTCTCCCACTTGCACTAGACTCAATAATCTAGATTACACAGTAATGATTCTAACACCCATGGAGTCTTGGTGATGATCATGTTTTGCTCGTGGAAGAGGCTTAGTCAATGGATCTGCAACATTCAGATCCGTATGTATCTTGCAAATCTCTATGTCTCCCACCTAGACTTGATTCCGGATGGAATTGAAGCGTCTCTTGATGTGCTTGCTTCTCTTGTGAAATCTGGATTCCTTTGCCAAAGCAATTGCACCAGTATTGTCACAAAAGATTTTCATTGATCCTGATGTACTAGGTATGACACCTAGATCGGATATGAACTCCTTCATCCAGACTCCTTCATTTGTTGCTTCTGAAGCAGCTATGCACTCCGCTTCACATGTAGATCCCGCCACGACACTTTGTTCAGAACTGCTCCAACTTACAGCTCCACCGTTCAATATAAACACGTATCCGGTTTGCGATTTAGAATCGTCCGGATTAGTGTCAAAGCTTGCATCGACGTAACCATTTACGACGAGCTCTTTGTCACCTCATAAACGAGAAACATATCCTTAATCCTTTTCAGGTATTTCAGGATGTTCTTGACCGTTGTCCAGTGATCCACTCCTAGATTACTTTGGTACCTCCCTGCTAAACTAATAGCAAGGCACACATCAGGTCTGGTACACAGCATTGCATACATGATAGAGCCTATGGCTGAAGCATAGGGAACACTTTTCATTTTCTCTCTATCTTCTGCAGTGGTCGAGCATTGAGTCTTACTCAACGTCACACCTTGTAACACAGGCAAGAACCCTTTCTTTGCTTGATCCATTTTGAGCTTCTTCAAAACTTTATCAGGGTATGTGCTTTGTGAAAGTCCAATTAAGCGTCTTGATCTATCTCTATAGATCTTGATGCCCAATATATAAGCAGCTTCTCCGAGGTATTTCATTGAAAAACTCTTATTCAAGTATCCTTTTATGCTATCCAGAAATTCTATGTCATTTCCAATCAGCAATATGTCATCCACATATAATATTAGAAATGCTACAGAGCTCCCACTCACTTTCTTGTAAATACAGGCTTCTCCAAAAGTCTGTATAAAACCATATGCTTTGATCACACTATCAAAACGTTTATTCCAACTCCGAGAGGCTTGCACTAGTCCATAAATGGATCAATGGAGCTTGCACACTTTGTTAGCTCCCTTTGGATCGACAAAACCTTCTGGTTGCATCATATACAACTCTTCTTCCAGAAATCCATTCAGGAATGCAGTTTTGACATCCATTTCCAAATTTCATAATCATAAAATGCGGCAATTGCTAACATGATTCGGACAGACTTAAGCATCGCTACGGGTGAGAAAGTCTCATCGTAGTCAACTCCTTGAACTTGTCGAAAACCTTTTGCAACAAGTTGAGCTTTGTAGACAGTAACATTATCGTCAGCGTCAGTATTCTTCTTGAAGATCCATTTATTCTCGATGGCTTGCCAATCATCGGGAAAGTCAACCAAAGTCCATACTTTGTTCTCATACATGGATCCCATCTCAGATTTCATGGCCTCAAGCCATTTTGCGGAATCTGGGCTCACCATCGCTTCTTCATAGTTTGTAGGTTCATCATGGTCAAGTAACATGACTTCCAGAACAGGCTTACCGTACCACTCTGGTGCAGATCTTACTCTGGTTGACCTACGAGGTTCGGTAGTAACTTGATCTGAAGTTTCATGATCATTATCATTAGCTTCCTCGCTAATTGGTGTAGGTGTCACAGGAACCGGTTTCTGTGATGAACTACTTTCCAATAAGGGAGTAGGTACAATTCCCTCATCAAGTTCTACTTTCCTCCCACTCACTTCTTTTGAGAGAAACTCCTTCTCTAGAAAGGATCCATTCTTAGCAACGAATGTCTTGCCTTCGGATCTGTCATGGAAGGTGTACCCAACAGTCTCCTTTGGGTACCTATGAAGACACATTTCTTCGATTTGAGTTCGAGCTTATCAGGTTGAAGTTTTTTCACATAAGCATCGCAACCCCAAACTTTAAGAAATGACAACTTTGATTTCTTGCCAAACCACAGTTCATAAGGCGTCGTCTCAACGAATTTAGATAGTGCCCTATTTAATGTGATTGCAGCCGTCTCTAAAGTATAACCCCAAAACGATAGTGGTAAATCATTAAGAGACATCATAGATCGCACCATATCTAGTAGAGTACGATCGCGACGTTCGGGGACACCATTACGTTGTGGTGTTGCGGGTGGCGTGAGTTGCAAAACTATTCCGCATTGTTTCAAATGTAGACCAAACTCGTAACTCAAATATTCTCCTCCACGATCAGATCATAGAAACTTTATTTTCTTGTTACGATGATTTTCCACTTCACTCTGAAATTCTTTGAACTTTTCAAATGTTTCAGACTTATGTTTCATTAAGTAGATATACCCATATCTGCTCAAATCATCTGTGAATGTGAGAAAATAACGATACCTGCCGCGAGCCTCAATATTCATCAGACCACATACATCAGTATGTATGATTTCCAACAAATCCGTTGCTCGCTCCATTGTTCTAGAGAACGGCGTTTTAGTCATCTTGCCCATGAGGCATGGTTCGCAAGTACCAAGTGATTCATAATCAAGTGATTCCAGAAGTCCATCAGTATGAAGTTTCTTCATGCACTTTACACCAATATGACCCAAACGGCAGTGCCACAAATAAGTTGCACTATCATTATCAACTCTGTATCTTTTGGCTTCAACATTATGAATATATGTATCATTACTATCGAGATTCATCACAAATAGACCACTCTTCAAGGGTGCATGACCATAAAAGATATTACTCATATAAATAGAACAACCATTATTCTCAGATTTAAATGAATAACTGTCTCGCATCAAACAAGATCCAGATATAATGTTCATGCTTAACGCTGGCACCAAATAACAATTATTCTGGTCTAAAATTAATCCCAAGGGTAGATGTAGAGGTAGCGTGCCGACGGCGATCACATCGACTTTGGAACCATTTCCCACGTGCATCGTCACCTCATCCTTAGCTAGTCTTCGCTTAATCCATAGTCCATGTTTCGAGTTGCAAATATTAGCAACAGAACCAGTATCAAATACCCAGGTGCTATTGCGAGCTCTAGTAAGGTACACATCAATAACATGTATATCACATATACCTTTGTTCACCTTGCCATCCTTCTTATCCGCCAAATACTTAGCGCAGTTCCACTTCCAGTGACCAGTCTATTTGTAGTAGAAGCCCTCAGTCTCAAGATTAGGTCCGGACTTGGGTTTCTTCTCCTGACAAACAACTTGTTTGCCATTCTTTTTTGAAGTTCCCCTTCTTCTTCCCTTTACCCTTTTTCTTGAAACTGGTGGTCTTGTTGACCATCAACACTTGATGCTCCTTCTTGATTTCTACCTCTGCTGCCTTTAGCATTGAGAAGAGCTCGGGAATTGTCTTATTCATCCCTTGCATATTATAGTTCATCACGAAGCTCTTGTAGCTTGGTGGCAGTGATTGAAGAACTCTGGCAATGACACTATCAATAGGAAGATTAACTCCTAGTTGAGTCAAGTGGTTATGATACCCAGACATTCTGAGTATATGTTCACTGAGAAAACTATTCTTCTCCATCTTGCAGCTGTAGAACTTATTGGAGACTTCATATCTATCAATCCGGGCATTTTCTTGAAATATTAACTTCAACTCCTGGAACATCTCATATGCTCCACGACGTTCAACACGTCGTTGAAGTCCCGGTTCTAAGCCGTAAAGCATGGCACACTGAACTATCGAGTAGTCATCAGCTTTACTCTGCCAGACGTTCTTAACATCATCAACAGCATCTGCAGCAGGACTAGCACCTACCAGTGCTTCCAGGACGTAATTCTTCTGTGCAGCAATGAGGATAATCCTCAAGTTACGGACCCAGTCCGTGTAATTGCTACCATCATCTTTCAACTTTGCTTTCTCAAGGAACGCATTAAAATTCAATGGAACAACAGCACAGGCCATCTATCTACAACAACATAGATAAGCAAAATACTATTAGGTACTAAGTTCATGATAATTTAAGTTCAATTAATCATATTACTTAAGAACTCCCACTTAGATAGATATCCCTCTAATCATCTAAGTGATCACGTGATCCATATCAACTAAACCATAACTGATCATCACGTGAGATGGAGTAGTTTTCAATGGTGAACATCCCTATGTTGATCATATCTACTATATGATTCACGCTCGACCTTTTGGTCTCAGTGTTCTGAGGCCATATCTGCATATGCTAGGCTCGTCCAGTTTAACCCGAGTATTCTGCGTGTGTAAAACTGTCTTACACATGTTGTAGATGAACGTTGAGCTTATCACACCCGATCATCACGTGGTGTCTCGGCACGATGAACTTTAGCAACAGAGCATACTCAGGGAGAACACTTTTACCTTGAAATTTAGTGAGAGATCATCGTATAATGCTACCGTCAAACAAAGCAGAATAAGATGCATAAAGGATAAACATCACATGCAATCAATATAAGTGATATGATATGGTCATCATCCCTTTTGTGCCTTTGATCTCCATCTTCAAAGCACCATTATGATCACCATCATCACCGGCGCGACACCTTGATCTCCATCGTAGCATAGCTGTCGTCTCGCCAACTATTGCTTCTACTACTATCGCTACCGCTTAGTGATAAAGTAAAGCAATTACAGGGCGATTGCATTGCATACAATAAAGCGACAACCATATGGCTCCTGCCAGTTGCCGATAACTCCGTCACAAAACACGATCATCTCATACAATAAATATAGCATCATGCCTTGACCATATCACATCACAACATGCCCTGCAAAACAAGTTAGACGTCCTCTACTTTATTGTTGCAAGTTTTACGTGGCTGCTATGGGCTGAGCAAGAACCGTTCTTACCTACGCATCAAAACCACAATGATAGTTCGTCAAGTTAGTGATGTTTTAACTTTCGCAAGTACCGGGCAGTCACCTGACACCCGCCAGCCACCTGTGTGCAAAGCACGTCGGTAGAACCAGTCTCTGTAAGCGTACGCGTAATGTCGGTCCGGGCCGCTTCATCCAACAATACTGCCGAACCAAAGTATGACATGCTGGTAAGCAGTATGACTTGTATCGCCCACAACTCACTTGTGTTCTACTCGTGCATATAACATCTATGCATAAACCTGGCTTAGATGCCACTGTTGGGGAACGTAGTAATCAAAAAAATTCCTACACACACGCAAGATCATGGTGATGCATAGCAGCAAGAGGGGAGAGTGTCGTCCATGTACCCTCGTAGACCGTTAAGCGGAAGCGTTATGACAACGTGTTTGATGTAGTCGTACGTCTTCACGATCGACTGATCCTCAGTACTGAACGTACGACACCTCCGCGTTCAGCACATGTTCAGCTCGGTGACGTCCCGCGAACTCACGATCCAGTAGAGCTCGAGGAAGAGTTTCGTCAGCACGACGGCGTGGTGACGATGTTGATGAAGCTACCGTCGGAGGGCTTCGCCGAAGCACCGCTACGGTATGAGCGAGGTGGATTATGATGGAGGGGGGCACCGCACACGGCTGGGAGAGATCAATGATCAACTTGTGTGTTCTAGGGTGCCCCCTGCCCCCGTATATAAAGGAGCAAAGGGGGGAGGCCGGCCGGCCCTGTAGGGCGTGCCAGGAGGAGGAGTCCTCCTCCTAGTAGGAGCAGGACTCCCCTCTTTCCTACTCCTACTAGGAGTGGAAAGGAAAGGGGTGCGCCGCCCCCCCCCCTTCCTAGTCCAATTCGGACCAGAGGGGAGGGGCGCGCGCGGCCTACCCTGGCCAGCCCCTCTCTCTCTCCACTAGGGCCCAACAAGGCCCATTAACCCCCAGGGGGTTCCGGTAACCCCTCTGGCACTCCGGTAAAATCCTGATTTCACCTGGAACTCTTCCGATGTCCAAATGTAGGCTTCCAATATATCAATCTTTATGTCTCGACCATTTTGAGACTCCTCGTCATGTCCGTGATCATATCCGGGACTCCGAACTACCTTCTGTACATCAAAACATATAAACTCATAATATTGATCGTCACAGAACTTTAAGCGTGCGGACCCTACGGGTTCGAGAACTATGTAGACATAACCGAGACATGTCTCCAGTCAATAACCAATAGCGGAACCTAGATGCTCATATTGGTTCCTACATATTCTACGAAGATCTTTATCGGCCAAACCGCATAACAACATACGTTGTTCCCTTTGTCATCGATATGTTACTTGCTCGAGATTTGATCGTCGGTATCTCAATACCTAGCTCAATCTCGTTACCGGGAAGTCTCTTTACTCGTTCTGTGATGCATCATCCTGCAACTAACTCATTAGTCACATTGCTTGCAAGGCTTATAGTGATGTGCATTACCGAGAGGGCCCGGAGACACCTCTCCGATAATCGGAGTGACAAATCCTATTCTTGATCTATGCCAACTCCACAAACACTATCGGAGACACCTGTAGAGCACCTTTATAATCACCTAGTTACGTTGTGACGTTTGGTAGCACACAAAGTGTTCCTCCGGTATTCGGGAGTTGCATAATCTCATAGTCATAGGAACATGTATAAGTCATGAAGAAAGCAATAGCAGTAAACTAAACAATCAAGTGCTAAGCTAACGGAATGGGTCAAGTCAATCACATCATTCTCCTAATGATGTGATCCCGTTGATCAAATGACAACTCACGTCTATGGCTAGGAAACTCAACCATCTTTGATCAACGAGCTAGTCAAGTAGAGGCATACTAGTGACACTATGTTTGTCTATGTATTCACACATGTATTATGTTTCCGGTTAATACAATTCTAGCATGAATAATAAACATTTACCATGATATGAGGAAATAATAATAACTTTATTATTGCCTCTAGGGCATATTTCCTTCAGACGCCATGCCACCTCATGACATTGTCATTGCCCCGACACCCTTGCAGTATAGTTGATCGTGCAGGTTGTTGTTTAGGCATGAGCCAGGCCATAGGTGGGGCATTGTCGCTGCTACTACAGGACTGATAACCCACAAGTATAGGGGATCGCAACAGTTTTCGAGGGTAGAGTATTCAACCCAAATTTATTGATTCGACACAAGGGGAGCCAAAGAATATTCTCAAGTATTAGCAGCTGAGTTGTCAATTCAACCACACCTGGAAACTTAGTATCTGCAGCAAAGTGTTTAGTAGCAAAGTAATATGATAGTAGTGGTAACGGTGGTAAAAGGTAATGGTAGCAAAAGTAATATTTTTGGTGTTTTATACTGATGATAACAATAGCAATGGAAAAGTAAATAAGCGAAGAACAATATATGGAAAGCTCGTAGGCAATGGATCGGTGATAGAAAATTATGCCGGATGCGATCGATCATGTAACAGTCAAAACCTAGGGTGACACAAAACTAGCTCCAGTTCATCAATGTAATGTAGGCATGTATTCCGAATATAGTCATACGTGCTTATGGAAAGAACTTGCATGACATCTTTTGTCCTACCCTCCAATGGCAGCGGGGTCCTAGCGGAAACTAAGGGATATCAAGGCCTCCTTTTAATAGTGTACCAGACCAAAGCATTAACACACTGTGAATACATGAACTCCTCAAACTACGGTCATCACCGGGAGTGGTTGCCGGATCATAACACATAGTAGGTGACTATTGACTTGCAAGATAGGATCAAGAACTCTCATATATTGATGCAAACATAATAGGTTCAGATCTGAAATCATGGCACTCGGGCCCTAGTGACAAGCATTAAGCATAGCAAAGTCATAGCAACATCAATCTCAGAACATAGTGGATACTAGGGATCAAACCCTAACAAAACTAACTCGATTACATGATAAGTCTCATCCAACCCATCACCGTCCAGTAAGCCTACGATGGTATTACTCACGCACGGCGGTGAGCATCATGAAATTGGTGATGGAGGAAGGTTGATGATGATGATGATGGCGACGGATTCCCCTCTCTGGAGCCCCGAACGACCTCTAGATCATCCCTCCCGAGAGAGTTTAGGGCTTGACGGCGGCTCCGTATCGTAAAACGCGATGAATCATTATCTCTGATTTTTTCTCCCCGAACACAAATATATGGAGTCAGGGTTGAGGTCGGTGGAGCGTCAGGGGGCCCACGAGGCAGGGGGCGCGCCCAGGGGGGTAGGGCACGCCCCCACCCTCGTGGACAGGTGGAGGCCCCCCTGACGTGGATCTTCCTTCCAGTATTTTTTATATATTCCAAAATAATTCTCTGTTGATTTTCAGGTCATTCCGAGAACTTTTATTTCCGCACAAAAATAACACCATGGCAATTCTGCTGAAAACAGCCTCAGTCTGGGTTAGTTCCATTCAAATCATGCAAGTTAGAGTCCAAAACAAGGGCAAAAGTGTTTGGAAAAGTAGATACGACGGAGACGTATCAACTCCCCCAAGCTCAAACCTTTGCTTGTCCTCAAGCAATTCAGTTGATAAACTGAAAGTGATAAAGAAAAACTTTTACAAACTCTGTTTTCTCTTGTTGTTGTAAATATTTAAAGCCATCATTCAAGTTTTCAACAAAGATTATGAACTAACCATATTCACAATAACATTTAGGTCTCGTGTTTACTCATATCAATGGCATAATCAACTAGCGAGCAATAATTATAAATCTCGGATGACAACACTTTCTCAAAACAATCATGATATGATTTAACGGGATGGTATCTCGCTAGCCCTTTTTGAGACCGCAAAACATAAATGCAGAGCACCTTTAAAGATCAAGGACTGACTAGACATTGTAATTCATGGTAAAAGAGATCCAGTCAAGTCATACTCAATGTAAACTAACAATAATGGATGCAAATGACAGCGGTGCTCTCCAACTGGTGCTTTTTAATAAGAGGATGATGACTCAACATAAAAGTAAATGGATAGGCCCTTCACAGAGGGAAGCAGGGATTTGTAGAGGTGCCAGAGGTTGATTTTGAAATAGATATGAATAATATTTTGAGCGGTATACTTTCATTGTCAACATAACAACCGAGAGATGGCGATATCTTCCATGCTACACACATTATAGGCGGTTCCCAAACAGAATGGTAAAGTTTATACTCCCCCTCCACCAACAAGCATCAATCCATGCTTGCTCGAACGAGTGCCTCCAACTAACAACAGTCCCGGGGGAGTTTTGTTTGCAATTATTTTGATTTGATTTGCATAAAGCATGGGACTGGGCATCCCGGTGACCAGCCATTTTCTTGTGAGTGATGAGCAGAGCCCACTCCTCTTGAGAATAACCCGCCTAACATGGAAGATACAGACAACCCTAGTTGATACATGAGCCATTCGAGCGTACAAAACAGAATGTTTATTTGAAGGTTTAGAGTTTGGCACATACAAATTTACTTGGAACGGCAGGTAGATACCGTATATAGGTAGGTATGGTGGACTCATATGGAACAACTTTGGGGTTTATGGAATTGGATGCACAAGCAGTATTCCCACTTAGTACAGGTGAAGGCTAGCAAAAGATTGGGAAGCGACCAGCTAGAGAGCGACAACAGTCATGAACATGCATTAAAATTAATCAACACCAAATGCAAGCATGAGTAGGATATAATGCACCATGAACATAAATATCATAGAGGCTATGTTGATTTTGTTTCGACTACATGCGTGAACATGTGCCAAGTCAAGCCACTCGAATCGTTCAAAAGAGGATACCACCCTATCATACCACATCACAACCATTTTAATAGCATGTTGGCACGCAAGGTAAACCATTATAATCTCCTAGCTAATTAAGCATTGCATAAGCAACTATAATCTCTAATTGTCATTGCAAACATGTTTATTCATAATAGGCTGAATCAGGAACGATGAACTAATCATATTTACAAAAACAAGAGAGGTCGAGTTCATACCAGCTTCTCTCATCTCAATGAGTCCATCATATATCATCATAATTGCGTTTCACTTGCACGACTGAATAGTATGGATAATAATAATAGTGCACGTGCATTGGACTAAGCTGGAATTTGCAAGCATTCAATTCAAGAGAGAAGACAAGGTAATGTGGGCTCTTTGTCAGATCAACGATAATGCATATAAGAGCCACTTTAACATTTTAATTATGGTCTTCTCCTCCCGACCCCCCAGAGAACAAGAAAAGAAATAAAACTATTTACACGGAAAAGCTCCCAACAAGCAAAAGAAGAACGGGAAATCTTTTTGGGTTTTCTTTTTAGTTACTACTACAAGCATGGAAAGTAAACTAATCAAAAGCTACAACTAATTTTTTTTATTTTTCTTAAGGTTTATTAAACACACAAGAAGAAAGCACAAAAATGAAAATAAACTAGCATGGATGATACAGTGAAAAAGTATGAGCACCGATAACTAGCAATGGGTGTGTGACCATGAATGTAATGTCGGTGAGAAATACGTACTCCCCCAAGCTTAGGCTTTTGGCCTAAGTTGGTCTATGGCCACAGCTGGCCTGACGGATATCCAAAGTAATAGTTGGGGTCGTACTGAGAAGAAGCCTCGGATTGCCACTGGTTGGCAATCACCTCCGGATCCCACTGGTAATCAGACTATCGTGGAGGATTAGATTGTGGTTCCGGCTCTGGCTCTGTAGCTGATGTAGGGTTCCGGTAGGCGTGAATGGCCTCCAACAGAACAAGGTACTTGCCTGCAGATAAATCAAACAAGGAAGGAGCATGCAAGGTAATAGTCTAAGGATGATTTATACCAAATATTAATTTGTACTTAAGCATCTTTTCCCTATTCTTAACAATAAAATCATGTTCTACCATACTCTTATAATCTAGATAAACAGGAGGCAACAATTTTTCTTCTTTCTCATAATGCCTAATAGGTATGTTAAAGTGTGCAGCGAGGCGCGAGGCGAAGATGCCTCCAAGGACGGGGCCCTTAGTACAGTTAAGATTTAACCGCTTTGCAACAATAGCGCACATACTAAATGTGTCATCACGGAACAAGGCATGGCACAAAATAACAATATCAGGGGCACTAAGGTTGCCACAGTTTCTGCGACCAATTAAGCATCTACTAGCAAATATTGCAAAGTAACGTAAAATAGGAAAATGTATGCTAGTAATTCTTGCATCGAAAACTTTCCTCATTTCTCCTACAACAATTGTATCAATAAACCCTTCCACATCGTCACGATGTGGTTCCTCTACGCTGCCCTCAAAAGGGATCAAACAAACTCGACAAAAATCACAAAGTGACATCTCCTTATGCTCATCATATAAATAAAATTCCACCGTAGGTGGTGAGCTTCTAGCATGGAAATGGAAGTTTTGCACAAAGATATTGGTGAGTAAGAGATAATGTTCGCGTTGGTCGTGGAGGAAGGCGGTGAGGCCTGCATTCTCAGCCAATTCATAGAAATCATCATAAATCCCGGCTGCTCTCAAGAAATCATCACAAGGCCATTCACATGGCCGGACCTCCATGGTGCGAGGGAGATTATACTTGGGCTTCTTGTTCTCTTCACTTTGTTTATCCTTCGAGCTTCGGCTCGATGAGCCCCTCAAAAATCTCTTCATCTTTTTTTGAAAATTTCTGAAATTTTTAGTAACTTCAAAATAAAAGTGAACCAAACTCAACAAAATTGATAGCAACTACTCCTACAAGTGCCTAGAGGATATATCATGCATTAAAACTACTTTTGACCACATAAATTTGACATGCAAGCTCAAGAACAGGGTCACCTAAGCAGCAAAAATATGCAATGAATAAAGCACTAGAAAAAAACTAATTGGACCATTGAAGGAGTCACATACCAAAGAACAATCCCCCAAAGCAGTTTTGTGAATGGAGCTTTGAGCAAGGAGATCGAAAATGGCAGCAAGATGAGCTTGGGCTCGGGTTTGAGCTGACTAGTGATGTTTGTGGGAGGAAGGAGTGTGTGGTAGCTGGAATAAGTGGAGGGGAGTCACCATGGGCCCACGAGGCAGGGGGCGCGCCCAGGTGGTAGGGCGCGCCCTGGACCCTCATGGCCAGGTGCTTGCTCCCCCTGATGTGTTCTCAGTGCCAGATATTCTCAAATATTCCAGAAAAAACATATTTAAATTTTAGGGCATTTGGAGAACTTTTATTTTTTGGGTATTCTTTATTGCATGGATAATTCAAAAAACAGACATAAATTACTATTTTTGCTTTATTTAATATAAATAACAGAAAGTAAAAAGAGGATACAGAGAGTTGTGTTTTCTAAATTCATCCATCTCATGCTCATCAAAAGGAATCCACTAATAAGGTTGATCAGGTCTTGTTAACAAACTCATTCCGAATAACATGGAACCAGAGAATTTTTGAATAACACTAGGTTACCTCAACGGGGATATGCATGTCCCCAACAATAAGGATATCATATTTCTTCTTGACAGTAGGAAGAGGAAATTCAAAACCTCTAATAGTAATAGTTGGAATTTTTCCAATAGAACTGATACTGTGGACTTGAGGTTGTTTCCTCGGAAAGTGTACCGTATGCTCATTACCATTAACATGAAAAGTGACATTACCTTTGGTGCAATCAATAACAGCCCTTTTACTACCTATGTCGGGTTATCAAGACCATGTACTTCTTCAACATGCGGTAAATTAAGACCATGTATTTCTTCAATAGGAGGTAAATTCTTAACATCTTCAGCTTTAATGCCTTTTTCTTTCATAGATTTCTTTGTCTCTTGCATATCTTCAGGACTGAGAAATAGAACACCCCTTTTCTTCGGAGTTGGCTTAGGGGTTGGCTCAGGAAGTTTCCAATTATTTTCATTGGTCAACATATTATTCAATAAAATTTCAGCTTAATCTGGTGTTCTTTCCTTGAAAACACAACCAGCACAACTATCCAGGTGGTCTCTGAAAGCATCGGTTAGTCCATTATAAAAGATATCAAGTATTTCATTTTTCTTAAGAGGATGATCAGGAAAAGCATTAAGTAATTGGAGAAGCCTCCCCAAGCTTGTGGGAGACTCTCTTCTTCAATTTGCACAAAATTATATATTTCTCTTAAAGCAGCTTGTTTTTTATGAGCAGGGAAGTATTTAGCGGAGAAGTAATAAATCATATCCTAGGGACTATGCACACAACCAGGATCAAGAGAATTAAACCATATTTTAGCATCACCCTTTAATGAGAACGGAAATAATTTAAGGATATAATAATAGCGAGTTTTCTCATCATTAATGAACAGGGTGGCTATATCATTTAATCTATAATACCTAAATAGTTCATCCCCACTAACCTATTTCTCTTCACATGCAGCCTGTCCACCTCAGCAGCCTTGCCACATCATCAGTTACTGTTAATTGTTTTGGTCATGCAGCTCACCAAGTCAGCATTCTTAAAAAAATGGTGTTATTCCCTTTTTAGCGGAAAAATGGTGTTATTCAACTCTCTGGAAACCAAAGAGGCCACTTTGGTCTTCCTTAAGACCACGTAACCCAAGAGTCAGCATACTAACCGATAGAAGCCCATCGGTCCATCACACCTGATGCATTCCCCATGCAATTTTCTTCTTTGACAGTTTGGCTCCTCCTCCCACGGTGCCGCCGCCGGCCTCCCCACTGGTGGTCAAAGCCGCTCCCTTATGTTGTTCCTCGGCACATGGTCCTCCTCGCGGCGGCGGCAACGGACGCACTAGACGACGCATCGAACGCGGCCATACCTATCACCGCCCCAGTTCGTGCGCGATCCAGCAGCAGCTCCCCCTCACGCCATTCCTCGGCCCCGGTTCCTCCTGGCGGCAGCGACATCGGACGCACCGGACGTGGCCATCCCCGTCGGCGCCCCAGTTCATGCGGGATCCAGCATACGCAGAGGACGCGACCATCCAAGTGTCTGCCCCGGTTCGTGCGGGATCCAGCAGGATGACCTCGGGAAGGAGCAGGTCCATGGCCGTATTCATGATCTTCTATCACTGCTGCAAGGACACTTGAGGTGTTGACGCTCACGTCAATGAGGCAGATGGTGATGATGTCAAGGAATCATACCCAATTCTTAGGTTTTTTTACCGTTAATTCTTAGGTGAATTCACACAGCCTCGAATTGTATTAGGTTGTGGGCCGGCGTGGCCTCCCACACTTCTAGACGACTTCTCCGCCCTGCCGCCCCAGCTTCAGGTTGCATGCTTTTCAGAAGCCAAGTTCCTCTGTTGCTCCTGTACCAGGGTCTGAGGCGAGCAAGCATGTTAGCTACGGCAAGGAAGGAGGCAAGTTTCCTGCTACATTCATCCTCTGCAGGTCTATTCTTCTTTACAGTCTATAAGATTGAATATAATATATGCATGATTTGGAATGGCCGACGTTGCTATTATTAATTTTGAGGCTTCCTTCTATATCTTTTGTTTACAATTACATGCAGTCTGAAACTCTGAATGTAATACACATGCATCAAGCCTTATTACCAAGAAACATGTGGAAAGTGAGGCGACGGTGAAGCAGTAGCTAGCACGGGGTGCGTCACCCTGTGGTACTGTAGGCAATCATAACCTTGGACAAGCTCGCTGGAATCAAGTCGGGTGAGGACATCTATCTTCCAGACACCTATTTCTTCTTGCAAATTTAGAAAAGGGAGGTTGAGACATCATTTCCATTTCCGTAATTCTCCAATCTGTAGGGCAATGAGATTAAAACGATGCGGTAGCGAGAAATGATTGTTCTCCTGATCTTCCTTTCAGTGGTATCTTCTAAGGCTTACCTGATATGTCTCTTTTTGGTCCTTAAATTTTTGTCATACATTTTTCTTGCTATGAATAGTTCATCTCCTAAATACAGATATCTTAATTGTGTTTGTCTCTAGGAGCATGACATTGTAACTCAGACAAGTTGTTTCTGGACTTGATATTTAGCTCACCATTAAATTGCAACTTTATGAGATTCTAAACCTGAAGGTAGTGTGCTTCCCCTTTTATTATACATGCTCCAGAATACTAATTTTAGCTGACAAAATAATGTTTTTTAGCAAGAACATGAATTGATGGGAGGGTATGATCTTCATTGGCCTCAATGCTGCTACCTGGTCAGGTTAACTAAGGTTACCTATATATAACTATTTTTATTTGATCATGCTCCTATTTGTGGTGTTTTACAGCAAAATAAGAGCACACCGTTGAGGAGTTAAAATATTAATTGATTGCAACATCGTCTTACTACAACATACAATTACTGCTATGCCAATAAGCTACAAACATTATAGTTTATGAATTAATAATTCTAAATTGGTATGGTTTGGATATTAAACATCTAAACATGAATCAATGATGCATAATTATTTATTTCAAAGCAAGTAATCTACTTAGAGAACTTAGTTGCTCTCACCATCCTCCTGTGTTTTAGTACTTTACACCAAAATAAGAGCATGGAATTGAAGAGTTTATAACCGTTAAGTGGTTGCCGTGCTATCTTCCTGCAACACATAAATTCTTATGCCTCCTATTTCATTGCTTGAGTGCAATCTGAACCATGTAGGTAATAGGCTGTTAAGCCATCCACCTACAAACAACAATTTATGGATAATAATGCTGATCTCTATATGTTGTAGATATGAACAACTAAAGATGAATCACTATTTTATATATTATGTCAAAGTAACAAATGTACAGAGACCTTTTTTGGAATGACGGGAATCAGATATAGAGTTCTTTCTTTTTGACGGGCAACGGCAGGTGTTCTGCCAATTCATTAAGTAGAGGGAAAAGAACCAAGGTCCCAGGGTATCGTACAGATCATCTCCAAAGCCGGAGGCTGGCTGAGGGAGAGCACCACATAGCTCGAATATAAATAGACATATTACAATTAATTTTTGTGTACAACTGCACTGCAGTTCCGTTGTATATATGGTAACAGAATTGTTGATAACGTGTACCTCACTCCATTTCAAAGTAAACGTCATTTTATAACACATTCAATTTTCAGATTTAAATAGGATGGTGGAACTCAATGCAAACTTATGTGTTGTACTGATAAAAAATGCAAAATGCATACTGTTTGAATCTATTGGCAAGTTTCTGAAGCTACTTCCATTTTCCATATGCAACGGAGCATGACATAGAAGTGTTCCTATTTGATAGCTCTCTTTGTCATTTGAAATATTTGCACAATGTCGTTGCCAAATGCTTTTTACTTGGCTACACTACTGAAATTGACTTGAATTACACTTCTCCAACTTTGTAGCTATATGTGAGTCTCCTACTAATTTTTTTGACAGTTGCTTAGTTAGGTACACTCATTATTCATGGTTTTTTATTACAGATGCTTAGTACATGTTATGATTACCAACATGTTCTTGGTACTACCATCTTCGAACATTGTAGAGCTTAAGAAATGGCAAACTAAAATTTATCAGCATCACAAGCAAGCTGGGAAACTTTATGATGTTGTCACCAATTCCTTCTGAGCATACATATATTAGTAGTTCTTGATTTTTGGTGACCAAAATGCAGATGACTTAAGGTACTAAGTGATGTTCTAAAATTTCTTGCACTTACTATGTTGTTTTACATATGTTCATTTTCTATTCATGACCAAATCTCATCAAAATATTCGCAAGCAATTCCCGCAGCAACGCGCGGGGTATCATCTAGTTTAGTAAGATGTGCCACAATAGTTTCAGATTCATAGCCATAGAAAGGATCAGATTCAACTAAAGTAATTGTCTCAGGATCAACAGAGAAATCATAATCCTTATCAGTAACAAAAAGATAGGTGAAGTAGCATAAGCAGGGTCATATTTCATTCTAGCTTTCAAAGACTTTTCTTTAAGTTTAACTAATAATTTCTTAAGATCACTTCTATCATTGCAAGCAAGAAAGTCTCTAGCAGTTTCTTCATCCATAACATAACCCTCAGGGACAACAGGCAATTTATATCTAGGGGGAGAATCTTCATCATCACTTTCATCAATATTATCAGTTTCAATAATTTCATTCTCTCTAGCCCTAGCAAGTTGTTCATCAAGAAATTCACCAAGTGGCACGGTAGTATCAAGCATAGAAGTAGTTTCATCATAAGTATCATGCATAGCAGAAGTGGCATCATCAATAACATGCGACATATCAGAATTAATAGCAGAAGCAGGTTTAGGTGTCGCAAGCTTACTCAAAACAGAAGGTGAATCAAGTGCAGAGCTAGATGGCAGTTCCTTACCTCCCCTCATAGTTGAGGGATAAATCTTGGTTCTTGGATCTTTCAAGTTCTTCATAATGATAAGCAGATATAAATCCCAAGTGACTCAAAGAATAGAGCTATGCTCCCCGGCAACGGCGCCAAAAAATAGTCTTGGTAACCCACAAGTATAGGGGATCACAACAGTTTTCGAGGATAGAGTATTCAACCCAAATTTATTGATTCGACACAAGGAAGCCAAAGAATATTCTCAAGTATTAGCAGCTGAGTTGTCAATTCAACCAAACCTGGAAACTTAGTATCTGTAGCAAAGTGTTTAGTAGCAAAGTAATATGATAGTAGTGGTAACAGTGGCAAAAGGTAATGGTAGCAAAAGTAATTTTTTTTGGTGTTTTATAGTGATGATAACAATAGCAACGGAAAAGTAAATAAGCGAAGAACAATATATGGAAAGCTCGTAGGCAATGGATCGGTGATAGAGAATTATGCCGGATGTGATCGATCATGTAACAGTCATAACCTAGGGTGACACAGAACTAGCTCCAGTTCATCAATGTAATGTAGGCATGTATTCCGAATATAGTCATACGTGCTTATGGAAAGAACTTGCATGACATCTTTTGTCCTACCCTCCCGTGGCAGCGGGGTCCTAGCAGAAACTAAGGGATATTAAGGCATCCTTTTAATAGAGTACCGAACCAAAGCATTAACACATAGTGAATACATGAACTCCTCAAACTACGGTCATCACCGGGAGTGGTCCCGACTATTGTCACTTCGGGGTTGCCAGATCATAACACATAGTAGGTGACTATTGACTTGCAAGATAGGATCAAGAACTCCCATATATTGATGAAAACATAATAGGTTCAGATCTGAAATCATGGCACTCGGGCCCTACTGACAAGCATTAAGCATAGCAAAGTCATAGCAACATCAATCTCAGAACATAGTGGATACTAGGGATCAAACCCTAACAAAACTAACTCGATTACATGACAAATCTCATCCAACCCATCACCGTCCAGCAAGCCTACGACGGAATTACTCACGCACGGCGGTGAGCATCATGAAATTGGTGATGGAGGAAGGTTGATGATGATGATGATGGCGACGAATTCCCCTCTCTGGAGCCCCGGACGGACTCCAGATCATCCCTCCCGAGAGAGTTTAGGGCTTGGCGGCGGCTCCGTATCGTAAAATGCGATGAATCCTTCTCTCTGGTTTTTTTTTCTCCCCGAACACGAATATATGGAGTCAGGGTTGAGGTCGGTGGAGCGTCAAGGGGGCCACGAGGCAGGGGGCGCGCCCCCCACCCTCGTGGACAGGTGGAGGCCCCCCCTGACGTGGATCTTCCTTCCAGTATTTTTTATATATTCCAAAATAATTCTCCGTTGATTTTCAGGTCATTCCGAGAACTTTTATTTCTGCACAAAAATAAGACCATGGCAATTCTGCTGAAAACAACGTCAGTCTGGGTTAGTTCCATTCAAATCATGCAAGTTAGAGTCCAAAACAAGGGCAAAAGTGTTTGGAAAAGTAGATACGACGGAGACGTATCAAGGACGCAGAGGAGTGCGCAAAAACCACGAAGCTGGCGCAAAGGTCGGCGAGAGTGATGTAGAGCACCAGCAGCAACCACAGATGGGTAGCAATTGGACGTTGTATGACGTGTTGTTCGACTACTGCAAGGTGAGGCTGACATGATCGGTCTACTCTCCTTGCTAGAGCTCAAGCCACCATGCCACTGATGGCCTACAATTTCAAAGCTATAGGACTAAACTGATACACCTCCAATAGTTTTAGAACCTAAACTACAGTTTCAATGTTATAAGACTAGACTGACACACCTCCAATAGTTTTAGAAGGTAAAAATGCACTTTCAAAGTTATAGGACTAAACTGACATAGATCTAATAGTTTTAGGACTTATGATGCATTTTACTTTATATACCCACTCAAACCTCTTGAACAAACTGCAGGCAAGTAAAACAATCCTTTGTTTTTTGTGGATATGACCTTACAATCTTGCATTGTTCCTATTCCTATATTATTGAAGTCCTACTAATCAAGGGGACCATCAATTTTGATGAAAACTTCTGTGAAGAGAACACCTTTGGTAATACTCCCTCCATTCACAAATATAAGATGTTTTGGATATTTCAATATGGACTACATGCAAACTAAAATAAGTGACAAACACACTAAAATGTGTCTATATACATTTGAATCAGAGAAAAGTTAGAACATCTTATAATAGTGAATTGATGAAGTATCTATGAGTCATAGCAAAATGCACGACAGAGATCGAAAAAATCATTAGAACTTCTGGAAAAAGAACGACAACTAAACACATGTATCCACCATGTATAAAATTTTTGAATACAAATTATGGCCACCCATTTGGAAAAACTCTTGCTATGAGTGTGTGCTAACTCAAACTTTGATTTTTGTGAATGTGGGGTTGGTAAACAACTTGTGATACATCAAATACGGCATATGTTGATGTAGTGGGAGTTACTCAAAGGACCATGAAGGTCTAGGTACCTAGGACTTGGGCATATTAAAAATACTAAGTGGTTTCTCAATAAGTGGCTTTTCAATCTTCTTACCAAGGACATGGTGTGGTAGTCTCATCAAGAATAAGTATCAAGGACGAAAAAGTTGTCTTTGACTAAAATTAACCTATAAATTCCCAATTTGGAAAGGTTTGATGAGGGTGAAAGAAACCTTCCTCCAATTTGAGCCTTTTCAAGTCTTGCGCGGGAATTCATTCAATATGTTTCTACATACTACCTCTGTAACTAAATATAAGACATTTTTGAAGTCCAATCTGAACTGCAATGAAATTGAACTGCAAAAACGTGTATTTGAAACCCTACATGTTCTTGTAGCTTATGCTTCTACTAGAAATCAAGAGTTTCTTGTGGTGCCTATGCAGTGGTCTCATTCTCACCTCACAATCTGTCCAAATGAAATTGACAAGTACAACAAAATGCGTTGTAGCTTTTGTTATGAGCAAGAGTTGAGCCACTACTTGCTTTTGATTGTGGAATTGCACGTGTTGCTTGGTGGGCGGTGCACCTTGCCTTTAATACCATGCCACCATGTAGCACGGTGCACATTTATGCGTGTTGATTCCTAAGTCTTTTGTTCACTTATTTTGTGTTCCATGTTAAAAGTGCATCTAGGTCTCCTAATAGGTTTTGAGAAAAGACGCTTAAGAGACTAATAAGCTTCCCAACTATTCAGCTTTTGGCCCCTAATGTAGTTGCAAAGTATCAATGATGACCCCTAAAAATAAGCAACGGAACTACAAGGGTTGAACACATTGCCATAATCTTCAAATATTCCCTTTAATTTCAACATGAATTCTCCTTATCTACTTTTATACATACCTAGAACCAGGCCAGTCAACCGATACTTCAAAATATCAGTGTCATATGAGATGTGGTGAGATTTCACCAAAGTGTGGATCCGAAACTACCGAACTTAGTTACGGGAACAACTGGACTCTATGTTGATTTCAAAGGCTTGTCTGTTAGGTCTAGTACCTCCGAGTGGAGTATGGGCGATAATTCTGAGTCTATTTGGGTTTCTCAGATAAAGCAGTTTATGTGCACTTCCGGAACCTCCAAGTTGGGACTCAATCGTATTATATCTAGTCCGTTACAGAGGGTGCTTTGTTAGTCCCAATACTTCCAAGTGAAGCGTGTTCGGTACTACCAAGTGTTGTATCTTTATTGTGGACACCTATAGTTATTGTCTGGTATCTCACATAGTTCATGCCATGTACCTTCCAAATAAGTGTGGTTCTTGAGGTGTCTGTAGACGGCTCGGTACCTCTGCGTCTCGTTGTCATACTTTCGGAAACGTGGTATTCCCATCTGACTTCTCAAATTCTCTCTACTAGGTGTCTATCCTCAGTGGAAAACTTGTGAGACATAAGGGGGTTCTTGAGCCAATCACTGAAGATCTTGGCAACTGTTCGTTCCAAGTCAGCGGTTCAAGGTTTTACTCTTGAATGGTGTACCCCTCCTAGACGATTAGGCATCGCTCGAAAGTCTTTGAATTTTGAAGGAGCCAAGAAGTCAATGAAGGCCAAAAATCGCGTACTTCATGTGTAAATCTACCCTAGTGACTGAGTATGGGCTTTGTGACCTAGCTCAAGGAGGAATAGGTTGGCCTAGGGGCCAGAACTCTTAGGACTTGGTGTCTAAATATTCTCCAACGATGTATTGTGCCAACAATCTGAACTTTTGGAATTACATCTTGTGTTGAGACTTACACTAGTTCAATTTACATGCTAGTGTTTTATAGGCAAGCCCAGCTTAAACTTGTCTACAAAAATCAACTTTGTCTTAAAAATTTCCTATCCAGCCTCCCCCTTTCACATGTCTATTTGGCTATGTAGAAATGATGCTGTTTTTGACAGGAAATCATGCTCATTCTCTTGCGCAGGTATCATTCTCATGCATCAATTTGTTGTGGCCATGTTTACAACACGGGGAGCAATGGAGTTTGGCATCAACAGATTGGAACGCGCACAAGTTTATGTTCCAACTAGGGTAGCAAGCATGTAGACTATTTGCGATTGAACTCTTTTAATATGTAGCGTGTCACTCTTTGCTTGACAATCTGTTTTGATGTACTCCTTCTGTAGACTAACGTAAAACGTTTTTGTGTTGAACTACAAAAACATCTTACATTAGTTTACAGACGTTGTAATAAACATGGCAACGTGTGCATCTATGATGTAGAGGCCAGGCAATATATTTCCAAGTTTGTTTTATGAAGGACATGCAACATGCAACATGTTTCATTTTTTATGTGTTTGGTTTTAGGTTTAAGTTTTTGTGACATAGCAGTGTGAAAAACGTTTTGTGGTATAGTAGACACGTGTTAAGCATCAATGGTGCCAATTTCAATAATCAGACAGCGAAAACAGCAAAACATGGGTAGGTTGCAGTTGCATAGGGAACACTAGTTACAAGAGTAGTCTATTCGTGCATGTACGGTTGGGGATATCTAATTATTTTTGCTACGAAAAAGAGTAGGACATGACCATACGACATCCGTAATATTACATGATGCGGATGTTACAACACACTCCAACAACCATGACAAGGGAAAGAAAGACACGCACCTGTTTCTTCTTTTTCTTTCCAGGGATTAAGAGAAACACACCGTTAACTTGGTATTGTGACATTTAACTTCAAAATGAAATGCATTTTTCGAACTCAATTGTGAATTGTCAATTTACTACACGTCTGTGTTGGGGTATCCATGTCAACAATATTAGTTAGAATTTACAGGAACTGACGTAGTCTTCCTTCTGCTGAATGAATCACGTGCACCAATTCAGCGATGCATGATCAGCTAAGCCTTCAGTTAGGTCCAACGAATGGCCATGCTTCATATCAACCACACACCTGGCGAACCACATGACACATGTGGTAAGTCATCTGAAGATAACCACACACCTGGCGAAGCTCTTCCATGTGTATCCACCAGTTTCTCTTCATATCTTCTCAAGTTCTTTGTCTTCTTCACAGATTGATACCAGACAGGCACGTCTGAGATGGGCACTATAGTTTCTCAGCCTTCAGTTCTTTCGTACGACTGTATATACATCTTTCAGCTCTTCGCATATATACATGCTCGTATGAGCATATGAATGATGCCATCAAGATAGTGAACTGCGGTGTGCGCTAGCTGATAGATGGAAGAGTGGGCTGGCTGAAACCGAGGCCGGAAACTCCATCTAGGGAACCAGGTGCAACATGTTTTACTAGTCCATACCGCCTGATATGACGGAGGAGCCGGGCGAGGAAGGTGCTGTGGCAAATGGTCGAGGTGTCACATACCACAGTGACATGCCGGCGTGCCCTTGTGATAGCCACATTCATTAGCCTGCTGTCGCCCATGAACCCTACAGCTCCCAGTGGGTTTGACCGAACCTATAAGCCAGCAGAAGGATAAACATCACTTGAAGTAGGTTAAAATTCATGGAGTATGAAATGATTGTGGCCCGATCGGCGACTGCCCTTCTAATTGTCAATTGCTTCATTCAGTGTTGTATTTGGGTGACATATTCATTAGAAAGATGTATGGTACCGTGCAGTGCTTACCATCGATAGGACCACCGCATCTGCCTCCCTCCCTTGAAAGCTATCTACTGTTGAAACCTCAACCCCAGAAAGCCCTGGATATTCTTCTAACTTCTCTCTTAATAATTGAACTTGAGCAATGTAGGGAGACTGGATGGCTATCTCACTTGGAGACACTCCTACAATCATGATTGTAATATGTTTGTAAGTTCAAAAATCTGAGCGTAAAAAGGTAGGGCCATGTTTGACCAGTGAATGAAAAATGCTGAATAATTATCCTGATGTGTTAAAGCAAACAATACTAAGGATCGAAGGATTATGCAACAAAGATTATACAATACTGATGATGTGTTTAATTAAGTAAAAGATAAGTATATACCACAATGCACAAGATTGAGAACATGCTGTGTAACTATGTCTGCTTCTCCATCATTATAAAATGATCCTGTGCCAGCAGGGTCTAAATGCTCCACACAATCAACGTTTAGAATTCCGTATGGCATTCGGGTATCAAGTAAAAGCAGTGGGCACCGTGTTATCCAAGTATCCTGAAATCATAAGGTACAGCTTGAGTGCATATAGATGCATTCATGGCAAAAAAATCCTAAACATCGAATGCACAAATTTCAAATGAGTAGACACAACAAATAGATGCAAGACATTATTAGTTGGTTCCAGAAGTAGTTCCAGACCTACTACATGTTCCTCATGTAACACTCAGATGAACAGTTACCACAACCATCTAAATGTGATGTATAAAATTTTATCCCACCTTATTGTGTTGGATTGTTAATCTTTTGTGATTATACTACATTGAGCTGGAGAGTATCCCAGCTTGTTTGTATTTGTATCCATGCATATGATGAAAGATTGATCGTGGCTACACATAAGATATATGATTGGCCATCCATCATGAAGTGAGTGTTTTCCTGCTTTGAACCTTGATTCAGAACGGAACTACCACGTTGAAGATCGCCAGACGGCATGGCTGCGAGGGATTGAGTAGACATAGGTTAGACGAGAGAATCACTGGGGGAGATTAGATTGATTATTCTTCCTTGCCTCAAACGTGGATACATGTCATCCTTATATAACGAATGCTCAGGCCCTTGACCTAGATCTTTCCTTATACAACTGGACTTTTTCCTAATCCTATACTTCCCTAAAGGACTCTTAGGATACTTCTCTCTAAATGACTCCTCCCATGCTGCTACTCTTGCCTTGATACTATGTATTCATGTCCACAACATTTTGTTGAACTATTTGCATTTTTTAAAAGAAACTCTTTGCAGTTTTATGCAGTAGGCAGCAAAAGTTGTGTCAGTCAGTGGTTGTATTGTTGTTACTGTTGGATATAAGTTCCTTTATCCGATGATAGTGAAACCCGGGCTCAGGCCTGAGGGTTGTACTCCCTCCGTCCGGAAATACTTGTCATCAAAATGAATAAAAGGGGATGCATCTAGATGTATATTAGTTCTAGATACATCCTTTTTTATCCATTTTGATGACAAGTATTTTCGGACGGAGGGAGTATATAAAAGAAATGAAAAGTGGGTGCTGACGGTTCCCATCTGTAATATTTGGTGACTGAGTGGACGTGACCATTTCAATAAGGGGGCTGGAAGGGAATGGCCAAATTTCCTTAGAAATGCAGGATGAAAGTTAATACCGTATTCGCTTCTAAAAGAAAGAATATGATGTTCTTATCCTCCAAGTTGAGTAAAACCGTGATGGCTGGTAAAATAAATGTGTACATAGGTCTTTCTCCCCAATAACTCAGAATAAATTGGGTCCTAAATTATCTTCGGCAACCACAGCTTGAATGTCATAATAAAATTGATAAAGATAAACACTTTAATAGGTCTAATCAACGTTTCCAAATGTGTAATCACTAAGCATAACAAAAAAGAAGGGAGTGGGGCATACTAGCCCAGTAAACACACGATCACATGATACCTTAAGACAAGAACATTATAATGCTAATGATGCATCTAAAATGCGCTTCAGTTGAAATAAACATGTTTAGAAACTGCTTAAGGAAACTGTGGTGAAATATACCAAGTAGTGTGCATGCTTCTAGTAGTATAATCATCTGTCAAAGTAATTTACTATAATCTAAAGATCTACAGCTACAGTGTTGACCACAGTTACACTCTTAAAAAGGTAGTGAACCAATGAGCTGGGAAGGGTTAAAGGCCAAACAGTATATGATTCAGATTCACCAAACATGGGGTAAATTTATTCAATGATGTCTGATCTGAACTTTGCAATTAGACCCAATCCTGAGTGAAGTCCATGACTTTTCTTTTTGGTAAAAGATTTCCCACGTGATAATCAAGTTCAGTCCTGAACACTGACCAAAAAACATAGACATACCATGCAATTGACCTGACACCTGAAACATTAAGTATGTATACCTTTACAACTGGAGAGTCGGCAAGAAGATGCGAAGCAACAGAATGAGAAGACTGGAGTAACCCCTGATACATCTCTTTAGATGCCCAACTGGCTATTGAATCATGCATTCTATGCTGGACTGTCAGTCTTGTAGTAAGTAATCCATCATGCAACAATGAAGCCCTTTCCATCATAGATTTACCAAGCCCACCTTCCAGGGCCTTCCTTGACAATATGGCAGGTGCAAGTTGGCAATGATCACCCGCAAGAATACAACGTTTTCCCTGCAGTATGGGAATCCAGCAAGAGGGCTCAATTCCTTGACCTGCTTCATCTATAATTACCAAGTCAAAACAACCAGTTTTCCTGATAAGTGGATCGGCTGCCCCTGTGTTAGTAGAAAGCACAACCTGTGCATCAGATAGCACTTCCATGATCGTTTCTTTTTCTTTCATTTCCAGATCCCTCCCAAGTTGCTTCAGAAGTTGACGAATGCCTGCAGCTAAAGAATCGTCCTCTATGCAGTCCCTCAAGTCCTTTCTTAAGTCAGTTCTCTTTCTCTCAAGCTCCTTCCTAAACTGACCAAGCCTTCCATTTACAATCTCTGCCAAGGACTTCGAAGTAACCGATGGTGATATTCGAGCAGGGTTTCCAACTCGCACAATGTTTAAGCCAGTTCTTGACAACCTTTCAACCATGTTATCGACTGCCGCATTGCTTGGAGCTGTCACAAGGACACTTTCACCTTGTCGGACAGCACGTACAATGAGTTCCGTGAGCAAAACTGTCTTGCCCGTGCCAGGAGGCCCCTGGATGACTAGAACAGGCCTCTTCTTGTTCAGGCCTAATGAGAGAGCCGTTAACTGGGAGTCATCAAATGCACACCTCTCTGATAGCCTTGGATCAGGTAGACTTGATTCACCCCAATCAATCAGGCAATTCTGCTCCATCTTCATAACATCTTTGCTGTCACCGAACAGAGTAGCTACCACATCAATGGAAGCATTACTTTTCAGCAAACCATTCCTTTGAAGCAGCATCAATGCTTCAAGATTCCGCTGCCAAATAAAAATACTTGGGTGAATTAGATAAACTTATCACTCATGTTGTTAAGCCAAGAATAATACAATCATAAAAGAAACGGGAACCCCAATTTCACTGTTCTTTCTTGATGCTAAAAATTCCTTTGTTCTGGTTTTCCCCATTTCATGCCACTCTGATATACAATATATGACAGAAACAGAACATGAATGCAGATCATAAAACGAAAGCAGATAAATATGTAAGAGCCAGACTATAGTTGCTCCTGGCAAGGAAGTTTCAGAAAGCTTAATAGTAATATGCTGGAAGAAGCCAACCATTCAATGTTGATGTGCATAAATTGAATACCTCATAAGTAAGTGCATCAGCCAATCCCTGTATCCGGTCAATGCGCACACTTTTCCCAAATAACCTGGAGAAGGTTGGGTCACCATGGCGAGATTCCAGAGCCACGGTTATGCTGCAACCGTCCTCCCCGAGATTATAAAGAAAGCCTTGCATGCAAGAAGTGGCTCCCTCACCACGGCTATTACATGTTCTCACACAAACCATGTCCCCAGGTGACAGTGTCGTTGGAGGCAGCTTGTGTTCACCTTCAATTCTGAACAGAACCAAATGTAGACCTCCCAATCCTACATGCAGGGATAACAGAAAACAGTGTCTTACTTAATTTTCCAAAGTAACTGAAGATAAAATCTTAACATGCGGAGAAAAGAAAGTAGCCAAGTTTAGCTCTCTCACCAGTTGAGCTGCTGATGACACTCAAGTTGCAAATGGTGTCACACTGCTCCTGCTGAGCCTGCCCATGGGTCACCAAGTACTCAACTGGCTTGGATGGCTTGGAATTGTTGTCGAGCATAGTGGTGGCATTCAGCTCCTCCTGTGTAAACTCCAGCTCCGCATCTCGCTCGATGCGCAGTAGCTCTGACATATGCCTCACAAAGTCTTCAATCCTATCCTGCATCAGCCTTACCTTCTTGAGGCTTATGCCGATGCTACTATGAACTGCTTTAGTTCGTGGTGTCGTCCTGCGCACAGCTGCCCGGTGATGAGTAGAATTGGCCATTTCCTTCAACAGCTTCCATGTCTGAGTGGAGCGCCAGTCGTAGATGAGCCCCTGGTTCTGATAACTCAGCAGGACACCACGGAGCTCACGCTGGAAATGGTCGAAAAGGGTGGGGTAGTGCGTACAGGCCTTGAAGCAGAGTGACTCCAGACCCTTGGGCATGGGGATGGATGAGAGATAAGGCTGTGCCTGGATCACAAATCCAAGCTGGCCTTCTGCCGATGCCCAATTCAGAGTCAATGCCGCTGTGGTGAGGTCCGCCATGTCACCCTGAAGCTCGGCGGAAGCGAATTTGGATGCCATGGACTGCATCCCCTGCCTTAGCCACTCCACCACACACCGGCCAAGCTCCTTCCGCCCTAGTGGATCGCCGTTCTCATACAGCGTCCCTACCTTTATGGACGCCTCCTCCGCCGACGGCACGCAGCCGCCTTGTTCTTGCCCTCCCTCGACCGTCTTCCTCTGCCTCCTCCTCCTAGTCCTGCCATTGCTACCGGCGGGTCGAGACACACCTTTGCTGGGACTCAACGGCGTGGCACGTACACTCCTTTGCCTGGAAGAGGAGGAGGCATCCTGCGACCGTGCCGGCGATGGTGTGGACGGAGACGAAGGAGCGGCAGCAACGAACGTGACCCTTCTCCTGCTGGGGAGCTTCTTGGCAGCGCCAGAAGAAAACAAGAACCTGGACGAAAAGAGATCAAGAGACATGCCGTTGCTCCACGGTCCCGGCTGCCGGCGGAGGCGGTGGCGCAGGGCAGCGGGGGAAGAGCCGAGGAGGCGAGGGCGGGAAGGAAGCGAGGGGCTGACCGGTGACTCGGCTCAGCCTCGGCGGGTGATATCCTCCCTGGCCCCGGGTCAAGAGGAGGAGACGGCCGGTGGAGAGTGGATGACTGGTGGCGCAGGGCGCGGCTACGTTAGCACCGCAGGCAAGTAAAGTGCCGTCCCCGGCTCTGGCTTCGCGCGGCTGGCGCCCACGTCGCCCCCGCCCAGTTTCCATGGTCCCAAAAGCCCCTGACAGCGCCCATCGGATCGGCTTCGGCTTCGCGCTTGCTGTCCAACCAACGCATGGCGCGCGATCCCGCTGTCCACGCAGGCGCCGGCGCGTCTAGATGCAGATGCAGATTCACCGGTCCGGCAGGGCTGATTCCGTTCATCCAAAATCAGGGCGGGGAAAGCGTCCGTGGATCCTGATGGACCACAATAAAATGAGACAAAGAATCACGGGAATGCACGGCCAGCTTTCTCTCCGCGGGCTGGCAGGCATTAGAGCGAACACCTTACCGGCGTCGCGGTCGGGGTGGGGACGGCAGTCGGAACCTCGCGCGCTGCTCTAGACTTTGGGCTTGTGGCGATGGCACGTTTGCGAGGCTGCTGCGCCGCTCAAGGGCGCTCTTGGGAGGCGGTCGGCGGTCGGCGGTGGCCGGCTGCTGCCGAGCCGCGCTACGTGAGTTGGCCGTGCACGAAGGGTTCAGCGCCGTGCGCGAGGCAGGAGCATCTTACATACAGTAGATGTAAGGTTTTTACCCTGAACGAGAAACTCGTCGGCATTGCTCTTTTTTTTTTTTTGCGGCAACTCGTCGGCATTGCTCAACGCTTCGTTACTTAGACCATCTCCAATAGCATGTCTATATTTGGATGTCTATATATTTATATAGACAATGGTCTAAAAAGATTCTCTCGTATACACGTCCAGTTTTGCATTAGAATGTCTATATACAGGGACCATGACAGGTGGGCCGTTGCTGGGGAGAGGAAGAAATCATGACTGCAGCTGAGTTTAGATAACGTCTTCACATTGTCCAGATATGGACATTGTCGATGTCGATATAGAGGATGTGTATATTTGGACGATCATATAAACAAGCTGTTGGACGTCTGTTTTAGAGCCACGTCATGAAAAACGAGTATAGAAATCCATATAGACAAGCTATTGGAGATGCTCTTAGAGCATCTACAACAAACGCCCTAGGAGCCGCGCGCTAAATTATTTTTTTAAGCATCAAAATAGCGTTTTAGCGCGTCGGATGATCAAACATCTTTAGCAGGTGCCCAAAAATATACTGCCCAGATACATCTTCAGCAGACGCTTGAAAATATATTGCTCAGTTACATCTTCACCAAACATTTAAAATTAACCACACGCGTCCGTATCCAGCTCGCCGCCCGTGGCATGCTCGCCGCCACGGTCATGGCCACGCGCCGCCGCCCATGGCTCGCAGCCATCGTAGCCGTGGCCTGCTCGCCCCGCCGTGGCCGTGGCCGCGCTCCTCCCCACCCTGTCGCCATCGTGGGCGTCGCCGTGCTCCTTCCCTGCTCGCCCCGTCGTGGCCGTCGCCTGCTCGCCCCGCCGCCGCTATGGGCGTGGGCGTGGGCGTGGCCGCACCCGCGCCCCACCGCCCGTGGCCGCGCTCCTTCCCGCCTACGCTGTGCCGTGGCCACGCCCGCGCCCCGCCGCTCGTGGCCGGCTGGCGGGCTGACGCACGCACGCGAGGAGGCCGGCGGCAGGCGCACGCGAGGAGGCTGGCGACAAGCGCACGCGAGAAGGCCGACGGCTGCCATGGGCGCAAGAGACACTTTTCAGCGCACGTGGGAAGTTCAGCGTGTTGGAGCTCACGCCTCAAATATACAACTTTCGGTTCAGTTTCTTCCAGCGCGCTGAACACTTTTTTACAGCTTGCTTTATTATGCAGTGTCTGCTGGAGTGCTATTTTTAACTCCGCGCGCGCTAAACTTATGATTTTTGGGGCACGACGCATATTGGGCGTCCGTTGGAGATGCTCTTAGCAAATAAAGAAGAATACAAATGTAATTTATTGTTTGGGAAAATATTTTACAGTATGTAACAAAATCTTTATTCTGATACAAATAATACGGTGGTATGAATAGCCAATTACTCAGAAAGTTGTTCTGGTCTTAAAATATATACATAGATTATAAAAATGGTGTGCCACACATTTACAAATTGTTCATGCTTTTGAAAAAAAATAGTCTCCACTTGTTAGAAAAAAGTTAATAATTTCTGCAGAAATATTCTTACTTTTTGGACAAATGGTCATTAAATGCTAAAGAGTATTCATACTTTTTATGGGAAAATGAATCAGGTATATAAAAACAGGGTCTTATGTTAAGTAAAAAGTAGATGAATTTTAAGAAAAATCATGTTAAAGTAATTTGTCTCCCCCTAAAATATCCCAACATTTATGTATAATAAGAATACTGAAAGATTCAAATAAGTCCAGTCGGGAAAAGGTACGTACAAAAAAAGTTTGCCACACGTAAAGAAAAAATGCATAAATATCATGAGATATTTTGACCTTGTGTTAAAAAATGTGTTCATACTTTAAAACAACTATTGTCCGTTGCTAAAAAAAATCCTACACTCCGGGGAAATATCTAGACACTAAAGAAAGGAACCCTCATTACACTTCCTTTTAACATAGTACAAAACACGAGCGCAAACACATACTCACATATACTCATCCCTATGAAGGTACCAGGCATATTGTACCCCATGAATACCTCCCAAAGAGTGGGCTGGTACATCGTCTTAAGATTGATGACACAGACGCCTTTGTAGTCGACAAAGACATCTCCTCCGGTCCTCCCACTGGACGCACATCGTCAGGAGGTCTGCAATAAATCCAAAAAAACGAGCATCAATGTCAAGTTTAGAATTTGAACCCTGGTGGGTTTCTTTTTTGAGAGTACGCCAATGGTGTACCTTATCTTTATAGAAGAAAGAGCAACAAGTTTACAGGAGAAGCCTTGAGGAAGATGCAAACATCCCTCCTCGGGCACACCCAATTACACCCCACGCCCTAAACATAAGCCTACTGTCTCAAAAAGCGTGACAACCCGCCTACTCCTACATCAGCCGCTCTTCAATCCTAAATCTCCCTCAGTATAGCCTCCACCAGCTGGTGTGGCGATTTCTGCTGCGCCGTTCTATTGAAGACACGCACATTGCGCTGTTTCCACAACGCCCAAGACATCGCAATCACAAGAGTGTCGAACCCGTGTTTGAACTCTTTCCCGAAACCCCTCCTGGCACCCAACCATCAATCTAGCGAGTTGTCATCCGTCGTCGGCCTCGCAATGTTCAAGTTGAGTTCTTGAAGACATTCATGCCAAAACTTCCCTTGCGTACACGCATTGGACCATGATGTGCTCGGCGTTATCTTCCTCCTGCATGCAAGTGAAGCAGGTGGATGGCTGCTCTTGAAGCCCATGCTTCGCTCTCCGATCCGAGGTCGAGATGCGGTGTTGTATTGCCAGCTAGACAAAGATTTTACATTTGAGTAGCGCCTAACTCTTCCAAATTTTACACTTGAGTAGCGCCCAACTCTTCCAAATGCACGAGGCATACGATACCCGCTGAATCCCCATGCACAAGTGGTTACATGTGGGTCTTGCGGTGTACCTCCCAGTCGGATCCGCAAGCCATGAGAAACAGTCGGCCCTATTTGGGTCCCACTGCACCATATTGATAGCCAAGTTTAGGTGCACAAGCTGCATATGTCCCACAAAGATGAGGTCTTCATCCATATCCTGAAGCCATCTGCCATTCTCCAATCCATTCCTAACCGTACGCCGGTTCCTAGTACGAGCGTCCACCAGTTTGTGCAAGAATGGTCCTATGTCTGCCACCGCAAATCCGTGTATCCATCTGTCTCTCCAAAACAAAACCTTGTTGCCATCCCTCACCTCAATCTTGACAAGACTATCAAATACCTCTTGAGCATCTTTGTCCTTCATCATGACTAACCCCTGCCATGGCCTCATTGGATCCGTCCTTTTTAACCACTCCCATCTCACCTTAAGCGCGAGGCCTGGGTTGAAAATACCACTCTTTTCCTAATTATTCAATCACAGATCGGTTCGCCATTACATGTTAATCATGGTCTTCCAGATGAAGTTTCAAGTTTCTGAAACATCGGTCAAATTTGGGAAATTTGTCTTTGCCTCACAAATTTATTTCTGAAGAAAATATCTTCTCCTCGCAAGTATATTTATGGACATATATGTACAATCCTTTTTCCCAATGTACGCTCATATGTTTCCTTTACAATATTTTTTACACCAACTAGTATGCTTTTTTTTTATCATGCAGGATCCCGTTCAACACACTCGGCATGCCCCATGGCCGTTTGGAGGTGCCGTACAAGGTGGATGGCAAAATAGAACAAGAACTATTGCTGCTGATTTTCTTTAAAATATAGGCAAAAGCTCTGCCGCATCTCATTAATTAAAAAGATTTTTTAAAATAAAACTTTTTATCTATTCATCTTCAATCATAGCATTACAACGAAACTCAAAAATAATAAAAAATTACATCCAGATCCAGATTCGTAGACCACCTAGCGACGACTACAAGCATTGAAGCGCGAAAGCGTGCCGTCATGATCGCCCTCCACTTGCTGGAGTTGGGCAAATCTTGTTGTACTAGACAGTCGGGAAGTTACCGTGCTAAGACCCATAGGACTAGCGCACCAGAACAACAACAACACCGATGAAGAGTAGCGTAGATCGAAAGGATCTAACATGAAGACACACGAATATAGACGAACGATGAGTAGATCCACCAAAGACAGATTCACCAGAGAGATACCTCCACACGCCCACCGATGATGCTAGACGCATCACCAGAACGAAGGCTAGGCGAGGAGAATCTTATTTCATCTTCCGGGAGCCGTCGCCGGCTCGCCTTTCTGAACAGGACACAAACCCCAACAAAACTTGAAGAGACATTTAAAAACAGAACCCTCCTACCGGTAATGGCCGGGATCCACCATTGCCCTGATGGCCCTAAGGGCACTGAAGACAAGGCGGACTGGCGGTGACGCTGACAGAAGGCAGATGAACCTTAACTTTTCTTGAGACAGGAGATGGCGGATCCATGGCCACTTCTAGTTAAGAAGAAAGTTTTTAACTGCAACACTCGTCGTAGGGCCAAAATACACAAAGGTACTTCCGCCACATGATAGATCTCAAATGTTTGGCCTAGACCCCTAAAGAGTTGTCTTGTGCTTGACGGTGACAAAAATAGACGTTGTCAAAGCGTAGATGTTCCGAAAGACCCTAGTGTTCTCTTGTTTCATATTTTCCACGACATGAGCATCACCAAGGATGCAAGAGCCTTCCTCCACTGACCCGTTATGAGGGTCACAACGGACCACCACTGAGCCATAGTTTAGTAGTTAGGCCAACTCTAATGCGCGACCCCGTTCGGTCCATGCGTGTTTGTTTGTGCTAAGACGGACAGAAGTAATGGCCCAATGCGTGCACGCATCCGCAAAATCGGTTTGTTCGGACACATTTCTGGATCAAATTTGCGTCTGGTTTGCGTCCACACGAACATGAGACGGACACCCGCTCGTCCGCTTAGCGTCCGTGTCGGACCCAGCTTTGATCGTCCACTACCGCCGACCGTCGTATTAAATGGACAAGTGCACGTCTAGTCCACATGTCAGCGAGAGCTCGTTGTCCTCGGTCGTCTTTTTAAGTCAATGTAGGGGGAGAGCAGTCTAGTTCTTCTCGTCTCCCTCTTGCCCCCAGTTGCCCGACAAGCAAGAAACCCTAGCCACCATGGGCTTCTTCGGCAAGTTCGGTCGCGGTGTCAAGCACGACCATGAGGCGTCCTCGACGAGGGGAGCACGAGCAGCGAATTTCACCATTGCTTCGTTGTTGCTGCCTCCACGCCAGCCTCGCCCCCCATGCTTGTGGTCGTACCTTCCTGTCCACCGTTGTCGGTATGACGGGTTGCATGACATCCCGACGCCCTGGACGAATGGGAACCTGCCGCAAGGCTGGCATCTCAACCTCGACAGGGTGCCAGTGTCAGCGGTGCCACAGAGTGCCTAGTCGCAGCTGGAGGAGATCCGCCGCCGTTGTGCTGACCTTGAGCCAGAGATGCGTGCCCACCCCGACTACAAGGTGGACTCCTCGTACTGGGATGTGTGGTGCACCAACGGCCACGAGGACCGACGGTGTTAGAGCCTGGGTCCACCTGTTTGACGGTTGAGCCACCACCGTCGGAGGAGGAAGTCGCCTACTTTGTGACAGTGCCCTGGACTAGGGGGTACTAACCTAGTTGGCCCATGCTCCTCGGTTTGGGTTGGTTGGCCCTTATTCTTATCAAGATGGACTCCAGAGGCTGCACGATGGGGCGTGATCGGGACTACATCTGCCGAAGACTTGTCGTATACTCCAAGACTTCTCCTACCACCTCCACGTCGAGATAACGACCTTGTAACCCTAGATACCCTACTCGGTGTGTATATAAGCCAAGGGGTTTAGCCCGTAGAGGGGACATCAATGCAATATCATTCACCTAGCCCTAGAGTTAGACCACATCTTACGATCTCGAAGTAGAGAAACTCTATACATGTTACATCTACATCAATATAAACAAGAGCAGTAGGGTTTTAGCTCCATCAAGAGGGCCCGAATCTAGGTAAAACATTGTCTCCTTGTTCCTATTACCATCTGTCTGAGATCCACAGCTCGGGACCCCCTACCCCGAGGTCTGCCGATTTTCACACCGACACTAGTGCTTTCATTGAGAGTTCTGTTGTGAGATAAACAGAAGGATCTATGGCGCATCTACAGATCAACTGCGGCAATTGCCACGGGAACGTCTATGTCCCCGGCTAGCTTTTCGTATTCGGCAGCATGATCTTCTGTGCCGACTCGACTAGCCATCTGGCCTTCGTCGAGAACTATGCCCTAGGTTAGATCGTGACCTTTGGAGGCCTAGAGTACACCATGGACTCCCGCGGCGACCTCATCATGTTAGGCTGGATACCTGGCCGAGTTGAGGATCTGTCCGACACCGAAGGTTTGACTCCGGAACCGATCTCCTTCGAGGACATCGGATCAAACTCACTGGCATTGCCGGAGAATCCCGATGTAAGGACTCAGGCCGATCCCCCTGACCACCAGACCGGCTGGGACCCAGCTCCTATCCTTGAAACCGCGTCCGACTTAGAGCCGACCTCGGTGCAGGATCTAGGATCACCCTCGGATCTCCTCCGCGCCAAAAAACACGACGAGCTATATGTCGAGCACACTTTGAGCCAGACCCGCTTATAGCCAGGCAATGAACTTTGAAGAACTATCTCACCTAAAGGAGTTGCTTGATCGTATCCAGAGCATGTCTACTCTCGGATGGCAAGACTTCGGTTTATGACCAGATCGGACTTAAAGCCGATGACCGGGAAATTTCCATCTGACCCACCACCCATGTAGTCGCCACGATCGATGACTTAACCAACGTGTTGGACTACGACGAGGCCACAGACATGGATGAAGATGTCGATGGCCCCACAAAAAACACTTTGATAACCCACAAGTATAGGGGATCAATTGTAGCCTCTTTCGATAAGTAAGAGTGTCGAATCCAACGAGGAGCTAAAGATAGAAGAAATATTCCCTCAAGTTCTATCGACCACCGATACAACTCTACGCACGCTTAACGTCCGCTTTACCTAGAACAAGTATGAAACTAGAAGTACTTTGTAGGTGTTTTCGGATAGGTTTGCAAGATAATAAAGAGTGCGTAAATAAAAAGTAAGTTTTGTTTAGATAAAGAAACAATAAAGTTAGTATAGAGAGTGTGGAAAAGTGGTGGTAGAAGTTGCGAAATTGTCCCCAAGCAGTTGAATACTTTACTAGACCAATAGCAAGTTTTATGTGGGAGAGGCCACTACTAGCATGTCATCCCTGACTTGGAATTCTATGCACTTATGATTGGAACTATTAGCAAGCATCCGCAACTACTAGCGTTCATTAAGGTAAAATCCAACCATAGCATTAAGATATATTGGTCCCTCTTCAATCCCGTATGTATCAATTTCTATGCAGGTTGAAGCTTCTGTCACTCTTGCCCTCCAATACATAGTCCTATCAACATACAACTAACCCTATGGTGTGATCCACGCGCGCGCTCATATAATGGGCACCAAAGGACAGCAATATAATCACAAGCAAATTAAATCAATCATAGTAATTCACCAATCACCGATAGGACAACGAAAATCTACTCAGACATCATAGGATGGCAACACATCATTGGATAATAATATGAAGCATAAATCACCATGTTCAAGTAGAGGGTACAGCGGATTGCGGGAGACTGGACCATTGTAGATAGATGGGGGAAGGTGATGGAGATGTTGGTGAAGATGGCGGAGGTGTTGGTGTAGATTGCGGTGATGATGATGGCCCCCGACGGCGTTCCGGCGCCACCGGAAGCGAGGGGGAGAGAGCCCCCTTCTTCTTCTTCTTCCTTGACCTTCTCCCTAGATGGGAGAAGGGTGTCCCCTCTGGTCCATGGCCTCAATGGCATGGGAGGGGCGAGAGCCTCTCCGAGATTGGATCTGTCTCTCTGTCTCTCTCTGTTTCCGTGTTCTCAGATTCTGCCCTTTCACCATTTCTTATATTCCCGGAGATCCGTAACTCCGATTGGGCTGAAATTTTAGCACGGTCTCTATCCGGATATTAGCTTTCTTGCAGTGAAAGAAGGGCATCAACTGCCTTACGGTGTGGCCACGAGGGCCCAGGGCGCGCCCCATGCCTCGTGGCCCCCTCGGGCATCGTCTCGCGTTGATTTTTCTTCCCAAAAATTACATATATTCCAAAAAAATCTCCGTCAGTTTTTATTCTGTTTGGACTCCATTTGATATGGATTTTCTGCGAAACATAAAACATGCAATAAACAGGAACTGGCACTGGGCACTGGATCAATATGTTAGTCCTCAAAAATAGTATAAAAAGTTGCCAAAAATATATGAAAGTTGTATAATATTGGCATGGAACAATCAAAAATTATAGATACGACGGAGACGTATCAGCATCCCCAAGCTTAATTCATGCTCGTCCTCGAGTAGGTAAATGATAAAAAAGATAATTTTTGATGTGGAATGCTACCTAGCATAATCTTGATCAAGTATCTAATCATGGCATGAATATTAAGACACGAGTGATTCAAAGCAATAGTCTATCATTTGACATTAAGACGGTAATACTTCAAGCTTACTAACCAAGCAATTATGTCTTATCAAAATAACATAGCCAAAGAAAGCTCATCCCTACAAAATCATATAGTCTGGCTATGCTCCATCTTCACCACACAAAGCATTCAAATCATGTACAACCCCGATGACAAGCTGAGCAATTGGTTCATACTTTTTAACGTGCTTCAGCCTTTTCAACCCGCACGCAATACATGAGCCCAAGCCATGGACATAGCACTTGTTGGGATTCGTAGTAATTTCAAAACTTTCCTACGCACACGCAAGATCATGGTGATGCATAGCAACGAGAGGGGAGAGTATGATCTACGTACCCTTGTAGATCGACAACGGAAGCATTTGGTTGATGTAGTCGTACGTCTTCACGGCCCGACCGATCAAGCACCGAAACTACGGCACCTCCGAGTTCTAGCACACGTTCAGCTCGATGACGATCCCCGGACTCTGATCCAGCAAAGTGTCGGGGAAGAGTTCCGTCAGCACGACGGCGTGGTGACGATCTTGATGTACTACTACAGCAGGGCTTCGCCTAAGCACCGCTACAATATTATCGAGGACTGTGGTGGAAGGGGGCACCGCACAGGGCTAAGAATATGATCACGTGGATCAACTTGTGTCTCTCTGGGGTGCCCCTGCCTCCATATATAAAGGCTCAAGGGGGGGTGCGGCCGGCCTAGGAGAGGCGCGCCAGGAGGAGTCCTACTCCCTCTGGGAGTAGGATCCCGTCCCAATCCTAGTTGGAATAGGATTCGCGGAGGGGGGAGAAGAGAGAGGGGGGCCGGCCCCCTCTCCTTGTCCTATTCGGACCAAGGGAGGGGAGGGGCGCGCGGCCCATCTTGGGCTGCCCCTTCTCTTTTCCACTAAGGCCCACATAGGCCCATATAGCTCCCGGGGGGTTCCGGTAACCTCCCGGTACTCCGGTAAAATCCCGATTTCACCCGGAACACTTTCGATATCCAAACATAGGCTTCCAATATATCAATCTTTATGTCTCGACCATTTCGAGACTCCTCGTCATGTCCGTGATCTCATCCGGGACTCCGAACAACCTTCGGTACATCAAATGCATAAACTCATAATATAACTGTCATCGTAACCTTAAGCGTGCGGACCCTACGGGTTCGAGAACAATGTAGACATGACCGAGACACGTCTCCGGTCAATAACCAATAGCGGAACCTGGATGCTCATATTGGCTCCTACATATTCTATGAAGATCTTTTATCGGTCAGACCGCATAACAACATACGTTGTTCCCTTTGTCATCGGTATGTTACTTGCCCGAGATTCGATCGACGGTATCCCATACCTAGTTCAATCTCGTCACCGGCAAGTCTCTTTACTCGTTCTGTAATACATCATCCCGCAACTAATTCATTAGTTGCAATGCTTGCAAGGCTTAAGTGATGTGCATTACCGAGAGGGCCCAGAGATACCTCTCCGACAATCGGAGTGACAAATCCTAATCTCGAAATACGCCAACCCAACATGTACCTTTGGAGACACCTGTAGAGCTCCTTTATAATCACCCAGTTACGTTGTGACGTTTGGTAGCACACAGAGTGTTCCTCTGGCAAACGGGAGTTGCATAATCTCATAGTCATAGGAACATGTATAAGTCATGAAGAAAGCAATAGCAACATACTAAACGATCGGGTGCTAAGCTAATGGAATGGGTCATGTCAATCAGATCATTCAACTAATGATGTGATCCTGTTAATCAAATGACAACTCTTTGTCCATGGTTAGGAAACATAACCATCTTTGATTAACAAGCTAGTCTAGTAGAGGCATACTAGTGACACTCTGTTTGTCTATGTATCTACACATGTATCATGTTTCCGGTTAATACAATTCTAGCATGAATAATAAACTTTTATCATGATATAAGGAAATAAATAATAACTTTATTATTGCCTCTAGGGCATATTTCCTTCAGTCTCCCACTTGCACTAGAGTCAATAATCTAGTTCACATCGCTATGTGATTAACACCAATAGTTCACATCTTTATGTGATTGGTTCACATCTCCATGTGACTAACACCCAAAGGGTTTACTAGATTCAATAATCTAGTTCACATCGCTATGTGATTAACACCCAAAGAGTGATCATGTTTTGCTTGTGAGAGAAATTTAGTCAACGGGCCTGCCATATTCAGATCCGTATGTATTTTGCAAAATTCTATGTCTACAATGCTCTGCACGGAGCTACTCTAGCTAATTGCTCCCACTTTCAATATGTATCCAGATTGAGACTTAGAATCATCTGGATCAGTGTCAAAAACTTGCATCGACGTAACCCTTTACGACGAACCTTTTTGTCATGTCCATAATCGAGAAACATATCCTTATTTCACTAAGGATAATTCTGACCGCTGTCCAGTGATCTACTCCTAGATCACTATTGTACTCCCTTGCCAAATCAGTGCAGGGTATACAATGGATCTGGTACACAGCATGACATACGTTATAGAACCTATGGCCAAGGCATAGGGAATGACTTTCATTCTCTTTCTATCTTCTGTCGTGGTCGGGCTTTGAGTCTTACTCAACTTCACACCTTGTAATACAGGCAAGAACTCTTTCTTTGACTTCTCCATTTTGAACTACTTCAAAATCTTGTCAAGGTATGTACTCATTGAAAAAAACTTATCAAGCGTCTTGATCTATCTCTATAGATCTTTATGTCTAATATGTAAGCAGCTTCACCGAGGTCTTTCATTGAAAAACTTTTATTCAAGTATCCCTTTATGCTATCCAGAAATTCTATATTATTTCCGGTTAGTAATATGTCATCCACATATAATATCAGAAATGCTACAGAGCTCCCACTCACTTTCTTGTAAATACAGGCTTCTCCAAAAGTCTGTATAAAACCAAATGCTTTGATCACACATCAAAGCGTTTATTCCAACTCCGAGAGGCTTGCACCAGTCCATAAATAGATCACTGGAGCTTGCACACTTTGTTAGCTCCCTTTGGATCGACAAAACCTTCCGGTTGCATCATATACAATTCTTTTTCCAGAAATCCATTCAGGAATGCAGTTTTGACATCCATCTGCCAAATTTCATAATCATAAAATGCGGCAATTGCTAACATGATTCGGACAGACTTAAGCATCGCTACGGGTGAGAAGGTCTCATCGTAGTCAATCCCTTGAACTTGCCGAAACCCTTTTGCGACAAGTCGAGCTTTGTAGACAGTAATATTACTGTCGGCGTCAGTCTTCTTCTTGAAGATCCATTTATTCTCAATTGCTTGTCGATCATTGGGCAAGTGAACCAAAGTCCATACTTTGTTCTCATACATGGATCCCATCTCAGATTTCATGGCTTCAAGCCATTTTGCGGAATCTGGGCTCACCATCGCTTCTTCATAGTTCGTAGGTTCATCATGTTCTAGTAGCATGACTTCCAGAACAGGATTACCGTACCACTCTGGTGCAGATCTCACTCTGGTTGATCTACGATGTTCAGTAGTATCTTGTTCTGAAGTTTCATGATCATTATCATTAGCTTCCTCACTAATTGGTGTAGGTGTCACAGAAACAGTTTTCTGTGATGCACTACTTTCCAATAAGGGAGCAGGTACAGTTACCTCGTCAAGTTCTACTTTCCTCCCACTCACTTCTTTCGAGAGAAATTCCTTCTCTAGAAAGTTTCCGAAGTTAGCAACAAAAGTCTTGCCTTCGGATTTGTGATAGAAGGTGTATCCAATAGTCTCCTTTGGATATCTTATGAAGACACATTTCTCCGATTTGGGTTCGAGTTTATCAGGTTGAAGCTTTTTCACATAAGCATCGCAGCCCCAAACTTTCAGAAACGACAACTTTGGTTTCTTGCCAAACCATAGTTCATAAGGCGTCGTCTCAACGGATTTTGATGGTGCCCTATTTAACGTGAATGCGGCCATCTCCAAAGCATAACCCCAAAACGATAGTGGTAAATCAGTAAGAGACATCATAGATCGCACCATATCTAGTAAAGTACGATTACGACGTTCGGACACACCATTACGCTGTGGTGTTCTGGGTGGCGTGAGTTGCGAAACTATTCCGCAATGTTTCAAATGTACACCAAACTCGTAACTCAAATATTCTCCTCCACGATCAGATCGTAGAAACTTTATTTTCTTGTTACGATGATTTTCAACTTCACTCTGAAATTCTTTGAACTTTTCAAATGTCTCAGACTTATGTTTCATTAAGTAGATATACCCATATCTGCTTAAGTCATCTGTGAAGGTGAGAAAATAACGATATCCGCCACGAGCCTCAATATTCATCGGACCATATACATCTGTATGTATGATTTCCAACAAATCTGTTGCTCTCTCCATAGTACCGGAGAACGGTGTTTTAGTCATCTTGCCCATGAGGCACGGTTCGCAAGTACCAAGTGATTCATAATCAAGTGGTTCCAAAAGTCCATCAGTATGGAGTTTCTTCATGCGCTTTACACCGATATGACCTAAACGGCAGTGCCACAAATAAGTTGCACTATCATTATCAACTCTGCATCTTTTGGTTTCAACATTATGAATATGTGTGTTACTACTATCGAGATTCAACGAACTATTTTCATTGGGTGTGTAACCATATAAGGTTTTATTCATGTAAACAGAACAACAATTTATTCTCTTACTTAAATGAATAACCGTATTACAATAAACATGATCAAATCATATTCATGCTCAACGCAAACACTAAATAACACTTATTTAGGTTCAACACTAATCCCAAAATTACAGGGAGTGTGCGATGATGATCATATCAATCTTGGAACCACTTCCAACACACATCGTCACTTCACCCTTAACTAGTCTCTGTTTATTCTGCAACTCCCGTTTTGAGTTACTAATCTTAGCAACTGAACTAGTATCAAATACTGAGGGGTTGCTATAAACACTAGTAATGTACACATCAATAACATGTATATCAAATATACTTTTGTTCACTTTGCCATCCTTCTTATCCGCCAAATACTTGGGCCAGTTCCGCTTCCAGTGACCAGTCCCTTTGCAGTAGAAGCACTTAGTCTGAGGCTTAGGATCAGACTTGGGCTTCTTCACTTGAGCAGCAACTTGCTTGTCGTTCTTCTTGAAGTTCCCCTTCTTCCCTTTGCCCTTTTATTGAAACTAGTGGTCTTGTCTACCATCAACACTTGATGCTCTTTCTTGATTTCTACCTTCATCGATTTCATCATCATGAAAAGCTCGGGATTCGTTTTCGTCATCCCTTGCATACTATAGTTCATCACAAAGTTCTACTAACTTGGTGATGGTGACTAGAGAATTCTGCCAATCACTATCTTATCTGGAAGATTAACTCCCACTTGATTCAAGTGATTGTAGTACCCAGACAATCTGAGCACATGCTCACTAGTTGAGCGATTCTCCTCCATCTTTTGGCTATAGAACTTGTCGGAGCCTTCATATCTCTCAACTCGGGTATTTGAAATATTAACTTCAACTCCTGGAACATCTCATATGCTCCATGATGTTCAAAACGTCTTTGAAGTCCCGATTCTAAGCCATTAAGCATGGTGCACTAAACTATCAAGTAGTCATCATATTGAGCTAGCCAAACGTTCATAACGTCTGCATCTGCTCCTGCAATAGGTCCGTCACCTAGCGGTGCATCAAGGACATAATTCTTCTGTGCAGCAATGAGGATAAACCTCAGATCACGGATCCAATCCGCATCATTGCTACTAACATCTTTCAACACAATTTTCTCTAGGAACATATCAAAATAAACATATGAAAGCAACAACGCGAGCTATTGATCTACAACATAGATATGCTAATACTACCAGGACTAAGTTCATGATAAATTAAAGTTCAATTAATCATATTACTTAAGAACTCCCACTTAGATAGACATCCCTCTAATCCTCTAAGTGATCACGTGATCCAAATCAACTAAACCATGTCCGATCATCACGTGAGATGGAGTAGTTTCATTGGTGAACATCGCTATGTTGATCATATATGCTATATGATTCACGCTCGACCTTTCGGTCTCTGTGTTCCGAGGCCATATTTGTATATGCTTGGCTCGTCAAGTATAACCTGAGTATTCCGTGTGTGCAACTGTTTTGCACCCGTTGTATTTGAACGTAGAGCCTATCACACCCGATCATCACGTGGTGTCTCAGCATGAAGAACTTTCGCAACGGTGCATACTCAGGGAGAACACTTCTTGATAATTTAGTGAGAGATCATCTTATAATGCTACCGTCAATCAAAGCAAGATAAGATGCATAAAAGATAAACATCACATGCAATCAATATAAGTGATATGATATGGCCATCATCATCTTGTGCTTGTGATCTCCATCTCCGAAGCACCGTCATGATCACCATCGTCACCGGCGCGACACCTTGATCTCCATCGTAGCTGCGTTGTCGTCTCGCCAATCTTATGCTTCCACGACTATCGCTACCGCTTAGTGATAAAGTAAAGCATTACAGCGCGATTGCATTGCATACAATAAAGCGACAACCATATGGCTCCTGCCGGTTGCCGATAACTCGGTTACAAAACATGATCATCTCATACAATAAAATTTAGCATCATGTCTTGACCATATCACATCACAACATGCCCTGCAAAAACAAGTTAGACGTCCTCTACTTTGTTGTTGCATGTTTTACGTGGCTGCTACGGGCTTAAGCAAGAACCAATCTTACCTATGCATCAAAACCACAACGATAGTTTGTCAAGTTGGTGTTGTTTTAACCTTCGCAAGGACCGGGCGTAGCCACACTCGGTTCAACTAAAGTTGGAGAAACTGTCACCCGCAAGCCACCTATGTGCAAAGCACGTCGGGAGAACCGGTCTCGCGTAAGCGTACGCGTAATGTCGGTCCGGGCCGCTTTGTCCAACAATACCGCCGAACCAAAGTATGACATGCTGGTAAGCAGTATGACTTATATCGCCCACAACTCACTTGTGTTCTACTCGTGCATATAACATCAACATATAAAACCTAGGCTCAGATGCCACTGTTGGGATTCGTAGTAATTTCAGAAATTTCCTACGCACACGCAAGATCATGGTGATGCATAGCAACGAGAGGGGAGAGTATGATCTACGTACCCTTGTAGATCGACAATGGAAGCGTTTGGTTGATGTAGTCGTACGTCTTCACGGCCCGACCGATCAAGCACTGAAACTACGGCACCTCCGAGTTCTAGCACACGTTCAGCTCGATGACGATCCCCGGACTCCGATCCAGCAAAGTGTCGGGGAAGAGTTCCGTCAGCACGACAGCGTGGTGACGATCTTGATGTACTACTACAGCAGGGCTTCGCCTAAGCACCGCTATAATATTATCGAGGACTGTGGTGGAAGGGGGCACCGCACACGGCTAAGAATATGATCACATGGATCAACTTGTGTCTCTCTGGGGTGCCCCTGCCTTTGTATATAAAGGCTCAAGGGGGGGGGGTGCGGCCGGCCTAGGAGAGGCGCGCCAGGAGGAGTCCTACTCCCTCTGGGAGTAGGATTCCCCCCCCCCCCAATCCTAGTTGGAATAGGATTCGCGGAGGGGGGAAAAGAGAGAGGGGGGCCGGCCCCCTCTCCTTGTCCTATTCGGACCAAGGGAGGGGAGGGGCGTGCGGCCCATATTGGGCTGCCCCTTCTCTTTTCCACTAAGGCCCACATAGGCCCATATAGCTCCCGGGGGGTTCCGGTAACCTCCCGGTACTCCGGTAAAATCCCGATTTCACCCGGAACACTTCCGATATCCAAACATAGGCTTCCAATATATCAATCTTTATGTCGACCATTTCGAGACCCCTCGTCATGTCCGTGATCTCATCCGGGACTCCGAACAACCTTCGGTACATCAAAATGCATAAACTCATAATATAACTGTCATCGTAACCTTAAGCGTGCGGACCCTACGGGTTCGAGAACAATGTAGACATGACCGATACACGTCTCCGGTCAATAACCAATAGCGGAACCTGGATGCTCATATTGGCTCCTACATATTCTACGAAGATCTTTTATCGGTCAGACCACATAACAACATACATTGTTCCCTTTGTCATCGGTATGTTACTTGCCCGAGATTCGATCGTCGGTATCCCATACCTAGTTCAATCTCGTCACCGGCAAGTCTCTTTACTCGTTCTGTAATACATCATCCCGCAACTAATTCATTAGTTGCAATGCTTGCAAGTCTTAAGTGATGTGCATTACCGAGAGGGCCCAGAGATACCTCTCCGACAATCGGAGTGACAAATCCTAATCTCGAAATACGCCAACCCAACATGTACCTTTGGAGACACCTGTAGAGCTCCTTTATAATCACCCAGTTACGTTGTGACGTTTGGTAGCACACAGAGTGTTCCTCTGGCAAACGGGAGTTGCATAATCTCATAGTCATAGGAACATGTATAAGTCATGAAGAAAGCAATAGCAACATACTAAACGATCGGGTGCTAAGCTAATGGAATGGGTCATGTCAATCAGATCATTCAACTAATGATGTGATCCTGTTAATCAAATGACAACTCTTTGTCCATGGTTAGGAAACATAACCATCTTTGATTAACAAGCTAGTCTAGTAGAGGCATACTAGTGACACTCTGTTTGTTTATGTATCCACACATGTATTATGTTTCCGGTTAATACAATTCTAGCATGAATAATAAACTTTTATCATGATATAAGGAAATAAATAATAACTTTATTATTGCCTCTAGGGCATATTTCCTTTAGCACTATGGGTGGAATAGAATATGATGACAGAGGTTGTGTGGAGAAGACAAAAAGGGAGAAAGTCTCACATCGACGCGGCTAATCAACAGGCTATGGAGATGCCCATCAATTGATGTTAATGTGAGGAGTAGGATTGCCATGCAACGGATGCACTAAGAGCTATAAGTGTATGAAAGTTCAAACGGGAAACTAAGTGGGTGCGCATCCAACTTGCTTGCTCATGAAGACCTCGGGCATTTGAGGAAGCCCATCATCGGAATATACAAGCCAAGTTCTATAATGAAAATTCCCACTAGTATATGGAAGTGATAACTCAAGAGACTCTCTATATGAAGAACATGGTGCTACTCTGTAGCACAAGTGTGGTAAAAGGATAGTAACATTGTCCCTTTTGTCTTTTTCTCTCTTTTTTTTGGGCCTCCTCTTTTTTTGGCCTTTCTCTTTTTCCCTTTTTTCGTCCAGAGTCTCATCCCGACTTGTGGGGGAATCATAGTCTCCATCATCCTTTCCTCACTGGGACAATGCTCTAATAATGATGATCATCAAACTTTTATTTACTTACAACTCAATATTACAACTTGATGCTAGAACAAAGATATGACTCTATATGAATGCCTCCTACGGTGTACCGGGATGTGCAATGATCTAGCGTAGCAATGACATCAAAAAACGGACAAGCCATGAAAACATCATGCTAGCTATCTTACGATCATGCAAAGCAATATGACAATAAATGCTCAAGTCATGTATATGATGATGATGGAAGTTGCATGGCAATATATCTCGGAATGGCTATGGAAATTCCATGATAGGTAGGTATGGTGGCTGTTTTGAGGAAGATATAAGGAGGTTTATGTGTGATAGAGCGTATCGTATCACGGGGTTTAGATGCACCGGCAAAGTTTGCACCAACTCTCGAGGTGAGAAAGGGCAATGCATGGTACCGAAGAGGCTAGCAATGATGGAAGGGTGAGAGTGCGTATAATCCATGGACTCACATTAGTCATAAAGAACTCATATACTTATTGCAAAAGTTTATTAGCCCTCGAAGAAAAGTACTACTACGCATGGACCTAGGGGGATAGATTGGTAGGACAAGACCATCACTCGTCCCCGATCGCCACTCATAAGGAAGACAATCAACAAATACCTCATGCTCCAACTTTGTTACACAACGGTTCACCATACGTGCATGCTACGGGACTTGCAAATCTCAACACAAGTATTTCTCAATTTCACAATTACTCAACTAGCACGACTCTAATATCACCACCTTTATATCGCAAAACTCTTGCAAGTAATAAAACATATCATATTCAGTGATCTACAAGTTTTATGTAGGATTTTATGACTAACCATGTGAATGACCAGTTCCTGTCATCTCTCTAAATAGATATAAGTGAAGCAAGAGAGTTTAATTCTTTCTACAAAAGATATGCCCACGCTCTAACAAATATAAGTGAAGCAAAATAGCATTCTACAAATGGCGGTTTTCTATGTGAAGAGAAACAGGCAATCCAAACTTCAAATGATATAAGCGAAGCACATGAAGCATTCTATAAAGCCATACTCAAAAGATATAAGTGAAGTTCAATGAGCATTCTATAAATCAACCAAGGACGATCTCATACCAGCATGGTGCATAAAATAAAAATGAAAACTAAATGCAAAAGACGCTCCAAGATTTGCACATATCGCATGAACGAAACAAATCCGAAAACATATCGATACTTGTTGAAGAAAGATGGGATGCCTTCCGGGGCATCCCCAAGCTTAGACGCTTGAGTCTCCTTGAATATGTAATTGGGGTGCCTTGGGCATCCCCAAGCTTGAGCTCTTGCCTCTCCTTCTTCTCCTCACATCGAGACATCCTCGATCTTTGAACACTTCATCCACACAAAACTCAAAAGAAAACTTGGTAAGATCCGTTAGTGTAATAAAGCAAATCACTACTCTAAGTATTGTTGTGAACCAATTCATATTTTGTTTTTGCATTTTAGCTACTGTAATATAACTTTTTTATGGCTTAATCCACTGATATAAATCCATAGTTTCATCAAAACAAGCAAACTATGCATCAAAAACAGAATCTGTCTAAAACAGAACAGTCTGTAATAATCTAAACATTCACCATACCTGTGCTACTCCAAAAATTCTACCAAAATTAGGAAAAATAAAATTTTTATATAGAAATACATTGAATAAAGTTTCAGAACCGTTTGACGTTCCAGTAAAAAAAATGTAAAATCGCGCACTACAGCCAAAGTTTCTGTCCTACACCGCACAAACCAACAAGTAATCTAAAACATCTTAAAGGCAAACCTTGGCACATTATTTTTATTTTTAAACTTTATAAAAGCACACAACAAAAATAATGACTCTCTAATACTTCCAGGTTGTCTCCCTGGCAGCGCTTTCTTTAAAGCCATTAAGCTAGGCATATAGTGCTCAAGTAATGGATCCACCCGGATCCCAAGGTATATCAAAGCCAATTTTAATTAACAATGATTTATAATTTAGTAGTGAGAACAAAGTAAAATATATAATGTAATGACAAAGTCTAACTCTCTTCCTATGCATCGGCATGTCATAAAAAACAATTCATGCACACAAAGTAAAGGACAATGCATAGTATAAACAGTTTCTTGCAATTTTTTCGTGTTGGAAACATAAAGAGGCGGAGATGTAGTTCCTCTCTCATAATAATTTCAAGTAGGAGCAGCAAGCCCATGCATATTATATCTATCAAAATCATCATGTGTAATAGTAAAACGCAATCCATCAATATAATCCTTAATAAGGGTAAACTTCTCCGATATAGTGTAGTTGGGAGAATTCAAAAAGATAATAGGACTATCATGCGTGGGTGAAATAGCAACAATTTCATGTTTAACATAAGGAACTATAGCAAGTTCATCTCCATAAGCATAATTCATATTGGCATGTTGGCCACAAGCATAACAAGTATCATCAAAAAGGGAAATCTCAAGAGAATCAACGGGATCATAACAATCATCATAGCAATCATCCTTCGGTAATCATGAAGGGAAATTAAACAATGTATGAGTTGAAGAGTTACTCTCATTAGAAGGCGGGCACGGGTGATCAATCCGCTCTTTCTCCTTTTGTTCTTCACTCTCCTCCTCATCTTTTTCATCCAATGAGCTCAGAATGTCATTAATTTCTTCTTCCATAGACTCCTGCAAAATATTAGTCTCTTCTTGGACAGCGGAGACTTTGTCAATAAACGCATCAATATCGGCATTGTATTCATAATTCTCATAGCAATATTTAAGGATAGCTAAATTTTTAGGTCTATAAACTGAATCATCAAAATTTCACACTCTTTAAACAAAGATTCAATTTCATAAGCACCCATAAAAGCAACAAATTCTTCTATTTGTTCCACATCATAGTAATCATATATACCATTAGCATAAGAAGCCAAGGTTTTATCATCATTAAATTTGCATGAAAAGGGAAGGTGTGGAGCCTTCATCCTAGAGCAACAAGTATAGTCATATCTCAAGCATAGTTCCCGAGCATACCAATGCAACATATGAATTTGATCCCATAATAGTTTCCATTTTTGAGTCAAGCGATAATCCCTAAAGTATTCACGTTGATCCAACGTGTCTCCCATAACATAATTGAATGGGGTTTTCTCAGGATTATCAAAGTAGTACATAATCTCTTTCACATAACCAGCATCGAGGGTTTTAGGAGGTTCCACATCTCCATGAGTAGCAAGCACACCTACTTTTTTGGTATTTCGTGTTCCATATCCATAACTAAAGATAGAGAACAACTTAGAACATCAAATAAAAATAACTTAGTGATAAAGCAAACAAGCGCACACGAGAATATTCACCCCACGCTATTGCTCCCCGGCAACGGCGCCGGAAAAAGGTCTTGATAACACACAAGTATAGGGGATCAATTGTAGCCTCTTTCGATAAGTAAGAGTGTCGAACCCAATGGGGAGCTAAAGGTAGAACAAATATTCCCTCAAGTTCTATCGACCATCGATACAACTCTACGCACGCTTAACGTTTGCTTTACCTAGAACAAGTATGAAACTAGAAGTACTTTGTAGGTGTTTTTGGATAGGTTTGCAAGATAATAAAGAGCGCGTAAATAAAAAGTAAGGGCTGTTTAGATAAAGAAACAATAAAGTTAGTATAGCGAGTGTGGAAAAGTGGTGGTAGGAGTTACGAGATTGTCCCTAAGCAATTGACTACTTTACTAGACCGATAGCAAGTTTTATGTGGGAGAGGCCACTGCTAGCATGTCATCCCTGACTTGGAATTCTATGCACTTATGATTGGAACTATTAGCAAGCATCCGCAACTACTAACGTTCATTAAGGTAAAACCCAACCATGTCATTAAGATATATTGGCCCCCCTTCAATCCCGTATGTATTAATTTCTATGCTAGGTTGAATATTCTGTCACTCTTGCCCTCCAATACATAGTACTATCAACATACAACTAACCCTATGGTGTGATCCACGCGCGCGCTCATATGATGGGCACCAAAGGACAACAACATAACCACAAGAAAATTAAATCAATCATAGTAATTCACCAATCACCGATAGGACAACGAAAATCTACTCAGACATCATAGGATGGCAACACGTCATTGGATAATAATTGTTGGAAATATGCCCTAGAGGCAATAATAAAATGGTTATTATTGTATTTCCTTGTTCATGATAATTGTATATTGTTCATGCTATAATTGTATTAACTGGAAACCATTATACATGTGTGAATATATAGACCACAACATGTCCCTAGTAAGCCTCTAGTTGACTAGCTCGTTGATCAATAGATGGTCATGGTTTCCTGACCATGGACATTGGATGTCATTGATAACGGGATCACATCATTAGGAGAATGATGTGATGGACAAGACCCAATCTTAAGCGTAGCACAACATCGCGTAGTTCGTTTGCTAAAGCTTTTCTAATGTCAAGTATCATTTCCTTAGATCATGAGATTGTGCAACTCCCGGATACCGTAGGAATGCTTTGGGTGTACCAAACATCACAACGTAACTGGGTGGTTATAAAGGTGCACTACAGGTATCTCCAAAAGTGTCTGTTGGGTTGGCACGAATCGAGACTGGGATTTGTCACTCCATATGATGGAAAGGTATCTCTGGGCCCACTCGGTAATGCATCATCATAATGAGCTCAATGTGACTAATGAGTTAGCCACGGGATCATGCGTTACGGAACGAGTAAAGAGACTTGCCGGTAACGAGATTGAACGAGGTATGGGGATACCGACGATCGAATCTCGGGCAAGTAACATACCGATAGATACGAGATTGATTGAATCCCCGACATCGTGGTTCATCTGATGAGATCATCATGGAACATGTGGGAGACAATATGGGTATCCAGATCCCGCTATTGGTTATTGGTCGGAGAGATGTCTCGGTCATGTCTGCATGGTTCCCGAACCCGTAGGGTCTACACACTTAAGGTTAACTGACGCTAGAGTTGTTATGGGAAATAGTATGTGGTTACCGAAGATTTTTCGGAGTCCCGAATGAGATCCCGGACGTGATGAGGAGTTCCGGAATTGTTCCAGGGGTACCAGGTGACGACCAGCGTGTCCGAAAGGGGTTTCGGAGGCCCCGACAAGCGTTGGGGGGCCTTATGGGCCAAGGGGAAGGGGCACATCATCCCACTAAGGGGCTGAGCGCCCCTCCCACCCCATCTCACGTAACTTGGAGAGGTGGGGGCGCCTCACCTAGGGCAGCCACCCCTCCTGGCTTGGGGGCCAAGTTTCCTAGGGGTGGGGGCGCCCAAACCCATCTAGGGTTTCCCCTGTGGCCGCCGCCCCTCCCCTAGGGAACCCTAGGGCGCCTCCTCCACCCCCTTCCCCCTATATATAGTGAGGGAGAGAGAGGGCAGCCGCACCCCTTCCCTGGCGCAGCCCCTCCCTCCTCCAACTCTTCCTTCTCCCCTGTAGAGCTTGGCGAAGCCCTACAGGAATACCACAAACTCCACCACCACGCCGTCGTGCTGCCGGAGTTCTCCCTCAACTTCTCCTCTCCTCTTGCTGGATCAAGAGGGAGGGGATGTCCCTGGGCTGTACGTGTGTTGAACACGGAGGCGCCGTCTGTTCGGCGCTAGATCGGATCTTCCACGATTTGAATCGCCGCGAGTACGACTCCATCAACCGTGTTCTTGTAATGCTTCCGCTTAGCGATCTTCAAGGGTATGAAGATGCAATCCCTCTCTCTTGTTTCTAGCATCTCCTAGATTGATCTAGGTGACACATAGGAAAATTTTGAATTATTGCTACATTCCCCAACAGTGGCATCATGAGCTAGGTCTATGCGTAGATTCTATGCACGAGTAGAACACAAAGCAGTTGTGGGCGATGATTTGTTCAATTTGCTTACGGTTACTAGTCTTATCTTGATCTGGTGGCATTGTGGGATGAAGCGGCCCGGACTGACTTTACACGTACGCTTACATGAGACTAGTTCCACCGACTGACATGCACTTGATGCATAAGGTGGCTGGCGGGTGTCTGTCTCTCCCACTTTAGTCGGATCGGATTCGATGAAAAGGGTCCTTATGAAGGCTAAATAGCAATTGGCATATCACCGTTGTGGTTTTTCGTAGGTAAGAAACGTTCTTGCTAGAAACCCGTAGCAGCCACAAAAAACATGCAACAATAATTAGAGGACGTCTAACTTGTTTTCGCAGGGTATGCTATGTGATGTGATATGGCCAAAAGGATGCGATGAATGATATATGTGATGTATTAGAATGATCATGTTCTTGTAATAGGAATCACGACTTGCATGTCGATGAGTATGACAGCCGGCAGGAGCCATAGGAGTTGTCTTAATTTATTTATGACCTGCGTGTCAATGAAAATGCCATGTAATTATTTTACTTTATTGCTAACCGTTAGCCATAGTAGTAGAAGTAATAGTTGGCGAGGCAACTTCATGAAGACACGATGATGGAGATCATGATGATGGAGATCTTGGTGTCATGCCGGTGACGATGGTGTTCATGCCGCGCCTCGAAGATGGAGATCAAAGGCGCAAGATGATATTGGCCATATCATGTCACTTTATGGTTTGCATGTGATGTTTGTCATGTTTACATCTTATTTGCTTAGAACGACGGTAGCATAAATAAGATGATCCCTCACTAAAATTTCAAGAAAGTGTTCCCCCTAACTGTGCACCGTTGCGAAGGTTCGTTGTTTCGAAGCACCACGTGATGATTGGGTGTGATAGATTCTAACGTTCGCATACAACGGGTGTAAGCCAGATTTACACATGCGAAACACTTAGGTTGACTTGACGAGCCTAGCATGTACAGACATGGCCTCGGAACACAAGAGACCGAAAGATCGAACATGAGTCGTATAGTAGATATGATCAACATGAAGATGTTCACCGATGATGACTAGTTCGTCTCATGTGATGATCGGACACAACCTAGTTGACTCGGATCATGTATCACTTAGATGACTAGAGGGATGTCTATCTAAGTGGGAGTTCATTAAATAATCAGATGAACTTAATTACCATGAACATAGTCAAAAGGTCTTTGCAAATTATGTCATAGCTTACACTTTAGTTCTACTGTTTAAGATATGTTCCTAGAGAAAATTTAGTTGAAAGTTGATAGTAGAAGTTATGCGGACTGGGTCCGTCAACTGAGGATTATCCTCATTGCTGCGCAGAAGGCTTATGTCCTTAATACACCGCTCGATGTGCTGAACCTCGAGCGTCGTCTATAGATGTTGGGAAACATCTGACATATGCATTTTGATGACTACGTGATAGTTCAATGCGTAATGCTAACGGTTTAGAATTGTGGCACCAAAGATGTTTTTGAAACGTCGCAGAACATATGAGATGTTCCAAAGACTGAAATTGGGATTTCAGACTAGTGCCCACGTCAAGAGGTATGAGACCTCTGACAAGTTTCTTAAGCCTGCAAACTAAGGGAGAAAAGCTCAATCATTGAGCATGTGCTCATATTGTCTGAGTACTACAATCGCTTAAATCGAGTGGGAGTTAATCTTCCAGATGAGATAGTGATGGTTCTCCATAGTCACTGCCACCAAGCTATTAGAGCTTCACGATGAACTATAACATATCAGGGATAGACATGATGATCCTTCAGCAACTCGCGATGTTTGACACCGCGAAAGTAGAAATCAAGTAGGAGCATCAATTGTTGATGGCTAAACCACTAGTTTCAAGAAGGGCAAGGGAAAGAAGGGATACTTCATGAAACGACAAATCAGTTGCTGCTCTAGTGAAGAAACCCAAGGTTGAACCCAAACCCGAGACTAAGTGCTTCTGTAATGAGGGGAACGGTCACTGAAGCAGAACTACCCTAGATACTTGGTAGATGAGAAGGCTGGCAAGGTCGACAGAGGTATTTTGAATATACGTTATATTATTGTGTACTTTACTAGTACTCCTAGTAGCACCAGGGTAAAAAATACCGGTTCGGTTGCTAAGTGTTAGTAACTCGAAATAAAAGGCTGCGGAGACTAGCTAAAGGTGAGATGACGATATGTGTTGGAAGTGTTTCCAAGGTTGATGTGATCAAACATCGCACACTCCCTCTACCATCGGGATTGGTGTTAAAACTAAATAATTGTTATTTGTTGTTTGCGTTGAGCATAGACATGATTGGATTATGTTTATCGCAATACGGTTATTCATTTTAGGAGAATAAAGGTTACTCTGTTTGTTTGAATAATACCTTCAATGGTCTTGCACCTAAAATGAATGGTTTATTGAATCTCGATCGTAGTGATACATATGTTCATGCCAAAAGATATAAGATAGTAATGATAGTACCACATACTTGTGGCACTGCCATTTGAGTCATGTTGGTATAAAACACATGAAGAAGTCCATGTTGATGGATCTTTGGACTCACTCGTTTTTGAAAAGATTGAGACATGCGAACCATGTCTATTGGTAGATATGCATGAAGAAACTCCATACAGATGGATCGTTTGGACTCACTTGATTTTGAATCACTTGAGACATGCAAATCATACCACATGGGCAAGATGACTGAAAGGCCTCATTTTCAGTAAGATGGAACAAGAAAGCAACTTGTTGGAAGTAATACATTTTGATGTGTGTAGTCCAATGAGTGCTGAGGCACGCAGTGGATATCGTTATGTTCTTACTTCACAGATGATTTGAGTAGATGCTGAGTATATTTACTTGATGAAACACAAGTCTGAATTATTGAAAGGTTTAAGTAATTTTAGAGTGAAGTTGAAGATCGTTGTGACAAGATGATAAAATGTCTATGATATGATCATAGAGATGAATATCTGAGTTACGAGTTTGGCACACAATTAAGACATTGTGGAAATTGTTTCACAACTAATACCGCCTGGAACACCATAGTGTGATGGTGTGTCCGAACATCATAACTGCGCCCTATTGGATATGGTGCATACCATGATGTCTCTTATCGAATTACCACTATCGTTTATGGGTTAGGCATTAGAGACAACCGCATTCACTTTAAATAGGGCACCACGCAATTCCTTTGAGACGACACCGTATGAACTATGGTTTAGAAAAACATAAGCTGTCGTTTCTTAAAAGTTTGGGGCTGCGATGCTTATGTGAAAAAGTTTCAGGCTGATAAGCTCGAACCCAAAGAGGATAAATGCATCTTCATAGAATACCCAAAACAGTTGGGTATACCTCTTATTTCAGATCCGGAAGCAAAAGTGATTGTTTCTAGAAACGGGTCCTTTCTTGAGGAAAAGTTTCTCTTGAAAGAATTGAGTGGGAGGATGATGTAGACTTGATGAGGTTATTGAACCGTCACTTCAAATAGTGTGTAGCAGGGCACAGGAAGTTGTTCCTGTGGCACCTACACCAATTGAAGTGGAAGCTTATGATAGTGATCATGAAACTTCAGATCAAGTCACTACCAAACCTCATAGGTCGGCAAGGATGCATACTACTTCAGAGTGGTACATAATCCTGTCTTGGAAGTCATGTTGCTAGACAACAATGAACCTACGAGCTACGGAGAAGCGATGGTGGGCCCGGATTCCGACGAATGGCTCGAGGCCATAAAATCCGAGAGAGGATCCATGTATAAAAACAAAGTATAGACTTTGGAAGAACTACTTGATGGTTGTAAGGCTGTTGGGTGCAGATGGATTTTAAAAGGAAGACGGACAATGATGGTAAGTGTCACCATTAAGAAAGCTCGACTTGTCGTTAAGATGTTTTCCGACAAGTTCAAGGAGTTGACTACGATGAGACTTTCTCACTCGTAGCGATGCTAAGAGTCTGTTGGAATTATGTTAGCAGTTACTGCATTATTTATGAAATCTTGTAGATAGGATGTCAAAACATTGTTTCCTCGACGATTTTCTTGAGGAAAGGTTGTATGTGATACAACCAGAAGGTTTTGTCAATCCTGAAAGATGCTAACAAGTATGCAAAGCTCTAGCAATCCTTCTAAGGACTGGAGTAAGCATCTCGGAGTTGGAATGTACACTTTAATGAGATGATCAAAGATTTTGGGTTTATACAAAGTTTATGAGAAACTTGTATTTCCAAAGAAGTGAGTGGGAGCACTATAGAATTTTTGATGAGTATATGTTGTTAACATATTGTTGATCAGAAATGATGTAGAATTTCTGTAAAGCATACAGGGTTATTTGAAAAGTGTTTTTCAATGGAAAACCTGGATTAAGCTACTTGAACATTGAGCATCAAGATCTATAAGGATATATCAAAAACGCTTAATAGTACTTTCAAATGAATACATACCGTGACAAGATTTTGAAGGAGTTCAAAATAGATCAGCAAAGAAGGAGTTCTTGGCTATGTTACAAGGTGTGAGTATTGAGTAAGACTCAAGACCTAACCACAGCATAAGAGAGAGAAAGGACGAAGGTCGTCCCCTATGCTTTATACGTAGGCTCTACAGTATGCTATGCCGTGTACCGCACCTGAAGTGTGCCTTGCCATGAGTCAGTTAAGGGGTACAAGAGTGATCCAGGAATGGATCACATGACAGCGGTTGAACTTATCCTTAGTAACTAGTGGACTAAGGAATTTTCTCAATTATGGAGGTGGTAAAAGAGTTCGTTGTAAAGGGTTACGTCGATGCAAACTTTGACACTAATCCGGATGACTCTGAATAGTAAAGCGGATTCGTATAGTAGAGCAGTTATTTGGAATAGCTCCAAGTAGCGCGTGGTAGCTGCATCTACAAGATGACATAGAGATCTGTAAAGCACACATGGATCTGAAAGGTTCAGACCCATTGACTAATAAACCTCTTTAGCAAGCGAGATATGAACAAACCCCATGGGTGTTGGATTCATTACAATCACATAGTGATGTGAACTAGATTATTGACTCTAGTGCAAGTGGGAGACTGTTGGAAATATGCCCTAGAGGCAATAATAAAATGGTTATTATTGTATTTCCTTGTTCATGATAATTATCTATTGTTCATGCTATAATTGTATTAACTAGAAACTGTAATACATGTGTGAATACATAGACCACAACATGTCCATAGTAATCCTCTAGTTGACTAGCTCGTTGATCAATAGATGGTCATGGTTTCCTGACCATGGACATTGGATGTCATTGATAATGAGATTACATCATTAGGAGAATGATGTGATGGACAAGACCCAATCTTAAGCATAGCACAAGATTGTGTAGTTCGTTTGCTAAATCTTTTCTAATGTCAAGTATCATTTCCTTAGACCATGAGATTGTGCAACTCCCGGATACCGTAGGAATGCTTTGGGTGTACCAAATGTCACAACGTAACTGGGTGGCTATAAAGGTGCACTACAGGTATCTCCGAAAGTGTCTGTTGGGTTGGCACGAATCGAGACTGGGATTTGTCACTCCGTGTGACGGAGAGATATCTTTGGGCCCACTCGGTAATGCATCATCATAATGAGCTCAATGTGACTAATGAGTTAGCCACGGGATCATGCGTTACGGAACGAGTAAAGAGACTTGCCGGTAACGAGATTAAACGAGGTATGGGGATACCAACGATCAAATCTCGGGCAAGTAACATACCGATAGACAAAGGGAATTGTATACGGGATTGATTGAATCCCCGACATCGTGGTTCATCCGATGAGATCATCATGGAACATGTGGGAGCCAATATGGGTATCCAGATCCCGCTATTGGTTATTGGCCGGAGAGATGTCTCGGTCATGTCTGCATGGTTCCCGAACCCGTAGGGTCTACACACTTAAGGTTCGGTGACGCTAGAGTAGTTATGGGAAATAGTATGTGGTTACCGAAGGTTGTTCGGAGTCCTGGATGAGATCCCGGACGTGACGAGGAGTTCCGGAATTGTTCTGGGGGTACCGGGTGACGACCATCATGTCCGAAAGGGGTTTCGGAGGCCCCGGCAAGCGTTGGGGGGCCTTATGGGCCAAGGGGAAGGGGCACATCAGCCCACTAAGGGGCTGAGCGCCCCTCCCACCCCATCTCACGTAACTTGGAGAGGTGGGGGCGCCTCACCTAGGGCAGCCACCCCTCCCGGCTTGGGGGGCAAGTTTCCTAGGGGTGGGGGCACCCAAACCCATCTAGGGTTTTCCCTGTGGCCGCCGCCCCTCCCCTAGGGAACCCTAGGGCGCCTCCTCCACCCCCTTCCCCTATATATAGTGAGGGAGAGAGAGGGCAGCCGCACCCCTTCCCTGGCGCAGCCCCTCCCTCCTCCAACTCTTCCTTCTTGTCCGTATAGCTTGGCGAAGCCCTGCAGGAATACCACAAACTCCACCACCACGCCGTCGTGCTGCCGGAGTTCTCCCTCAACTTCTCCTCTCCTCTTGCTGGATCAAGAAGGAGAAGACTTCCCCGGGCTGTACGTGTGTTGAACGCGGAGGCGTCGTCCGTTCGGCGCTAGATCGGATCTTCCGCGATTTGAATCGCTGCGAGTACGAATCCATCAACCGCGTTCTTGTAACACTTTTGCTTAGCGATCTTCAAGGGTATGAAGATGCACTCCCTCTCTCTCGTTGCTATCATCTCCTAGATTGATCTTGGTGGCACGTAGGAAAATTTTGAATTATTGCTACGTTCCCCAACAATAATATGAAGCATAAAGCACCATATTCAAGTAGAGGGTACAGCTGGTTGTGGGAGAGTGTACCGTTGTGGATAGATGGGGGAAGGTGATGGAGATGTTGGTGAAGATGGCAGAGGTGTTGGTGTAGATTGCGGTGATGATGATGGCCCCCGGCGGTGTTCCGGCGCCACCGGAAGCGAGGGGGAGAGAGCCCCCCTTCTTCTTCTTCTTCCTTGACCTTCTCCCTAGATGGGAGAAGGGCTTACCCTCTGGTCCATGGCCTCCATGGCATGGGAGGGGCGAGAGCCCCTCTGAGATTGGACCTGTCTCCCTGTCTCTCTCTGCTTCTGCGTTCTCAGATTCTACCCTTTCACCGTTTCTTATATTCCGGAGATCCGTAACTCCGATTGGGCTGAAATTTTAACACGGTCTCTATCCGGATATTAGCTTTCTTGCAGCGAAATAAGGGCATCAACCGCCTTACGTGCTGGCCACGAGGGCCCAGGGCGCGCCCCCTGCCTCGTGGCCCCCTCGGGCATCGTCTCGCGTTGATTTTTCTTCCCAAAAATCACATATATTCCAAAAAAATCTCCGTCAGTTTTTATTCCGTTTGGACTCCGTTTGATATGGATTTTCTGTGAACATAAAACATGCAACAAACAGGAACTAGCACTGGGCACTGGATCAATATGTTAGTCCCCAAAAATAGTATAAAAAGTTGCCAAAAGTATATGAAAGTTGTATAATATTGGCATGGAACAATAAAAAATTATAGATACGACGAAGATGTATCACACTTCACCCCCAGTAAACACGGGCAAGTGGATTGCGACATCCACCTATGATGTTGATGGTAGCTGGAACTACGTCGGAATTTCCTTGGAGAGGGAGGGATGATGTAGCACATCGACGGTAGGTATTTCCCTCAGTTATGAAACCAAGGTTATCGAACCAGTAGGTGAACCAAGCAACACAACGTAAACAGCCCCTGCACACAAATAACAACACCTCGCAACCCGACGTGTTAAAGGGGTTATCAATCCCTTTCGGGGTACGGCGCCTCAAGATAGGCAAACAGATGTGAGGTAAAGTTGTAAATATTGATAGATCGAACGCCAAATAGAATAAATTGCAGCAAGGTATTTTGAATTTTTGGTTTAATAGATCTGAATAAAAATGCAAAGGAAAAGTAGATTGCAAGGCAAATATATGAGAAAGAAGACCCGGGGGCCGTAGGTTTCACTAGTGGCTTATCTCGAGAAAAATAGCAAACGGTGGGTAAACAAATTACTGTTGGGCAATTGATAGAACTTCAAATAATTATGATGATATCCAGGCAATGACCATTACATAAGCATCACGTCCAAGATTAGTAGACCGACTCCTGCCTGCATCTACTACTATTACTCCACACATCGATCGCTATCCAGCATGCATCTAGTGTTTTAAGTTCACGGAAAAACAGAGTAATGCAATAAGAACGATGACATGATGTAGACAAGATCCGTTTATCTATATGGCGGTAGATATAGATCTCGTCTTTTTATCTTTGGTAGCAACGATACATATGTGTTGGTTCCCTTTCTGTCACTGGGATCAAGCACCGTAAGATCGAACCCACTACCGGGCATCTCTTCCCATTGCAAGATAAATAGATCAAGTTGGCCAAACAAAACTCAAACATCAAAGAAGAAATATGAGGCTATAAGAGATCATGCATATAAGAGATCAAAGAAACTCAAATAACTTTCATGGATATAAAAACATAGATCTGATCATAAACTCAAAGTTCATCGATCCCAACAAACAAACCGCAAAAGAGTTACATCATATGGATCTCCAAGAGACCATTGTATTGAGAACCAAGAGAGAGAGAGATGAAGCCATCTAGCTACTAACTATGGACCCGAAGGTCTACAAAGAACTACTCACGCATCATTGGAGAGGCACCAATGGAAGTGGTGAACCCCTCCGTGATGGTGTCTAGATTGGATCTGGTGGTTCTGGACTCTGCGGCGGCTGGATGAATATTTCGTTGACTCTCCTAGGGTTCTGGTATTTTTGGGGTATTTATAGAGCAAAGAGGCGGTCCGGGGGGCACCCGAAGTGGGCACGCGCCCTGGTGAGTTGTGCCCCCCTCGGGGCACCCCCCAGGTGCAACTAGGGCCCATTGCCTTCCTTCTGGCCCATAAAAAATCACCGTAAAATTTCGTGGCATTTGGACTCCGTTTGATATTGATTTTCTGCGACGTAAAAAACATGGAAAAAACAACAACTGACACTTGACACTATGTCAATAGGTTAGTACCAAAAAATGGTATGAAATGACCATAAAATGATTATAAAACATCCAAGATTGATAATAAAACAACATGGAACAATCAAAAATTATAGATACGTTGGAGACGTATCAGCATCCCAAGCTTAACTCCTACTCGTCCTCGAGTAGGTAAGTGATAAAAACAGAATTTTTGATGTGGAGTGTTGTTCATCAAGTCATAACATATTCTTTTCTTTATAGCATGGACATTTGGACTTTTATGTGATTCAAAGCAATAGTCTAGTTTTGACATAATAATTTAGATACTCAAGCATATCAACAAGCAACCATGTCTTTCAAAATATCAAAGCTAAAATAAGTTATCCCTAGCCCATCATGCTCAAACATTGATCCATTCATGAAACACACTCGGATATTAACTACACCCAATACTGAGCATGATCATATTGCTCCTAGTTGGTGCTTTTATGAGAGAAGATGGAGACTCAAATTTCAAAATAAAAATTGCATAAAGTAAAAGAAAGGCCCTTCGCAGAGGGAAGTAGGGATTTGTAGAGGTGCCGGAGCTCAAAGCGAAAAATTTGAGATAAAAATATTTTGGGAGGTGTATCCATCCCACCAACGAAAACGACTTAGAGTTCACAATACTTTCCATGCATAGATATATCATAGGCGGTTCCCAAACAGAAAATAAAGTTTATTCCTTTTTCCACCATAACTTTGACTTTCCATGGCTAACCATATCCACGGGTGCCCTCCATACCAACACTTTCCAAGGAATTTATTATTTGACAACATAAAGTAAATTCATTTCTTTTTGCATTTCAGGACTGGGCATACCTAATACCTTTGCCTTACTCTCGTGCAATGACAAGTGAATAAACACTCATCTTGAGAATAACACATCTAGCATGGAAAAAATTAGCCACCCCTCACCGCCCCGCGAGCGAAACAAACACACAAAAGAGAAGTTTATTTTGAAAATTAGAGATGGCACATGCAAATTTGCTTAGAACGGCAAGAGAATGCCGCATATAGGTAGATATAGTGGACTCATGTGGCAAAACTGGTTTAAAGGATTTTGGATGCATAAGTAGAGGTCATACTTAATGCAGAATGAAGGCTAGCAAAAAGATTCGGAAGCGACCAACCAAGAAACGGATAATCTCATAAGCAAGCATTAAGCATAATTAACACCGAATAATGCACCACAAGTAGGATATAATTTTCATTGCATGATTATTGACTTTCGTGCATGCATAGGGAATCACAAACCTTAACACTAATATTCCTACTAAAGCACAATTATCATCAACATAACTCACATATCCCATCATCATATCTCAAAAGTATTACTAAGAATCAAGTTTATTTTGTCCAATGATCTTCATGACATTTTCTTTTACTTTATCCTTCTTGGATATCTCTCACTTTGGCACTAATTTTCGTGTGTTGATTTTCATAAGCTCAAACAAATATAAGTGAAGATCATGAGCATAACAAATTTTCTTTCTCTCAAAATAATTTAAGTGAAGCAAGAGAGAATTTCTTCAAAATTTTACTAACTCTCAAATAAATCTAAGTGAATCAAGAGAGCATTTCTTCAAAAATAACAAAGCACACCATGCTCAAAAAGATATAAGTGAAGCACTAGAGCAAATCCTAGCTCATAACAGATTTAAGTGAAGCATAGAGAGCAATTCTAACAAGTCATGACATAATTTTGGCTTTCTAAAATAGGTGTGTCCCACAAGGATTGATGACTCAAAACACAAAATAAAACAAGCAAATACACATATCATACAAGACGCTCCAAGCAAAACACATATCATGTGACGAATAAAAATATAGTCTCGAGTAAAATACTGATAGTTGTTGGAAGAAAGCGGGGATGCCACTCGGGGGCATCCCCAAGCTTAGTTGGTTGTTCATTCTTGGATAATAGATTGGGATGTCTGGGCATCCCCAAGCTTAGGCTCTTACATCCTTCCTTCATCCATCGTAAGATAACCCAAAACTTGAAAACTTCAATCACACAAAACTCAACAAAGCCTTCGTGAGAACCGTTAGTATAAGAATAATAAACCACTACTATAAATGCTGTATCAAACCAATTCATATTTTTTTCTATATTATATCTAATGTACTCCAACTTTTCTATGGCAAAAACTCATCAAAGAAAACCATAGAGCCATCAAAATAGGCACACAACACAAAGAAAACAGAATCTGTCAAAACAGAACAGTCTGTAGCAATCCGACTATTTTGAATACTTCTGTAACTCAAAAAACTCTGAAAAATTAGGTCGACCTGGGAAATTTGTTATTGATATACTGCAATTGGAATGGGTATTTTATTGCGCTCTGGTAAAAAATGAAAATTAATTTCGTGAGCGTAAAATTTTCTATTTTTTCAGCAAGATCAAACAACTATTGTCCAAGAAGATCCTAAAGGCTTTACTTGGCACAAACACTAATAAAAACATAAAAAACACAATCATAACAGTAGCATAATTTTGCTAACACTCAAGAACAGAAAGCAAAAGGCAAAAATAAATTTTATTCATTGGGTTGCCTCCCAACAAGCGCTATAGTTTTACGCCCTTAGCTAGGCATAAAGCATGGATCTAAGTTTTGTCATCTTTGTTCATAGGAAAGAAAAGAGAAAATTTTCTATCAATGGCATTTAATTTTATGTCTTAATAAAGCACATGGCCATTCATAGCAGAAGAAAGATTAAGCAAGTTGAGAAAATTCGTATCTAAACTAGCCTTCATCTCTTTAATTATTTCCTTTTGATAAAAGCACATAAGAGTAGTTGATTCAACATTTTCTCCTTTAGGGTGCCCAAATATGGATTTCATCTTCTCATAAGTATCAACGGCATCCCCTTCAAGAAAACCGTTTTCAAATATAGAATCTAAAACTTGCTTTAAGGAAGAAGGTAAACCATCATAAAAACTTTTCAGGTATATCTCTATCTGATATTGAGGCACATAGCTAGCTTGAATTCTCAATAACCTATCCCAAGCATCTTTCAAAGATTCATCAAGTAAATAACGAAAAGTTCCAGGATCATCTTCATCACAATGGTTAAGATTTTTCAATAGCCCCGGTAGATCCTACCATAGCATCATTGTTTATGAGCTTTGAGAGGACAGAGGGGCTATCCAAAGCATTAAGACTAGGGGGAAAACCCCTAGCCTTTTTGAGATCGGACATGGCGAGAAAACGACAAACGAAAAAGAGAGGTGAATAAAACGGCAATTTTTTGTGAAGTGGGGGAGAGGAAAACGAGAGGTAAATGGCAAATAATGTAAATTGCGAGGAGATGAGATTTGTGATCAGGAACCTGGTTTGTGTTGAAGATCCTCCCCGGCAACGGTGCCAGAAATTCTCCTTGATGGTAGCTGGAACGACGTCGGTATTTCCCTACAGAGTGAGGGATGATGTAGCACAGCGACAGTAGGTATTTCCCTCAGTTATGAAACCAAGGTTATCGAACCAGTAGGTGAACCAAGCAACACAATGTAAACAACCCCTGCACACAAATAACAACACCTCGCAACCCGACGTGTTAAAGGGGTTGTCAATCCCTTTCGGGGTACGACGCCTCAAGATAGACTAACAGACGTGAGGTAAAGTTGTAAATATTGATAGATCGAACGCCAAATAGAATAAATTGCAGCAAGGTATTTTTGGATTTTTGGTTTAATAGATCTGAATAAAAATGTAAAGGAAAAGTAGATCGCAAGGCAAATATATGAGAAAGAAGACCCGGGGTGAAAGAATCGATATAGTTGACTAGAGGGGGCGGGGGAATAGGCAACTAACAATTTTTAGCTTTTCTTTACCAATTTAAACTTTGGATCAAAGTAGGTTGTCTTGATATGCAACTAGGTGAGCAACCTACATGATGCAACAACAATGAGCATACAAGCAAGCAAGAGATGCAACACAATATAAGCTTGCACAAGTAAAGGTACGAGATAACCAAGAGTGGAGCCGGTGAAGACGAGGATGTGTTACCGAAGTTCCTTCCTTTTGAGGGGAAGTACGCATCCGTTGGAGCAGTGTGGAGGCACAATGCTCCCCAAGAAGCAAATAGGGCCGCCGTATTCTCCTCACGCCCTCACACAATGCGAGATGCCGTGATTCCACTATTGGTGCCCTTGAAGGCGGCAACCGGACCTTTACAAACAAGGTTGAGGCTCTCTCCACAACTTAATTGGAGGCTCCCAACGAAACCCCGAAGCTTCACCACAATGGAATGTGGCTCCAAAATGACCTCTTCCATCTAGGGTGCCCAAGCACCCAAGAGTAACAAAATCCACACAAGAAGGTATGGGGGAAACAAGTTTCCTTTGGTGAGAGTGTAGATATAGGTCTCCTCCTTCAATCCCTAGCAAATCAACGAGTTTGAGTGGCTATAGAGAGAGATCGGGCAAGAAAGCTTCAAAGGCATTAATGGAGGAGAGAGGGAGGAAAAAGGTAGGTGCGAGGTGGGAGAAGCACCTTAAATAGGGTCCCCTCAGATCCAACCGTTATGCGCAGAAACCCATAGGAGTGGTACTTCCGCAAAGATCACCGGTACAACTGGTGAATGCGGGAAACCCCTCCTTGGGCACCAAGGCGGTACTTCTGGTGGGGCAACCGGTAGTACCGGTATATCGGAATACACCAGAACTACCGTTCCACGACCGCTCGACAACTGCTTCACAGCCAGAAGGTTTCACCCTAGATCGGTAGTTAGAGAGGTGGTTGGGCCAGAGATACTGCTGGACCAGCAATTCCTGGGCAGTGGAGTTCTAGGCGGTTCTACTGCCCTGAACACCGGTAGTACCGGTTAGTCAAGACAAATCAGAACTTCTGTCCCACCACCGGTCTACCATCGTACCCGGTACAGAAGGGTTCACCCCTGAGCGGTACTTGGAGCGGTGGTTTGATCGGAGCTGCATGCCAGCGGTACAACCGCTCTCTTGAGCGGTACTACCGCCATGAGCAAAACTGCACAGTCATAGAGGACTTTTGGGAACCACTCTCTCCTCGAATGGAGGGTATATGGTGGGTGCAAGGAATGTGTACGTCTAGTGATTCACGCAATACCTTCCGATGTGGATTCCCTCTTAATAGTATGGATATCCTACGACCAAAGGAATAAAAAAATGTCAGAAACTCCATCTTCGATCCTTTCCGCATAGAGGGAGGGCCTAGCCGTCTTGGGCCACACAATGTGTACCTGAGAAAACTAGGATGCACGATTAGTCCACACGAGTGTTGTCATCATCACCAAAACCCTAAGGTAGAAGATGCCCTTACAATCTCCCCCTTTTTGGTGGATGATGACAACCACTCAAAAAGCACGGGAGATCTAGAAAATATAGATGGGGCTCACTCAAGTTTGCTTTTGGAATGAAAAATGCTGACACTAGGAACAACGCTCCCCCTAGATTTTATAGACCAACCAGTGACAGCGAAACGAAAAAAACATACATAAGGTACGTATAAGCAGAACAAAATAGTAGAGCAAAGGATAATGGCACCATTAACACGCAAGCTCTACTGATAGAGAAGAGCATAGATAAAAGAGATAAGGGACACATGTCTCACACCATGCACAAGGTCACAGCACAAGTTCACAAGACACTACAAAGCGAAAGCGGAGCAAATAGAGCAACTGAAGACAGCAACTGCAAACGAACCCCCCATGCAACTCCCGTGACCTAATAGAGTTTTCTCCCCCTTTGGCATCAAGACACCAAAAAGGAAAAGAGTGAAGCTAGCGTCCCGAGGCTCAGTAGATCTCCTCGCCTGCCGCCGTGGAATCGTCAGAACCATCATCATCATCATCAGCAGCAGCATCATCAGGCTCCTCAGCCTCCTCAGACTCCCCAGACTCCGCGGTAGTACCCTCAGGACCACGGACAATAGAGGTAGCAGGCGCTTCATCAGACCACTGACAGTTCTCCAAGCACCACGTATCCTCAGGAGTGATGGTCTTCTCGGAGCCACTCTTCACATATGACACATTGAGGTGCCTCATCAACTGAATCTGCCTGCGACGCGCCATCTTCTCAGCAACATGGGCCATGTAGAGCTTCTTCTGAATATGAGCCTACAAGCAAAAAGTCTTCTTGACCTTGGAAGTCAGCTTCTCAACCCACGAGGGCTGGACCCCAGGCCCCAACTCAAAGTCCTCGTCATCCGAGGTAGCAAACACATCCTCCTGATTGCGCGTAGAAAAACAAGGAGTCTTATGCTTCTTCTTCCTCAACACCTTAACCTCATGATCCGTGAGATTAGCCGGAGTGGTGAGAGATTCTCCTGGCCTCCAGACTGCCCAAACGGATTTCAGAAACTGCATCACAAAAGGAGCATAGATCGGTACCTTGCGGTACCACACCATATTGTACATCTCCTCTCACATCCACTTGGAGACATCAAAAGTGGCACCGGAACCCCTCTTGGTCTTCATGGCCACAAGCAAATCCACAAGATAAGCATAAATATCATCTTGATTCCCAACCTTGGGTAGCAGCACACAGTGGAACACACGATGCAGAATATCATAGACTGGTAGAAGGTCATTGGACTTACCCACGATACCATGACCCGGGATGTACAGAGGGGCAAGCTTCTCCTTGTCCATGGGGTGGGCTCGGTCGTGAGGATGGAGACCACCTTGGCCTTCCAACCCGGTATCCTCATAGCCAAGAGCATTGCAGAAGGCTCTCCAAGGGACATGAAAGAACTCATCATGGCACATAAAGGACAGGTGACGCGCATCATCGGTGCCGAAGTGGACGGTAGCATAGAATTGATGAATGAGCTGCACATCGAAGTCACAATTCACAGTCATGAGCTTGATCAAATCAAACTCCTCACAGATTTCCAGAGCCTCTCCAAATTAACCAGGGTTGCTCCTCCAGTGATGGAGGTCAATGGACCACATCCGGGTGAACTTGTTCTTGTGGTGCTCGAAAATTTCTGACACAACCCTTATCTACAACTCATTCCAGAACTGAGGTTTGTTCCAACGAGGATGCGGTGCCACAGAGTAGGGATCCTGGAAACGGAACTTTTCCCAGTCCGTAAGCTTCCACTTGTGCATTGGCAACGCAGCATGCTGCTTGGCAGCAGCAGACTTCTCCCGGTGAGTGGCTTTGGTACGGATCACAACCTCGCGAGTATCCTCACTGTCATCCGATGGTTTGCCCCTACGGGCCCTCTTCTTGGTGTTCTGAGGCTTCTGAACAGCACGAGAGCTAGAGCCACCTGCAAACGCACACAGAGAGCACATAGATACCCCAGCAAAGATGAGAGGAATGTACACAAGATCAGAAGAATAAATCTCATGTATGTAAGTAGAAGAAGAACAATGCAGATGGGTTCAGAGAAAGCAGTTGTTGCGGTTGTTCGACCGGTAGAACCGCCTGAGCGGTAGTACCGCTCGCAAGGAGCGGTAATACCGCTAAGAGCGGATCTATCGAGTTGAAGAACAGGTACAACCCTACTTTGAATCTAGATGCAATATTCCTACTTCTAACTACACACAAGAAAAGGAGGCGTTTATAAGGATATCTCCCACCAATCATTTGGCCAAAAATGCGGGAGTATGAGCAATGCCCTAGAGAAAGGATTCAACACAAAGGAACCCTAAGAACAATAGGAAACGGGGCATTACCGGTATCCATGGGAGGAGATCGGTAGAGAGGCGACCTCCACGGAGCGGAACGGATGAAGGGCCGACCAATTCAGAACGCCTGAGGGTGCTCCGGGGCAATGGGCGGAGCAACCGGCGGCTAGGGTTTAGAGGAGGGACGGGCGCAAAGGGGAAATAGAATACCCCTGTCAACCCGCGCCCTTTATATATGCGCCCAGAAGTCAGTCGGTGGTACCGCTCCTATAGCTAGCCGGTGTTTGAGGGCCGTACTTCCACGCCAGAAGCAGCGGTAGTACCGCTTCCAAAAACCGGTACTACCGGCCATTGGTATAGGTACAAGCAAGCGCGGTGGAACCGCTCGTGCATGACCAGAAGTACCGCTGGGACTAAACAACATAGTGGAAGAGCGGTAGAACCGTTCTGACCACCGGTTGTACCGCCTAGATGCATCAGCCCATGTAGAAAGAGATCAAACATGTGTACATTTGGAAAAGATGGCTTGGGATGAGAAGGCTTAGGATGGAAGAAAGACACTGTATTATGATAGTGAAGTCCCCAAGAGAGCAAGAAGCAAACAATAAAAGCCACTCCTTGGAGAATTCAAGCATCTAGGAGAACTGAAGGAGCAAGGCAAAAGGAAACACACAACAAGGAAAACACCCTTGCACAAGGGCGGTGGCCGGAGCCACCTATGTTTGAGTTAAATGGTACGACACCACGAAGAATTATCCTTGGGCCCATGACCAAAACTCATCTTTGAAGCACAAGTACCATCAACAAATGGCTAACGTGAAAGAGTTGATCAATTTATGCATAATGGGGGAGGGAGAGTTCATTAAGAGAAAAACACTCCCCCTATGTCCATGCCTACACCTAAACAAGACATCAAGATGAGTATGGTGGGGTGTGCAAGAGTTCAAGCCATATTGCTCGAATCAATGATATTAAGTTCATGCCTTAACTCGCGAAATCTTGCTTCATCCAAGGGCTTCGTGAAAATGTCTGCAAGGTTATCATGAGTGTTGACATAGTTGAGCTCGATCTACCCTCGCCTAATATGATCCCGGATGAAGTGATACCAAATCTCAATATGCTTCGTCTTGAAGTGTTGCATCGGGTTGACAGAAATCTTGATGGCACTTTCATTGTCACACCAAAGAGGCACTTTGTCACAAATGACACCTTAATCCTTTAAAGTTTGCCTCATCCATAGAAGTTGTGCACAACAACTACCGGCGTCCACATACTCTGCTTCAGTGGACGAGAGAGACACACAACTTTGCTTCTTAGAAGACCAACTCACCAAAGAGCAACCAAGGAATTGGCACCCTCCGGAAATTGACTTCCTATCCACTTTGTCTCCCGCCCAATCGGAGTCCGAATAGCCTACAAGTTTGAAGTTTGCTCCTCTTGGGTACCATAAGCCAAAGTTTGGGGTATGAGCCAAATATCGAAAGATTCGCTTGACTGCCACAAAGTGGCTTTCCTTAGGTGCGGCTTGAAACCATGCACAAATTCCCACACTCAACATGATATCCGGTCTAGATGCACAAAGGTAAAGCAAGGAACCAATCATGGAGCGATATACCTTTTGATGCATTGCTTTACCATTGGGATCTATGTCAAGTTGGCATTTGACGGGCATTGGAGTGGAAGCCGGCTTGACCTCACTAAGCTTGAATCTCTTGAGCATGTCTTGAGTGTATTTGGCTTGGTTGATGAAGGTCCCTTCTCTTTGTTGCTTGACTTGAAACCCAAGAAAGAACTTCAACTCTCCCATCATGGACATCTTGAACTTTGAGGTCATGAGAGCGGCAAATTCCTCATTGAAAGCTTTGTTAGGAGAACCAAAGATAATATCATCAACATATAGTTGGCACACAAACAACTCCCCTTTGACCTTCTTAGTAAAAAGAGTGGGGTCGATTTTCCCAATTTCAAACCCACGATCTGGCAACAACTCAGTAAGGTGGTCATACCATGCATGTGGGGCTTGTTTAAGGCCATAGAGTGCCTTATCAAGTTGGTACACATGATCGGAGAAATAGGGATCCTCGAACCCGGTGGTTGTTTGACATACACCAACTCATTAATAGGACCATTAAGAAAAGCACTCTTCACATCCATTTGTTGCAACTTGAAGTTATGATGAGAAGCATAAGCAATCAACAAACTAATAGATTCAAGGCGAGCAACGGGAGCAAAGGTTTCACCGTAGTTGATACCCTCGACTTGGGAGTAGCCTTGTGCTACCAAGCGAGCCTTGTTGCGGACAATAATTCCATAAGCATCTTGCTTGTTATTCAATATCCACTTGGTTCCAATGACATTATGGTTCCCCGTTGGCCTTGGCACCAATCTCCACACCTTGTTGTGCTCGAAGTTGTTGAGTTCTTCATTCATGGCATTAGCTAATCCGGATCTTCGAGCGCATCATAGACCTTTTGGGGTTCAACACAAGAGACAAGCGCGTGATGTTCGCAATAGTTTGCCAATTGTCTACGAGTGCTTACCCCCTTTCGTATGCTTCCAAGCACATTCGTCATGAGATGACCCTTGGTAGAGAGCCTGGATGCAATCTTGGCGGCACGATGCTCCAAATCCTCCTCAGGAGTGAGTTGAGGAGCGGTTACTTGATCATCTTGAGCGTTGTCTTGAGCTTGCTCTTGATCTTGAACTTGCTCGGAGGAGAGAACTTGACCTTGGGCATCACTTGGTGGTTCAACACTATCTTGAGGTTGATCTTGCCCTTGGTCCTCTTCATGAGGTTGAGGGCCTTCACTTTGTTCTTCGAAAGCGTGTGGGCCTTGGGTTGGTGATGGTTCCACTTGAGTGGAACACTGTCCTTCTCCTTCGACCACAAGGGGTTCCTTAATGGGTAGGATAAAACCAACACCCATTCTTCTTATGGCCTGGGAAGGAATTTCATCACCTACATCACAAGTGCCACTTTGCTCCACTTGGGAGCCGTTATTCTCATCAAACTCCACGTTACACGTCTCCTCAATAAGTCCCGTGGACTTATTGAGGACACGGTAAGCATGAGAGTTTGTAGCATAACCAAAAAATATGCCCTCTTGAGCTCTAGCCTCAAATTTAGACAAACGAACACCTTTCTTGAGAATGAAACACTTACACTCGAACACCCGAAAGTACTTGAGATTGAGCTTGTTACCGGTGAGTATCTCATATGGAGTTTTGCTCAAGCCTTTGCGGAGATAGAGCCGATTGTATGCATAACACGCGGTGTTGATGGCTTCGGCCCAAAAGTTGTATGGAGACTTGAACTCCGCCATCATGGTCCTTGCCACATCCATCAATATCCGGTTCTTCCTCTCCACTACACCATTTTGTTGAGGGGTGTATGGTGCGGAATATTGATGCTTGATCCCCTCATCAATAAGAAACTCATCCAAGGTGTAGTTCTTGAACTCGGTACCGTTGTCACTTCTTATCATCAATGTCTTTGCATTGTGTTGGCGTTGAGCTTCATTTGCAAAATCAATGACAGTTTGTTAGGTCTCACTCTTCCTCTTGAAGAAGTATACCCAAGTGTATCTTGAATAATCATTCACAATCACCAAGCAATACTTTCTACCCCCAAGACTATCAAAGGATGGAGGCCCAAAGAGATCCAAGTGAAGGAGCTCCAAAGGCCTCTTCGAGTAAATGATAGTCGTGGGAGGGTGAGCCTTCTCATGTAGCTTTCCTTCGATACAAGAACTGCAAGCACGATCTTTGGCAAAACTAACATTTGTTAGTCCACGGACATGGTCCCCCTTGAGAAGACTTTGCAAAGATCTCATATTGACATGGGCCAAACGGCGATGCCAAAGCCATCCCACGTCAACTTTAGCCATTAGGCATGCCGCGGTCTTAGTGGGTCGCTCCGAAAAGTTAATCACATAGAGACCGTTCTCGACATGCCCAACAAAAGATACTTTAAGAGTATTGCTCCACAAGAGGGACACGGTATCAATATCAAAGAAGGTGGCAAAGCCCATGAGTGCAAGTTGACGAACGGAAAGTAAATTGTATGCAAGGAACTCAACAAGCATGACTTTCTCGATCGTGAGATCATGAGAAATGACTACCTTGCCAAGACCCAATACCTTAGAAGATGAGGCATCACCCCACTCGACATTGGTGGGCATAGATGGAATCTTGTGCACGTCCACCACCAAGTCCTTGCTTCCGGTCATATGATTAGTGGCTCCACTATTGAGCAACCATGATCCCCCACCGGAAGCAAACACTTACAAGAGATAAATGCTTGGTTTTAGGTACCCATTTTGTAATGGGTCCTTTGATGTTAGTAACAAGGGTCTTAGGAACCCAAACAGACCATTCAATGTACTAGTAAGGAGAACTAACAAATTTAGCATAAACATGCCCATCACTAGCACGACACAACACATAAGAAGGGTTAAAGTCGCCGACTTTGTTGGAAGGGGTGGCATTGCCCTTCTTGACACCACCACCCTTCTCATTGTTCTTCTTCCCCTTAGAAGCACCCTCTCTGTCGTGAGTTTGTCACGGCAGATGTCCTCGTGAAAGGACTTAGTTGTGGAGCCATCACGATGGGTTAGCTTAAAGGGGTTAAACCAGACAAGGGGACACGGGAGTTTATACTAGTTCGGCCCCTTCGATGAAGGTAAAAGCCTACGTCTAGTTGTGATTGGTATTGCTAGGGTTTCGAAGGCCAGGGAGCGAATCCGCTTTGTCTGGCTTTCGAGTTGTTGTTGTCTGTCCCTAAACTGTGGCCGGGTCGTCCCTTTATATACATAGGTTGACGCTCGCCGGGCTACAGAGTCCCGAAGCCGGTTTATAAACGTATCCGGTTCGGTCTCTCTCTTTCTATCTTACTATACAAGTTACATGACTGGGCCGGTTTACATTTACATATTGTACTCGCCTCTGGGCCCTTCGTAAAGCGCTAGCATCTTTACATCTTCATGGGTTTCTAATCTTCAAAGAGTCAACCCGGCTACCCAAGGCCGGTTTACCTCCAGTAGTAATATCCCCAACATTAGGCCCCAGATTGGTCTGAACTTGTTCATGTCAACCTTCCACACTTTAGAAAAAATCTTCTCTCTTGTCTTCGTTTTTGATCTTGTAAACCGCCGTGACGTCATACTTCAAAATTACGATAAACCGTCCTGACATCATCCATCCGTTGATATCGGAGATTTCCTTCATTTAATATATATCCAGCTATCGAGGCGACACCTTTATTAACTTATCCATTTTTTGGACTCCTCGATTCCCGCACTTGCCATTTTTCACTTCGCCTTATAAATAGGACCGAGGGGTCATTTTCACCGTTCCCCCCGTGCCTCTTCGCATTGTCTTCCTCGCGCCGCTCAACCTCTGGAGCTCCGCCGCCACCGTCGACCATCGTTTCTGCTCTGACTTCGGCCGCTGCATCACCCTGAACGCACCAGAGAACTGCGGCGCCCTTTCGCTTCTTCACTAGCTCCGGTAAGCTCTGCTTTTTTCACCATAGATCTGTTCTAGGGTTTCGATATTTCCTCGCAGTTCTTCCGAAGTTCATCAGTGTTATTCTTCCATGTTCTTCCTTTAATAGATGGACACTTCATGCTTGATACATCTCTTACCGTAGCTTACCTACCATGATCGTCACAAATCTTTATGCGCAAAGAACTGATCTGTCTGTCAAAAATTGCTTCAGTTCTGCACCCCTTCCAGATCTAATTACTTTTGCTTTTCTGTCTTATCTCTAGATCCGAAAATTTTATACATCACTGTGAAATATGTTTCTCCTCACACCAATATAAGCGATTTGACATTGGATAAATAGTCTATGCCATTAGCCCTCTGATAAACCGGAAGAGCATGTTACCTTCATAATTACGCTCTGGTTTAACAGTGTCTGATCAATCCTGCGCCAGCATTACCTTCTTTCTCATCATACTAGTCTCCGGGTTGTACCGTTTATTATATTAGTACATTTCTTACTCCCTTGTCTCTTGTGTATGATCATGCATAATTTATAAACCGGCCTTTCATTTTCAGTTTGTTCGCTTTGCAATGGCCAAATAGTTCACTGCCTGCAACTGGGCTCGTTCCCAGGTTACTGAGGCTCAACTGGATGAGATGGTTAGCATCGGCTCTCTTCCTAAGAAAACGGAGATCAAATAGCGAGCCCCAGGAACTGAGAATCCTCCAACCCCAAGACAAGGCGAAGTGGTAATCTTTGTTGACCATATAGACCGTGGTTTCAAACCGCCAGGGTCCAAATTTTATCGAGATGTGCTTGCCAGCTTCCAACTGCATCCACAAGATATTGGTCCTAATTCAGTCTCCAACATATGCAACTTCCAAGTCTTCTGTGAAGCCTATTTACAGGAAGAACCAACTGCAAAATTGTTCTGGGATTTCTTTCACTTAAACCGGCGCATAGAGTTTGTGAATGGCCCAAATACAGAGCTTGGTGGTGTTTCGATTCAAAAGCGGAAAGAAGTGGAATTTCCTCATGCCAAACACCATAGACACCCAAAGGAATGGAACCAAACATGGTTCTATTGCAGAGACACTTCGCCTGAAGATGAGAATCCCCTCCCCGGCTTCCGAGATCATAGATTATCCAATACTCACCCAATGCCACAACGCCTGAGCTCCTCAGAAAGGGCAAAATATGCTCCTCAAATCGCCAAACTCCAGACCTTTATGGAAAACGGTTTAACAGGTGTAGATTTTGTATGCTGTTGGATATCCTGGAGTATCTTGCTGCTAAGCCGGCGTCCCGGTTTAATGTGCGAATATACCGGTGAGGTCGACGACCCTCAACGCCACTGCAACATCCAATTATCTGAGGAAGAAGTTACTGAAGGTGTGAAAAAGATTCTGAATGAATCGGAACTGCTTTGTAGTCAAACCGGCCTGAGTCCCTTCTACACCAAGAACAAACCGCCTGCTGTAAGCATTGCACTTCCTCTTAATCTCTAATATCTTTGACTTATACAAGCTGTAACCCTTCTTCTTTATATGTATAGGGTGATGACCCCTTCTGGAAACGGAAATCCATAGAGAAAGCTCCAAAACCAACTGGAGACAAAGTGGCCAAGCCAACCCGCCCGAAGACCAAAGCCGTAAAGCGGACGTCAAAGCGAAAAATGGCTGACCGGATTAATATGGAGCTTGATGATGATACTAATGACCCAGAAGCTAAGGTAGAACTTGATTCACTTGGTTCTCTTTTTATGCATCTTCTTAACAATGATCTTCCTCAGGAAGCCGAAGCTAGTCAGGCTGAGGACGTAGAGGTAATTACCCTTTCCTCCGGTTCAGACTCTATGCCAACACAAAAAACTCGCCAAACAATCTGGAAAGTAAGCTTTTCTCATCCTCTTGCTCACTTGGATCCAACATTTATTTTGAAGACTCAACAGCATGAGGCTCACCGGACAACTCGGCACAGTGGCCTACCGGTCACCTCTACCGGTTTACCTGATACTCCGGCCCGGAAGCGTCGGTCTGAGGTCTCTCCTACTTCTGACCATTCTTACCCCAAGGCAGGTTACTTCAGACAGCCTCTTAATCCGTCCGATTCAAATTATCAGGTGACACCTCCTTCCTCTTCTGGTGAATCGACAGCAACTCAACTCCCCCCTTTGAAAACTGTGGCTGGGTGAGTTACAAAAAACCTTTCCTTTCAATGCGCCATACATATTTTGAACAGGATGTTAAACCTTTTTATTCTGTTTGCAGGGCCAAAGCCAGACCCAGCAAGAAAGCTCGGGTCACCAATCCGCCAGAAGACCCTGTTGCTGAAGAAGAAGAACCAAGAGTTGAACCGGAGCAAACAGGTGAACCGGAAGACCTCCATCCTGAAACAACTTTTGATGATCCGCCCCTTTACGGCCAACATACTGACAAACCCACAGATGCTGAGCCTGTCGCCCCTGATGCTGAACCGGCAGAACCAAACCGGGCTAATCCAATGAAAGATACTGAAATTCCATCATCATCCGCCCAAAATCCTGAAGGCCAAGGCGATGTTGTTATTATTACTGGAGCAGGCCACAGTTCTCCTGGTCATCCCGTCATTTTGGCTCAGCATAGCGCCAAAGAAGAGCAAATTGCCAGGGATAAAGGTAAATGGAGCAGCGACTTATCCAACTATGCTCATCTTAACGCTGATGAGCTTCATTCTGGCTTCTTGAACTGTCTGCACTCAAACCGGGATTATGAAGCCGGTTTGGTGAATTTGATGAAAGAATGATATGAGGTAAATTCTTCTCCCTTGCACATTGATTTATAGCTAAAATACTATTCCAAGTAGCCCCCAAGAGCCGTTTTATGATTATCAATCATAAACCGGGTCTTTGTAACACTTTAAGCATCCCATCATTAATCCTTGCCAAGGCGTGTCTTCAATCATAGATAAAACTCATGTTTGAAAAATGAGATAACATTCTGTAGCATAGCCCCCAAAGGCCGGTTTAACTTGGCAAGTTAATCCGGCTTTTAATCCATACCGCCAGTTAAGAACAAACGTACATTAGCCCCCAAGTGTCAAGGATAATGCTTGCATTGTTCTGGAGACTTGCATAGAAGGTAGTATCTGAGAGCAAATAAGCATTAGCCCCCAAGTATGAAGTGGATAACTTGTTATATGCTTTATAGTTAGTGCATATATATGTTGTTTTGTTGAAGATACCTTCAATGTTGCAGGCTGAACTGAGAAGCAAAGATGCCAAAAACTCTGACTTGCAAGAAAATGTGAAGTCGCAACAAGCCGAAGCTGCAAAAGCCAAAGAGGAGCTGACCCAGGCCCTGGCTAGAATGGAAAAACTGAAAGAATCCTTCAATCAAGAGCGTGCTGCATGGGAAACCGAAAAAGCCGGTTTGACCAAAAGAGCCGTAGATGCCGAGGAAGCCCTGAAACTGGTGGCTGAAGAACTAGCCGGTTTGAAGCGCCAAATCAACGCTATGACCTCTGCTATCTTTGGTAAGTATCTTCTTATGTATGTTGCATCAGGCAATGAATCTTAAAACTGACCACGATGTTGACAAAATCTTTGGCAGGAACTCGGATCACTCATCTTGGTGCAGATATGCGGATGAAGATGAAAGCGGCATACACATTGGTTGAGCAGCTATACTCTGGAGCTCAACGATCCATTAGTACAGCAGCCTATAATAAACCGGCACCAACGTTGATTAAGGAAACCCTTGAGAAGCTGGGCCTGTTACCGGCACATATTGCCGAGTTGAAGAGAGCCGCTGCAAGAGCCGGAGCATTAACTACCCTTATTCAAGCCAAGGCCTGGATTCCAGATCTTGAAGCGGAGGATATCATTAAAGGGTATCCAGGCGTTAAAGAAGACGGTTCAAACTTTGACAATGATGATCTTCGGCGGTTGACCAAACAGATGCGGCCAGCGGCCAGCAAATTAGCTGAAGACACCGATTTGTCCCATTTTCAACCGTTTTATGATGCAGAAGGGAAAATACAGCCGGCCGAGATCCATGAAGTCGAAGAACTTGTGCCTCCGATTCGTAAGCACACTTATGCCCCTGATATTAACCCTTCTGATCTTATCCGTGAAGAAGCAGTATTCCGAGCCTTAACCGGAATCGATTGGTCAACGGCTGATTTCAAGCGGCTGGCGAGGGATGAAGAAGTGTGTGCACCAACTGATCCGCAACCGTCAAACCGTCGTGAGGAAGAGTCTTGATCCGGTCACCGGTTTATATGGCTATTGTGAAAAACAATGGCACTGTTGAGCCGCTTTAAAGCTTCATGTAATAAGATAGCTGACACTTTGTTTATCTGCCATGCCATCGAGCATGCTTCGTAGCCCTTTGTGACAATCTGTGCCGCCCTTCAGGATATATTTTATGCATAATCTATGATGACTTGCCTTCCTGGGTACAAAAAACTTAAGAGTGTCGAGCGGTTTACCGCTAAACATGTCATAATATCCAAGAAGTATATAGTACTTGAGATGAATAATCAAGTGTTTGTATAAAAAAATAATGTACAGAACATACCTCCTTGAGTGAGCAAATGTGCATACATCAAAGGTGTTTAACACCAACCCGATACGTTTGATAATCTCATTTTTCATAATGCCGGTCTATCTATTAAACCAGACCGGTATACCTACCGGATTTTCGTCATAATACTAGTGATCTAGTCAAACCATACCGGGTCAGTGACCACCGGTTTATAACTGATCATGAGCCAACAACTGGTGGTTGGAAAGCAAGCCAAATCGAGGATGCCGGTTTAACAAAAAATACTTATGATTGTCAACAAACAAAATTCAAATAGGAAAATATGCGAGGCTTTTTACGAGCTGCCAGGCTCCAAATCGAGGCTTTTCATGGGCTGCCAGGCCTCTGAGTTAAACCATTTAACAAAGCCTTTTAAGATGGGCCTCCAATTAACCAATCACCGTTTTAACTATGACAAGTTCAGGGTCTGTAAAAGATTGACTTGTCAAGCATTTCGATGGGTCATGCCAGGATTACCTGGATAGGAGTGGCTTACTTGATGAAGGCAGGTTAACCCAGGGTTTTAGGTGAATACACCAGGCTTCCAAGCCGTGGCTTGATAGCCAATTACAAGGGTCCTTTCAAACTCTTTGTTGCTTTGCAAAAAAGAGCCCCCAAGTAACTTTGTGAGCGATGCTCAGCGTGTGCCTATGTTTGAGTTTGTACAGTGCACGATACTCTCTTTGGCTTCACGAATTTCTCATTGTGTGGCTGAAAAGCCTATCAAGAGGTGTAGCTGTGGTTCAAACATGACCAAGCCCCCTAGTGATTTTCTTTATCTTTATGCAGTTGCTAAATCCGGTTTAACAAAGACTCCACTTTAACCGTTAACTTGTAAAAGCACACATATGATATAAGAAAGAACAGATACCCCACTTATAACAGAGGCTCCGGTTTATTATATGGTATATACACTGTCATAAATATGTACAGGTGAAAAAGCCTATGGCTTCAAGTATAGTAAGGCCGAAGGAGAGCTATGTTCCATGGCCGCTTTGTCTCCTCCTTCGATTGACGTGAGTCTTCATGCTCTCGAACATCAATGAGGTAGTAGGATCCGTTGTGCAGATTTTTGCTGACCACAAAGGGTCCTTCCCAAGGGGGGGATAACTTATGCATATCAGTCTGATCCTGGATGAGCCGGAGCACCAAATCACCTTCTTGAAAGGTTCTAATTTTAACCCGGCGGCTGTGATAACATCGAAGATCTTGTTGATAAATAGCCAAACGCGCTGCTGCAAGATCCCGCTCTTCATCCAACAGGTCCAGAGAATCCTGACGTGCCTTCTCATTATCAGCTTCAACATAAGCTGCCACACGGGGCGAATCGTGACGGATGTCACTAGGAAGAACTGCCTCTGCTCCATAAACCATGAAGAAAGGCATGTAACCCGTAGATCTATTGGGTGTGGTGTTGATGCTCCATAACACAGAAGGTAGCTCATCGACCCAACAACCCGGCGTCCGCTTTAAGGGAACCATAAGCCTTGGTTTGATACCCCGCAGAATTTCTTGATTTGCCCTTTCCGCTTGACCATTAGATTGGGGGTGAGCCACTGATGCTAGATCAAGCCGGATGTACTCACGTTGACAGAATTCTTCCATCTCTCCTTTTGACAAGTTAGTGCCATTATCTGTTATAATGCTATGTGGAAAGCCAAACCGGAATATCACCTTTTTGATGAATTGAACCGCTGTGGCTGCATCACACTTGCTGACTGGCTCTGCCTCTACCCATTTAGTGAATTTATCAACTGCTACTAACAGATGGGTCTTCTTGTCCTTGGAGCGCTTGAAGGGTCCAACCATATCCAACCCCCAAGTGGCAAATGGCCACGTAATTGGAATCATCCGCAACTCTTGAGCCGGAACGTGCGCACGGTGGGCAAACTTTTGACATCCATCACATCTTTTGACTAAATCCTCCGCATTAGCATGGGCCGTCAACCAATAAAAACCATGGCGAAAAGCTTTAGCAACCAACGACTTTGAACCGGCATGATGACCGCAATCCCCTTCATGAATTTCTCGCAAAATCTCACAACCTTCTTGAGGAGAAACGCATCGTTGAATCGCTCCTGAAACACTGTAATGATGTAACTCCCCATTGAGTATGGTCATGGACTTGGAACGTCGGATTATCTGTCGAGCCAATGTTTCCTTAGCTGGTAACTCGCCCCGGTTCATGTAATCCAGATATGGGATCGTCCAATCTGGTATGGCATGCAAAGCTGTCACCAATTGAGCCTCCGGATCAGGAACAACCAAATCTTCTTCGGTTGGTATTTTGACTGACGGATTGTGCAACACATCAAGAAAGACATTGGGCAGAACCGGTTTACGTTGGGAACCAAGACGACTTAAAGCGTCTGCCGCTTCATTCTTCCGCCGGTCTATATGGTCCACCTGATAACCTTTAAAGTGACCAGCCACTGTGTCCACCTCTCATCGATATGCAGCCATGAGTGGGTCCTTAGAATCCCAAGTGCCAGACACTTGCTGAGCCACTAGATCTGAATCGCCGAAGCACTTAACCCGGCTCAAATTCATCTCTTTAGCCATTCGAAGACCATGGAGTAAAGCCTCATATTCAGCTGCATTGTTAGTACAAGGGAACATTAAACGGAGGATGTAACAAAACTTATCACCTCATGGGGAAGTTAATACGACTCCAGCCCCCGAACCCTCTAGCTGTCTGGACCCATCAAAATGAATAGTCCAATATGTATTATCTGGTTTCTCCTCAGGTGCCTGTATCTCCGTCCAATCGTTGATGAAATCTACGAGTGCCTGGGACTTGATCGCCGTGTGGGGTATATATCTAAGCCCGTGGGGTCCAAGCTCAATGGCCCACTTGGCAATCCGGCCAGTTGCCTCTCTGTTTTGAATGATGTCACCCAGAGGAGCTGAACTGACCATTGTGATAGGGTGGCCCTGAAAATAGTGTTTGAGCTTCCGGCTTGCCATAAACACCCCATACACTAGTTTCTGCCAATGCGGATACCTCTGCTTTGACTCAATGAGCACCTCACTGATATAATAAACCGGCCATTGAACCGGATACTCTTTGCCAGGCTCTTTGCGCTCTACCACAATGGCTACACTGACAGCCCGAGCATTAGCGGCCACATATAATAATAAGGGATCTTTATCGATCGGTGCTGCCAGTACGGGCGGTTCCACGAGCTGTTTCTTCAGATCTTCAAACGCCTTATTAGCTGCTTCACTCCAGACAAAGTTATCCGTTTTCTTGAGCATCTGATATAAGGGAATGGCCTTCTCTCCAAGGTGGCTGATAAACCGGCTCAAGGCTGTAATCCGGCCGGCCAGACGTTGCACATCGTTAATACACGCCGGTTTAGCCAAGGATGTAATCGCTGCAATCTTTTCCGGATTAGCCTCAATGCCTCTGTTTGAAACCAGAAAGCCTAAGAGCTTGCCTGCCGGGACACCGAAAACACACTTCTCCGGATTGAGCATCATCTTGTAGACCCGGAGATTGTCAAAAGTTTCCCGTAGATCATCTATCAACGTCTCCTCCTTTCTGGATTTGACCACAATATCATCTACATATGCATGGACATTGCGCCCAATTTGCTTATGAAGGCAATTCTGAACACATCACTGGTAAGTTGCCTGGGCACTCTTGAGTCCAAAGGGCATGGAAACATAGCAGAAGGCTCCAAAGGGAGTTATAAAGGATGTCTTCTCCTGGTCCTTAACTGCCATTTTGATCTGATGATAACCAGAGTAAGCATCCAAAAAACACAAACGGTCACAACCCGCCGTGGCATCAATTATCTAATCAATGCGAGGGATAGCAAAGGGGTCTGCAGGGCAAGCCTTGTTTAAATCTGTGTAGTCCACACACATGCGCCAAGTGCCGTTTTTCTTAAGAACCAACACCGGATTGGCTAACCACTCTCGATGAAAAACTTCAACAATAAACCCAGCAGCCAACAAACGGGCGACCTCTTCACTTATAGCCTTGCGCCTTTCCTTGTTGAAGTGGAGGAGGAACTGTCGGACCGGTTTGAATTTCGGATCAATGTTGAGTGTGTGCTCAGCGAGTTCTCTCGGTACACCTGACATGTCAGAAGGTTTCCATGCAAAGATGTCCCGATTCTCACGGATGAACTCAATGAGCGTGCTTTCCTATTTAGGATCCAGGTTAGCGCTGACGCTGAACTGTTTGGATGAATCGCCAGGGACAAAGTCAACCATCTTAGTGTCTGTAGCTGATTTGAACTTCAATGCTGGATCATGTTCCGTGGTTGGCTTTTTTAAGGAGGTCATGTCGGCCGGATCAACTTGCTCCTTATAGAATGTTAACTCCTCCGTGTCACAAACCGACTCAGCATAAGCCGCATCGCCTTCTTCACACTCCAAAGCAATCTTTCTACTTTCGTGTACTGTGATAGTCCCCTTATGACCTGGCATTTTAAGCTGCAGGTAAACATAACATGGCCTTCCCATAAACTTAGCATAAACCGGCCGCCCAAACAGAGCGTGGTACGGACTTTTGATCTTCACCACCTCAAATGTCACTGTTTCTGACCTTGAATTGTAGTCATCTCCAAAAGCTACCTCCAAAGCTATCTTACCAACAGGATATGCAGACTTACCAGGCACCACACCATGAAATACCGTATGCGACGGTTTAAGATCCTTATCTGTCAACCCCATATGGCGGAATATATCATAATACAAAATATTGATACTACTTCCCCCATCCATGAGCACTTTAGTGAACTTGTATCCCCCAACTTGAGGGGCTACCACCAAGGCCAAATGACCTGGATTATCAACCCAGGGCGGGTGATCCTCTCTGCTCCACAAAATAGGTTGCTCCGACCAGCGCAAATACTGAGGTACTGCCGGCTCAACAGAGTTGACTACTCTTTTGTGAAGCTTCTGATCATGTTTGCACAAACTAGTAGTGAAGACATGATATTGCCCGTTGTTCAGCTGTTTGGGATTGCTCTGATAACCCGACTGCTGTTGCTGCTGACCCCCCTGATGGTTGTAACCTCCCTGGTTTCCTTGGTGTCCTTGATTGACGTGTCTGGTTTGACTGCCTGGAAACCCTGAACCGGAACCACCGCCTCCGTAACCCGGCCCGTGGAAACCTCCTCCTGAACCGCCGGGCGGGCCATTGTCATATTGGAACATATTGGAATTCTTGAAATCCTGCATGATATAACAATCTTTCCAGAGATGTGATGCCGGTTTCTCCTTTGATCCATGCTTTGGACAGGGCTGATTTAACAAACGCTCCAAATTGTTACCTGGACCTCCACCCCTCTGGGGCTGCTTGCCTTTACGGCGCTGGCCATTCTCTTGTGCATTGGTATTTGCGACAAAGTCCAAACCACTGTCGGCCTTGCGCTTACCAGCGTTTCCATGGCCTGCCGAATTGTGTTGCTGGCCTTTGGCATTGCCGGTCTTCTTACCCTTCTCCGGTTTGTCCTCTTCTGAATCCGGATCCTTGGTATTATCTGAATCAGCGTATTTAACCAAAGCAGCCATGAGTGTTGACATGTCGTTGCAGTGACGTTTGAGCCTTCCCAACTTCTGTTTCAACGGTTTGAAACCGCAATTACCCTCTAACGTTAACACTATGGTGTCTGCGTTGATACGATCTGACGAATGCAAAATCGCCGAGACCCGTTTGACCCAATGGGTCATGGACTCCCCTTCCTCTTGGACACAAGCGGCCAGATCTACAATTGACATCGGTTGCTTACACGTATCCTTGAAGTTCTGGATAAACCAGTGCTTCAATTCGGCCCATGATCCAATAGAGTTGATCGGCAATCTCTTCAACCAAGTGCGAGCTGTTCCTTCCAACATCATGGTGAAATATTTAGCACACACCGCCTCGTCCACATCTAACATCTCCATTGCCATCTCATAGCTCTCTACCCATGCCTCTGGCTGCAAATCGGCGGTATAATTTGGTACCTTACGAGGTCCCCTGAAATCCTTGGGTAGTCACACATTACGCAAAGCAGGAGATAAACACGGTACCCCTAAGGAACTGAACATCGCCCCTGGCTCCACGGAGGCAGCAGGGTGAACCGGAGTATGCTGTCGTGCCTCGTGTCGAGCTGTCAACTCGGCCTATCGACGTGCGCGGCCATGATCCACAACATCTTGCGCATTAGCACCTCACCCAGCCAGGTTGTTCCCTCGTGGTGAATTTCGGCGGTGTGCACTACTGGACACGGCCGGTTCGTCTTCCACGTGTCTGCTATAACTCCGTCTTGGGCGGGGAGTGGAGTGAACTATCTCATGGCTGTGTGAATATGCTTGCTGTTGATTTAGTGCTGTCTGAAGGAGATCCCTGGCCCGACGTGCTTCCACTGCCATTGGTGACTCGCCGTCAGTTGGGAGGGCCGCCAGGCATGACGCAGCGGCCACAATGTTGTCCAACGGGTTGGAATAATGCCCGGGTGGCGTTGATGGTACAACGTTGTTCCGGCGAGGCAGGTCCGTCGTGCGCGGCTGAACCGGCGCTCCTGCTCCCGGCGCCCCCGCCTGGTCTAGTGTTGGTTGGTTGCCAGCCCCTGCACCTGGCGTGTTAAAAAGATTCTGCGGCTCATAAACCAACGGGAGACGTGATCGATATCTTCTTCTCATGACTTCCTCCAAAGCATTCTGATCCAGTCTAATCCGGTAAGCCTGTGCTTCCAACTCGGCCCGCTCCGTAGCCATCCTGACGTTCTCTGCTGCCAGGTCTGCTTTGGCTTGGGCTATCTGATCTTTCACCTTTGCAATCTCCGCATCGTGCTGATCCCTGGCTGCCGCGTCTACCTCCACGGACATCAATGTTGCCAGAGCGTCGAACAAATCAAATAAGACTTGGGCCGGAGGTGGCGCCGAGCTTTCTGCCCCTGCTGGCGTCGCCGTTGTTGAACCGGAAGCATTGCTGCGGCGGTAGATGAGTGAGGCGCCGATTCTGTGCCGGCCATGAAGATGGCGGCCCGGTTTGGCAGATCGGGGGAATCCGGAATACTGTTGCCCTCGGATCCTCCCTCAATCCGGCCGTCCTGCAACTGGTAAAGCGATTCGGTTTCTCCAGAAGACTCGTCATCAAAGCAGACTACGGTTTCTCCTTCGGACACCGGTCCATCCTCGTGCCCTGATCCATGGATGACACCTACGAAAACATGCCTTGCCTCGGGCTGAACTGGCGAAGGACTTGCACACCGAGCCGTTTCGATGATGTCGGTGCAGATGTCCGGCTCGGGGGCCGGTTCGCCGATCTTGCCGATGAAGACGTGAATCCCACCAAAGGGGACCCGGTACCCGTATTCGATTGAATCAGCCTCGGGACCCCATCCTGCATTGTCAATGTAGAGCTTGCCGCGGTGACTCTTCGTCATCCGGCCCACAGCGTATCCCTTAAGTCCATCGAAGCTGCCCTTCAAGAACTCGAAACCAACATGCGATAGCCCCACGGTGGGCGCCAACTGTCGTGAGTTTGTCACAGCAGATGTCCTTGTGAAAGGACTTAGTTGTGGAGCCATCGCGACGGGTTAGCTTAAAGGGGTTAAACCGGACAAGGGGACACGGGAGCTTATACTAGTTCGGACCCTTCGATGAAGGTAAAAGCCTACGTCTAGTTGTGATTGGTATTGCTAGGGTTTCGAAGGCCAGGGAGCGAATCCGCTTTGTCTGGCTTTCGAGTTATTGTTGTCTGTCCCTAAACCGCGGCCGGGTCGTCCCTTTATATACATAGGTTGACGCCCGCCGGGCTATAGAGTCCCGAAGCCGGTTTATAAACATATCCGGTTCAGTCTCTCTCTTTCTATCTTACTATACAAGTTACATGACTGGGCCGGTTTACATTTACATATTGTACTCGCCTCTGGGCCCTTCGTAAAGCGCTAGCATCTTTACATCTTCATGGGCTTCTAATCTTCAAAGAGTCAACCCGGCTACCCAAGGCCGGTTTACCTCCAGTAGTAATATCCCCAACACTCTCCCTCCTTCACAAAAGTTTGCTTGAGAGGAGGAGGTCGTTTGGCCTTGTCATTCTTCTTCTTGTTCTTGGGCTTGGAAGCAAACCCAATTCCCTCCTTGCCCACAACTTCCCTTTGATTACTCAAAAGGTCATTGAGGTTCTTCTCACCTTGTATGCAAGACACAAGGCCTTTCTCAAGTTGCTCCTTCAACTTAGTATTCTCCTCCACAAGATGCACATGCTCACAACATGGGTTAGTAGCATTTGCATTATCAATTAAGACCATATGAGGAAAAGTGGCCTTTTCCTTAGTTAGCTTCACTTGGAGTTGATCATGAGACTCTTTAAGGTTAGCATGAGCACCCTTCAAGGCTTTGTGAGCCTTGTCGAGTAAATCAAACCCCTCCTTGAGTCTATCAAGATCAACCCCAAGTTTGGCCTTCTCGGAATTGAGCACACGAGATACAACAAGTGCATGATCAAGATCTTTCTTTAATTTAGCATGATCATCATTGTGTGACTCCTCAAGAACTAAATGACGACCACGCTCTTCCTCAAGAGCATTAGAGAGATCCGATATCTCATCGACATAGTCATGACTATGTCCCTCCATCTTAGAGATGGTGTCTTCATGAGCCTCGATCATGTCATTGGCTTCACCAAGTTGTTACAAGAGAGCAACAAAGTGCTTCTTGGATTTACCCTTGAGCTTACTCATAAAGACTCAAATTCATTTTCTTCCTCTTTAGATCCCTCCCTTTCATCAATGCAATCCGTCAAAGAGGAATTAGTAGTGATGGTAGTTTTGATGTTGGGGGTTACCTTGTTGGTGGCTTTGGCCATGAGGCACTTGGTGGTGATGTTCTCGTTGGGTGAGTCGAAGAGGGACACCCGTGGAGTTGTTGCAATGGCAACGGAGGCCATGGCCACCGTCTCACCGTCTTCATCATCGTCATCATCCTCATTGTACTCTTCTTGTGCCACCAACCCCTTGGGAGGAGTCTTCTTGGTGAAGTTGCTCTTGTTGGGGAAGGACTTGGCCTTGTCTTTTCGGATGAGCTTACCACCATTGTCTTCCCTCTTCTCATATGGGCACTCCGCAAAAAAATGGCTCACATTGCCACAATTATAGCAAGTCCTCACACGTTGCTTGCCTTTCGTGCCACTTGAGTTGTTCTTGTTGAAGTTGGGCCTTATGTTCTTCTTGCTCCAAAATTGTCTTGAAGAGAGAGCCATGTGCTCATGATAAGCATATTTTGTATCTTCGGGGTTGCTCTCCTCTTCTTCCTCTTCATCCTCTTCTTCCACACTCGCCTTGGCCTTCAAGGCAAGGTTGGGCTTCTTTGCTCTTTGAGAACGCAACACCGCATTGTCGGCGGTCTTATCCAAGATACTCATTGCCACAAACTCCTCCAACACTTCACTTGAGGACAAGGTGTGGAAGTCCGGCCTTTGACGGTTGACGGAGGACATGGCCTTATGGTAAGGCATCATGGCTTTGAGAAACTTGCGCTTGATTCAATTTTCATTTGTGTCCTTGCTCCCATGATCTCGGAGTGAGACGGCGAGAGTGGTTAATCTTCGATAAAGCTCATGAGGTTCTTCACCTTCATTCATTGCAAATTCATCGGCTTCATCTTGCACCACTTCATAGTTGGAGCATTGAATGCTTACGCTTCCCTTGTAAAGGGAAACAACATGTGCCATGTTCCTTGGCCATGGTGAAAGGTTGAAGATGTGCAATATCTTCGGATGGAATTGCATCTTGGATGATGAAGAGAGCATTCTCGTTCAATTGATGATCCGCGGCTTCTCTAGGGGTGAAGTTGCTTGGGTCATGCAGATAGAAACCTTGCTCAATGATTCTCCAAAGATTAGTATTGACATGATTTAAATGACGTTTAAAGCGATAGACCCAAGAGTCAAAATCCTCATTTTTCACAATCTTAGGAGGAGGACCCGCATGATTTAAGTGAGTGGAGGGAACCGGTCCTCCATAAGTGAGAGGATGTTCAACATGGGCAAAGATGCCGTTTCCACTTTTACCACTAGACAAAGGAACTTTATCACTAGAAGTTTCCCCCTTGTCGGAGTTAGCATCCGTCACCTTGTTAGTGGGATCGACCACTTCCAACAGTGCGGTGGACACTTTAGGATCATCAAGAAAGTTCTTAAGCACGCCTTTGACCTCGGCCATCATGGAGGTTTTAAATGTGTCCAAGGCCACATTGAGCTCCTCACATGAGACCGAGGTTTCCCCTCGGCCGTAGACGAGGACGGAATCACAACGTGGTGCTCCTCCTCACTGTCTACGGTGTCAACCATATTCTTCGGACGGCAAAGTCCTTAATAGAGAGACGAGGCTCTGATACCAATTGAAAGGATCGATATAGTTGACTAGAGGGGGTGAATAGGAAACTAACAATTTTAGCTTTTCTATACCAATTTAAACTTTGCATCAAAGTAGGTTGTCTAGATATGCAAATAGGTGAGCAACATATATGATGCAACAACAACGAGCACACAAGCAAGCAAGAGATGCAACACAATATAAGCTTGCACAAGTAAAGGTACGAGATAACCAAGAGTGGAGCCGGTGAAGACGAGGATGTGTTACTGAAGTTCCTTCCTTTTGAGGGGAAGTACGTCTCCGTTGGAGCGGTGTGGAGGCACAATGCTCCACGAGAAGCCACTAGGGCCACCGTATTCTCCTCACGCCCTCACACAATGCGAGATATCGTGATTCCACTATTGGTGCCCTTGAAGGCGGCAATCGGACCTTTACAAACAAGGTTGAGGCCCTCTCCACAACTTAATTGGAGGCTCCCAACGAAACCCTGGAGCTTCACCATAATGGAAGGTGGCTCCGAAGTGACCTCTTCCATCTAGGGTGCCCAAGCACCCAAGAGTAACAAAATCCACACAAGAAGGTATGGGGGAAACAAGTTTCCTTTGGTGAGAGTGTAGATCTAGGTCTCCTCCTTCAATCCCTGGCAAATCAACGAGTTTGAGTGGCTAGAGAGAGAGAGAGAGAGATCGGGCAAGAAAGCTTCAAAGGCATTAATGGAGGAGAGAGGGAGGGAAAAGGTAGGTGGGAGGTGAGAGAAGCACCTTAAATAGGGCCCCCTCAGATCCAACCGTTATGCGCAGAAACCCATAGGAGCGGTACTTCCGCAAAGATCACCGGTACAACCGGTGAAAGCGGGAAACCCCTGCTCGGGCACCAGGGCGGTACTTCCGGTGAGGCAACCGGTAGTACTAGTATATCGGAATACACCCGAACTACCGTTCCACCATCGCTCGACAACCGCTTCATAGCCAGAAGTTTTCACCCTAGACCGGTAGTTAGAGCGGTGGTTGGGCCGGAGCTACCGCTGGACCAACAATTCCTGGGTGATGGAGTTCCAAGCGGTTTTACCGCCCTGAACACCAGTAGTACCGGTTATTCAAGACAAACCGGAAATTCCGTTACACCATCGGTCTACCACCGTACCCGGTACAGAAGGGTTCACCCCTGAGTGGTACTCAGAGCGGTGGTTTGACCGGAGCTGCATGCCAGCGGTACAACCGCTCAAGAGAGCGGTACTACCGCCATGAGCAAAACTGCACAGTCACAGAGGACTTTTGGGAACCACTCTCTCCTCGAACGGAGGGTATATGGTGGGTGCAAGGAATGTGTACATGTAGTGATCCACCCAATACCTTCCGATGTGGATTTGCTCTTAATAGTACGGATATCCTACGACCAAAGTAATAAAAAACGTTGGAAACTTCGTCTTCGATCTTTTCCGCATAGAGGGAAGGCCTAATCGTCCTGGGCTACACAATGTGTAACTGAGAAAACTAGTCCTGCTCCCCTACGCCGCCCGCGCCATCGGGCTCGAGCCGGGCACCTCTCCTTCGAGCGGGATGAGGGCGTCTTCAATCTCGAGTCACCGTCGTTTTTGTCGTCATCTCCGGCGTTAGCAAGCCTCCCCCAAGCCCGCCTTTGCACCCCTACAGGACGCTGTGAGCCCCCGTTCCTCCTCTCTCCCTCTGCTACCTTGCCTGCGCCCGTTAGATGCCCCGGCCACCGTGCCCAACGAGCTCCGGTCCCGTCCATGCTGCTGACCGTCGTCGTTGCCACCGATGCCGGCCACCCCAGCTTTCCCTACTGCTACCTGTAGACGCGCGGCACTGCGGCCGTTTGATAGGACCAAGCGGCGGACCAAATGGTCGCGTGCACGATGATTCTAGCGTGTCACCACCGTTCCGAAGGTCACCGACGCTCCCCCTTGCACGCGCTGGTTTGGACCGGCAAACTGCTCTGCCGCTCTTCTGCTGCTTCTAGCATCGAAGCCGCTGCCCCTCCGCCCGCGCCTGCCGCTCGCCGCTCGCACATATCGCTGCTGCCTTTTACTGTCGCCGTCCGCCGTTCCAACACCGCCCCCGCCCCCGCACAGCGTGCGTGCCCGCCACATCTCGGCTGCTCGCGTGCTGCTCCCGCTCGCCTGCCGCTGCTTGCTACCATGGCGCTGCTGCTGCATCCTAGCTTACCGTACGTACTCTATACTTCTAGCTACTGTAGCTTCTACTAGTTAGCTTTTCAATTTTTAAGTTGACTAAGCCACTAAACAGCCCCTAATCAGCGGTTAAATAGTTGTTAATATGTGTAAAAATAATATGAGTAGGTAGTACATTTGACAAGCTCAAATGTTTCCATTGAGCCAAATCCACTTGATGCATGGATTAAATCCTATGAAAATCATAAATTGCTATCTTCTGTTAAACAGAGAACAATTTTATTCAAGCATCGTGTGTTGCGTGTTGTGTGTGTGCCGTGCGTGTGGCCGGCTGGGTTCTGCCCAGTAGTGGCCGGCCCTTGTTAGTACTAGGTTTAGCTACTAGTATTAATTAGTGCTAAGTTAGTCTAGTAGTAGATGACATGTAGGCCCCCATTAAGTAAGTTAGGTTTGTTTAATTGTTTAGGTAAATAGTCCATGTCATGTGGGTCACAACTTTTCTTTTGACTAGTCAAATTGACTTGGTCAAGTCGAATTAAAAGTAATTTAGACAATCTAGTATATTATTAAAACTTTGAAAAATCATAGAAAATAATCCGTAACTCGGATGAAAATACTTTGTACATGAAAGTTGCTCAGAACGACGAGATGAATCTGATTACACAGTCCGTTCATCTGCCACGCATCCCTAGTATAGCGAACATGCAACCTTTCCCCTCCAGTTCGTCTGCCCGAAAACTGGAAACTTCGTGAAAACATTCCTGGATGTTGCCCCCTTCGTCGGTATCGTGTAGCCCCGTGTTAGAACACCCCTAGCTATGCATGTTGTCTTGTTCTACACCTGTTTACTTTATATTTATTGTTTCTTCCCCCTCTTCTCTCGTTAGACACCGAGACCGACGCCGCTGCTACCCAGTATGACTACGGTGTTGGCGACCCCTCCTTGCCAGAGCAACCAGGCAAGCCGCCCCCTTGATCACCAGATATCGCCTATTCTTATCTCTACTGCTTGCATTAGAGTAGTGTAGCATGTTACTGCTTTCCGTTAATCCTATCCTGATGCACATCATGTCTTTGCTACTACTACTGTTGTTACCTTTACCTGCAATCCTAAATGCTTAGTATAGGATGCTAGTATTCCATCAGTGACCCTACATTCTTGTTCGTCTACGTACCATGCTATACTATCGGGCCGTGATCACTCAGGAGGTGATCACGGGTATATATTTATATACATAATATGTGATACTTGGTGACTAAAGTCGGGTCGGCTCGTAGAGTACCCGCGAGTGATTTCGGTGTGGCGGCTAAAAGGAGAGGTGGTTCCATCTCGGTAGTGGTGGGCCTAGGTTCCCGATGGCCCCCGACTGTTACTTTGTGGCGGAGCGACAGGGCAGGTTGAGACCACCTAGGAGAGAGGTGGGCCTGGCCCTGGTCGGCGTCCGCAGTTACATCAATTAACATGCTTAACGAGTGGTATTTTATCTGAGTCTGGTACCGGCCTATACCCACTAACCAACTACGCGGGAACAATTATGGGCACTCGACGTCATGGTATCAGTCGAAGCCTGCTTGACGTCAGCGACTGAGCGGCGTGAGCCAGGTTGGACCGTGTAACGCAACTTCCTTCATAATGGAGGTTGCTAGGTCTGCTCAGCGACCGCGTACACAACGTGCAGGTGTGCAATGGGCGATGGGCCTAGACCCTTGCGCGCATAGAATTTAGACCAACGTGCTGACCTCTTTGTTGTGCCTAGGTAGGACTGCGATGTGTTGATCTTCCGAGGCCGGGCATGACCCAGGAAAGTGTGTCCGACCAGAGGGATTGAGCGTGTTGGGAAATGTGGTGCACCCCTGCAGGGAAGTTTATCTATTCGAATAGTCATGTCCCTCGGTAAAAGGACGACCCGGAGTTGTACCTCAACCTTATGAAAACTAGACCGGATACTTAATAAAACACACCCTTTCAAGTGGCAGATACAACCCGGTGGTCGCTGTCTAACAGGGCATCAAGGAGAGGATCGCCGAGTAGGATTATGCTATGCGATGATACTTGGTTAACTTACCATCTACTCTCTTCTACTTCTTCAAGATGGAGGCTGCTAGAAGCGTAGTCTTTGATAATACTAGCTACCCCCTCTTATTCTGGCATTCTGCAGTTCAGTCCATAGATACTACCCATATCATTGATATTGAAAGTGCGTTATATCAACTAGAGGGGGGGGTGAATAGACGATTTTTATAAATTCTTCACTGAGGAATTTCAGGGTGAGGAAATTCTTGAGTGAAGAACTACTTGCAGCGAAATAAGTACTCAGAAGTAAACATAACAGTGCATCAGCATTGTCTTCATGATGAAACAAAAACAAGCACAACATACAGAAAGCGTAAACACGAGATAACACAGGATAAAGACAAACAGACTGAAGAAATTGAATTGAGAAAATAGAGAAAGTCTTCAGTCAAAGTCTTCAAACATATATGAACAAGCACACATCACAGAAATGAGGAAATGGAAGGGTTGAGGAAATGGAACCAGGTAGCTTGGTGAAGACAATGATTTGGTAGACCAGTTCCAACTGCTGTGATAGTTGTATGTCTGGTTAGGGCGGCTAGGTATTTAAACCTGAGGACACATAGTCCCGGACACCCAGTCTTGAACACATAGCTCAGGACACTCAGTCCTCACCGTATTCCCCTTGAGCTAAGGTCACACAGACCTCGCCCAATCACTCGTGGTAAGTCTTCAGGTGACTTCCTAACCTTCACAGACTCAGTCACTCGGCGATCCACAATTTCCTCTTGGATGCTCTAGACCATGACGCCTAACCGTCTGGAAGATGCATAGTCTTCAAAGGTAACAAGCATCGGATCCACGCAGGATCAATCTCTTCAGTGATGCTCAATCACTTTGGGTTTGTAGGTGTTTGGGTTTGGGTTTTCCTCACTTGATGATTTTCACTCAAAGTCCTCGGAGGATGGGATGCTCTCAAATGACAAGTGTCAGTTTCTCTCGGAGCAGCCAACCAACTAGTGGTTGTAGGGGGCGACTATTTATAGCCTAGGGAGCAGCCTGACATGATAAGACATAAATGCCCTTCAATGATATGACCGTTAGGTGGGTAGATATTTTGGGACAGCTGTCGCATAGCACATCAACGGTCGGAATTTTGAGTATCAAATTCCTCAGGGCTATCATGTTCCTCACTATGTAGGCAATCAGCACTGGCGAATTCCTAACTCCTTAGTCAGAACAAATTCCTCAGAGACCATAAGAACTTCGTCTTTGTCAATGAAGAAATTGACTGAACTGTATGAGATTTCCAATGGCTTCACTCGAAGGGATTGGTAGGTGTAGGATTTGAGTTGAGCATCACTTGGAAATTTTTCCTTAGTATTTCCTCGACCCCTTTAACAGTATGGTGTCTCCTATGACTCAAGAAGGAGAAAATAAAACAAAGAAAACAAAGGTCTTCATGCTTCATGTTCCTCGAATGAATACCACGTCTTCAGGATCACACCAATTTCTTCACTTTCAAAGTCTTCAGAAAGTCTTCAGAAATCCAAAGTCTTCAGTCGAAGAACTTCATTTTTAGGGGTCGACTTTCTCTGTAAATATCAAACTCCTCATAGACTTATAGACCTGTGTACACTCACAAACGCACCAGTACCTTGACCTATAAGTCTTCAATACACCAAAATCACTAAGGGGCACTAGATGCACTTACGAGCTCCCCCTTTTTGGTGATTGATGACAATATAGGTTAAGTTTTCAACGGGGATAAACATATGAAGTGTAAATACTGAAATTGAGGAATTTGATTGCAAGATATAGAAGAACTCCCCCTGAAGATGTGCATAGTGAGAACTTTGCTTTTGAAGCAATGCGCACTTTGAAGAGTAGAATCATGGAGATCTCCCCCTATATCTTGTAATTCATACACGCATTTAACATATAATATGAAGAATTTGAAATGCATGATGAAATATGGTGACTGATGTAATTCAGCATGCGTGCATTAACATTAATGAGGAATAAGCATGCAGAAAAACTCAGCAAAAGTATCAGACCACCATAGAGTTTAAGTTTACAACTTGATCAAGCAAAGTTTTCAAAAGAATGCGAGTTGTAACTTAGAAAAAACGCCCATATAGGTAGACCCGCTTGAAGACTAACTCAAATTTCTCCCCCTTTGTCATCGAATGACCAAAAGGGTCGAAAAATGAGGACTAACGCCCCTGAAGAATATCAAGTTGATGGAGGAGCACCAGTGTTGTTGGGGTCGTTGGTTGTTGTAGGGCATGCAGCAGTGTCGTCCAAGTCTTCAAACTCATCGGTGCCGCGGGATGAAGAATATGAGTTGGCCACCAAGGAAGGAACTTTGACTTTCTTGAATTTCTTCGTTGGAAGTGCAGACCAATCAAAGTTCTCCTTGAGACCCATTTGCTTCAGATCTTCTTCACCATACAGATGTGATAAGATAGCCCAGGTTCGACCGAAAACTTCATGGAGGTAGTAATGGTTTTTCTTCACAGCATTATCTGTAGCAGTCATGTTATGAAGAAGAGAACCAAACTGTCGCTTAACCCATTTATGGTTTCAATCCACCTTCTGGTGAAGACTAAGAAGCAGCTCACGGTCAGTCATCACCCTGGGAGCTGTGGCTTGAGGATTTGGCTTGGATGCATGTGCAGCAGAATCATGAGTGGCAGAGTCATCATTGGTGGAATAAGATGCAGCTTTGCGAACTTGACCATCCAATGGATGAATGCCTTCATCAATGACAGCAGGTGCCTTGCCCTTTTCATCAGATGAGGAATAAGTCTGCTTGAGGACTTCAATTGGGGGCAGGTAGCTGAGGTGATTCTGAAAGTCAGCCTTGTAGTTTAGTGAAGACCTTGTTCTGAGGAATCTCATAATCCAAGGAGCATAAGGCTTCAACTCAAACGGAGAGAGTGCAACATTTGCCAGAGTCCTCATGAAGAAATCATGATAATTGACAGGAATGCCATGTATGATGTTGAATAGCAGATTCTTCATGATGCCAACAATTTCCTCATTAGACGAGTCATGGCCTTTGATAGGACTCATTGCCCTCGTCGGAATGCGATAGACTGTTAAGGGCACATATAGAAATTCCTTCACGAGGAATTTGGTCCTTAGCGCTTGACCGGGCTTCAGGGGCTTCATCAGCACTTGCATGTAATGGGCAGTGAGTTCAGGCTCCTGGTACAGACAGCGAGCTCCTTCAAGGGGTGGACTGATGGGTAGGGCGTGAAGTAATTCAGAGGCAGGTGCTTTATAATGAGTGTTATCGGTCATCCAGTCCAATAACCAAGTGTTTATATCATCAGGATCACCTGTGATGTGCAGTGTAGCGTAAAACTGAGGAATAAGCTCTTCATTCCAATCAACAATATCAGAGCAAAAGTTGAGGAGGCCTGCATCATGAAGCACATTGAGGACAGGAGAGAAGCAAAGCAGTGATTCCATGTCAACGTGAGGAATATGCTCGTGGTAGAAGACTTTATCCTTGTTGAAAAGCAGAGAAGAATAGAAATTGGCCTGGCTACACTACAAAAAAGACACATCCATGACATTTTGGGCCGAACAAATTTTTTTCTTTCATACATATGACACTTCTATGACGATAATTGTGACAAAACACGGTATCATCATAGATGTGGTGGGCGTTGGATGAACAGTGAGTGGTGGCGTTGCCTCTGGATGAAGACGACCCCGTGGTGTGGTGGAGGGCTGGATGAACAGTAGACGGTGGAGGGGTGCCCGTGGAGGGGTGGATGAACAGGACCCCGTGGTGTGGAGGGCAGGATGAACAGTAGACGGTGGAGGGGTGCCGGGTGGTTGAACAGGACCCCGTGGTGTGGAGGGCTAGATGAACAGTAGCCGGTGGAGGGGTGGTTGAACAGTAGCCGGTGGAGTAGCGCGCGGTGGAGGCTGGATGAATAGGAGCCGGTGGAGGCTGGAGGAGGTCGACGGTGGATGAACAGTAGCTCGTGGAGGTTGGAGGGGGTTGACGGTGGAGATGAACAGTATCCCGTGGAGTCCTGTTTTGCGGTACGCCACACCCCTCCCGATGAACAGGACCCCCGTTTCGACCGTAGCGCTCCAACACAAGTCTGTTTCCTCCGTTTTGCGGTACGCCACACCCCTCCCGATCAACAGGACCCCCGTTTCGACCGTAGGAGGTCCGTTTCCTCCGTTTTGCGGTACGCCACACCCCTCCCGATCAATAGGACCCCCGTTTCGACCGTAGGAGGTCCGTTTCCTCCGTTTTGCGGTACGCCACAGCCCTCCCGATCAACAGGACCCCGTTTCGATCGTAGGAGGTCCGTTTCCTCCGTTGTGCGGTATGCCAGGCCTCGTTTCCATCGCCTCTTCCGTCCAAGACCTCCCGATAAACACGACCACGCATTCCGTTTCGACCCAGCCGCGTTGCCTCCCGATGAACATGACGCATTATGTTGCCTCCCCATGAACATGAGGACGACGCTATTTCTCCGTTTCGACCCAGCCATTTACACGAGCCCTCGCCGTACGTATGCGCGAGTAGGCGTTCGAGACCCCGCCCGTATGTACACATATGTGGCCGTATTTTCTTTCTTGCACCCTGGCCGCCTCTACTACGACATGTGCGCGCCTCTACATCCACGTACGTACACGTTCGCGACCAGAATGACAACGCCACGTATGCTTCGACCAGGTGGGTCCCGACTGTCAGGCACTTCCTTGCCTACGAAGATGTAGCTGGTGGGTCCCAGCAGGCAGGGGGCGAATCTTTTTTTTTTTGCCTGGACGCACTTCCTTGCGTGCGAAGATGTAGCTGGTGGGTCCCAGCAATCAGGGGGCGAATCGTTTTGGTTTTTTTCCCCGGCTGCACTTTTTTGCGTGCGAAGATGTAGCTGGCGGGTCCCAGCAGTCAGGGGCGAATCGTTTTTTTTTTGCCCGGACACACTTCCTTGCGTGCGAAGGTGTAGCTGGTGGGTCCCAGCAGTCAGGGGGGAAACATTTTTTCACGAAATACGGTGGCCCGTCCGGTGGGTCCCTGCTGTCAGGTGGAGGAATCATTATTTTCCACGTAATAAGGAGGCACTTCCTAGCTGCGACCGTGGACCCAGCTGTCAGCCTCTCCACCCACAGTCCACGTCCAATGGAAGTCATTCCTTGACCACATTGACCACGCCGTGCCAAGAGCACCAGGGCAGTGGATGACAGCGAGACCTAGGAAGGGGACGACACAGAGGTGGGGAAGACTCGGCAGTTGTTTCCCATGCGGAGGGGAGTACGACTATATGAGGGTTTACTGGTTCGTCTGCCGTCGCCAAAGCATAACAGCAGGTGTTGGTGAGTAGAGGGATGGCTAGGCCAGCGATGGGAGTACGGTCGGGCGGTGAGGCCTGCGCGGCAGCACAGCCGGCCGCAAGGAGGAGGGAGCTAGCAGTCCCGCCGGCGCTTGTTTGAGCGGCTGGAGCAGGAAGAGCAGAGATTGAAGAAGCACGACGGCCGTTGGATGGACATCCAACAGTCAGTGCTTGTGCGTCAACCTTTTTTTAGGAAAGCCTCAAATCTGTGCAAAACAACATACAACCCATCTGCCATTATTTCTAATAATTTACAGCCCATTTGCTAATTCTTAAGGTTTTTTTGGAGCCCATATTCTCTTTTTAGAATTGCAGCCCATATTGTGGCAACGGTTAAAAACTTATATGAAATTTTGCATATTTCGGTGCGGTCCGAACTGTTTTTAATCCTGAAATTTCAACTCACATTCAAACTGATTTTAAAAATAAATGTATATCAATATAAAATCCAACAAATTCTCCACGCATAAAAATTAATGTAATTTAAAATCTTGAAATGAAAAAAAGATATTTGAAACTAATTGCCAGTTTGATGTGTTTTAAAAATGTACAACCCATTTCTCATTACTGATGGGCCATTTTCTCGGCCAGCCGAAAGCTCTCCTCGTCTTGAAAGATTTGCATCCCAACAGGCCTGAGAAAGCGACTTACTTGGCAAATCACAAAAAAATTGGGTTGTGTCCGTGGACCCAGCTGTCAGCCTCTCCACGTACAGTACTCTTCCGATGGAAGTCGTTCCTTGACCACGTTGACCACGCCGCGCGGAGAGCACCACGACGGTGGACGACGGCGAGGCCTAGGAAGGGGACGACGTGACAGTGGAAGCCCGCGCGGAGAGGACTACGAGGATTCACTGGTTCAGCTATGGTGTGAGGCTGCCGTCGCCGTAGGGCCTGGCCAGCGGCGGGAATAGTATGGGGCGGTGAGGCCTCTACGGCAGCACAGCCGACCAGGGGAGGGAGGAGCATGCGGCATGACCAGCGCTGCTTTGGGGGCTGGAGCAAGAAGACCAGAGGTTGAAGAAGCACTACGGCCGTTTGATGGACATCGTACAGTCACTGGAGCTAGAATCGTTCATATTGACTAAGTTGACAAAGCCCTTCATCCCCGTCAACTTAGTAGGCCCACAAGTCAGCCTCCCAGCAAGGTGGGTCCCAGCTAGCCGGGGGAGTATTCATTTTTTTTGTGCGTAATAAGGAGGCACTTCCAGTGGGTCTGAGCTGACAGCGGGGGGAACGTTTTTTTCGCGAAATACGGTGGCCCGTCCGGTGGGTCCCAACAGTCAGGGGGAAACGATTTTTTTTCACAAAATACTGGTGGCTCGTCCGGTGGGTCCCTGCTGTCAGGTGGAGGAATAATTATTTTCCGCGTAATAAGGAGGCACTTCCTTGTGGCTGCCGTGGACCCAACTGTCAGCCTCTGCACGTACAGTACTCTTCCGATGGAAGTCGGTCATTGACCACGTTGACCACGCCGCGTCGAGAGCACCAGGGCGGTGGACGACGGCGAGGACTAGGAAGGGGACGACTCGGAGCCGGGGAAGACGCAGCAGTGGATGCCCATGCGAAGAGGAGTATGAGGGTTCACTGGTTCGGCTATGGTGTGAGGCTGCTATCGCCGCAGATTAACAGGGGGTGTGGGTGAGTAGAGGGATGGCCTGGCCAGCGGTGGAAGTAGTAGGGGGCGGTGAGGCCTTCGCGGCATCACAGCCGGCCACGGGAGGCAGGAGCACGCGGCACGACCGACGCTGGTTTGGGCGGCTGGAGCAAGAAGACCAGAGGTTGAAGAAGCACTACGACCGTTGGATGAACATCGTACGGTAACAGGAGCTAGAATCGTTCATATTGACTAAGTTGACAAAGCCCTCCGTCCCCGTCAACTTGGTAGGCCCACAAGTCAGCCTCCCACTATGCTGGGTTCCAGCTGGCAGGGGGAATACTCATTTTTTTGTGCGTAATAAGGAGGCACTTCCTTGCGTGCGAAGATAGCTGGTGGTCCGACATGTCAGCGGGGGGCACTTTATTTCGCGAAATACAGAGGCCCTTCTGGTGGGTCCCAGATGTCAGGTGGAGGAATCATTATTTTGCGCGTAATAAGGAGGCATTTCCTTGTGTGCGGCCGTGGACCCAGCTGTCAGCCTCTCCACGCACAGTCTATTTCCGATGGTGTCGTTCGTTGACCACATTGACCACGCCGCGCCGAGCGCATCCAAGGTGGTGGACGACGGCGAGGCCCCGGACAGCAACGAGCCGGAGATGGGAAGACGCGGGAGTAGAGTCGCAGACGGAGAGGTGTACGAGGGTTAACTGGTTCTAGTGCGGTGTGGTTCGGCAGTCGGTGGAGAAGAACAGGAGGTGTGGAGGGGTGGAGGGATGGCCTGGCCAACGATGGAGTAGCGCTTCATAGCGAAGCGTGCTAAGCAAAGCTGCTAGCAGCAGGAGGCAGGAGGTGGTCCCGGCGGTGATGGAGGAAGAAGACGAGAGATTGAAGATGGATGCCTGTCGTTGGATGTAAATCCAATGGCTAACATGTTAGAATCATTTGTTGACTAAATTGACAACGACTTGCATTGGCTTCGACCTATTTGCCCACATTTCAGCCTCCAAAAATGTAGCACGTATTCAACCCATTTTTTCAGAATTTACAGTCTTTTTTTTGCGCGGTAGAATTTACAGTCAATTTGATCTTTTTTTTGAATTACAGCCATTAGCTAGGCTGGGTGAACAAATAATGTAGCGTCCATGCGGCCCGTTTATTTTATTTCCTAAAAAATTACAGGCCATTTGCACTTTCTCGAAATACACGATTTTGCTGGGTTGATTCTAATTATAATGTTGGGTTGGGCCAGCAATGTTATCAAAAAATAAAAAGGGGTTGAGCATTTTATTATAAATATATTTAAATAATAAGTGATATTATTGCATTCGTCCTTAAATCTTACCAAGCTTTTGTACACAATCACTAGGATTTTCGTGCCAAAACAATCCAGGATTTTATTTGTTAAGAAATTATTTTTATAAGTTAATAAGATGTGGGATATTGTTTTCTTACATATGTAAGTATCTGTTAAATATATGATGACAATAAAAATAATATATAATAACATATGATTTTTTTTAGAAAAACAGGGAGCATCTCCCCGGTTCCATTGCTGAGAACGAAACCACAACATATTCTGATACAACAGATCAAAGAGCAGTTCGAAAGCAAAGGTAGAAAAGCTACAAACTAGGGGGTGGATGAACAAGTTCTCTGAATAACACAAATCACCCGAGCGATGCCAAAGGCAGAGCGGATAGAGCACTCAAATGACACAAAGAGGGTCCAGCGAAGCCTTCACGGTCTTCAGCCGAGGGGCCGTGTCAGCCTGCGACGACCAGTAAGCAAGCGGAGAGACCGGGATGGAAGGCGTAGCATGGTGGATGTCCCTCTTTTTCGGCGCCAGGTGCCCATCATCTTCATCAGAGATCTTGAGACGAGCCCACGGGTCCAGCCCCAGAGCAGGTCGAGCCTTGTTCAGCCACAAGTGATCGCCAAGAGTTTCTGGAGGGATCTTGTCAGGGTTTCCACGAAGCTCATCAACTTGTCCTTGTCCGATCCAGAGGAGAGAATTGCCCAGTTCCTCACCATGTTCCCGATCAACCTCAAGACCTGCGAAATGGAAATCCAGGAGGTGTTACTGAAAATCATAGCATTTCTATATTTCCAGAGACACCAAAGGACAGCTGTGCTAACAATGTTTAAAACTGAGCACTTTTTGGTAGCAATCCACAATCTGGCGACAGATTCGAAGGATGAGCCAATCTGACTAGAGAAATATTCCTCAATGTGGGCCCAGAGATGTTTAGCAACTATACATTCAAAAAATAGGTGAGAACAAGACTCTTGTTCCAAGTAGTAAACACAATCAAGGGGTTTGATGATGTGTCTCTTCCTAAGGTTATCCCTAGTCATCAATTTGTTTTTGGGGAGAAGCCAGAGAAATACATGAATTTTAGGGGGAACTCTCAATTTCCAGACAGCAGGGATAAATACGGGTTGAACCCCTCTAAAGTTGATAACATGATAGAGGGAGCTGGAGGAATACTTCCCCTTATTGTCCAACTGCCAAATCAGGGCATCCGGCTCGGCAGTAAAGGTAATGCTTTTGTTAAAGAGAGTTTTAGGCATTGACCGTCCCAAACTTCATTGACACTTTTGTTAAGCTCATCGAGGACAGAGTAAATAGGCCAAAATTGGACTGCTAGGGAGGATGTGCCAAACCAACTATCTTCCCAGAACCTGGATCTGCTCCCATCCCCTATGTTCCATCTGTAGCCAAATTTCACAGCATGCATAATAGATTTTAATCCTTTCCAGAATCTAGAGGTCTTAGGGTTGGAGGAAGGGACAAAAATATTAGGTTTATTTCCTAGGTATTTATGGGCAATAAGAAGCTTCCAGGGTTTCAGGTCTTCCTCATAGAATCTTTTAATCCAAGACCCTAGAAGACAGATGTTAATTTCTTAGAGGTTAGGTATGCCTAGGCCTCCAAAATCTTTTTTCATAGAAACTAGGGCCCAATTAGCAAGGTGTAGCTTCCTATTTCCCTCAAAATCATTCCACAAGCAATGAGACATCTGAGAAATGATGAGGTTCACTGCCCATTTAGGGAACTTGAAGAAGGAGAGGAGATACACTAGAATGCTAGCCAAACAAGCTTGTATGAGGATCAATCTACCTCTGTAAGAGAGAAGTTTGCCCCTCCACCCAACAATCCTTTTAATGATTTTATTCAGAAGGGGTTGGATATCCTCTCTCCTCAGTTTATCATAGTGGAGAGGGATACCTAGGTACTTAATGGGGAAGTTACCTTTATTACAGACTAGAATAGAGAGGAAGTCAGCTAACTCCTGATCATCCATGTTGATAGGGATGAGTTCACTTTTAGAGTAGTTGATTCTCATGCCTGAGACTTGTTCAAACCAGGTTAGAACAGTTTTCAGATTGCTAGCATGTGTGGGGTCATTGTCTAACAAAAGGATGGTATCATCTGCATATTGAAGGCAGATGATGCCACTAGGGCGGACCTCAGGACAGAGCCCTGCAATCAGACTATGATCAGCAGCTTTGCTCAGCATTTTAGTAAGAACTCCCACTACTAAATTAAACAAAAGCGGGGAGATGGGGTCACCTTGCCTAAGGCCTTTACCAGCAAGGAAAAAAATCACTTTCACAGTTATTTAACTTGACCCCAACAGACCCCCCATGAGTAAGTTGCTGGATCCAACTCTCCTCTATGAAAGGCTTGGAAAAGATCTAAGAGATCATTTTTCACCAAGTCCCAAAAATGCTGGTAAAACAAGAAGGGAATCACATCAGGACCAGGAGCCCCATCAGGATAAGAGCTAAAAATGGCTTCCTTCACCTCTATCTCTAAAAAAGGGGCTTCTAGCAGCTCAGTTTCAGCAGGAGAGACTTTTTCAGAAGCAGAGAAAAAAATGTTTTGTAGAGAGAACCCAGAAGGGTTTTCTTTCTTAAACAGGTCTTTGTAGAAGTCACTAGCCACTTTCAGCATCTCATCTACCTCAGTAACAGGACCATTAGGGCCATCAAGGGAGTGAATGAGGGTTTTCCTCCTCCTCTGGTTAGCTACTGCATGGAAGTAAGCAGTATTTCTATCACTTCCAACATATCTAGCAGAACTGTGAGTTTTCCTTCTAACAGGGCAATTCTCAACTTTATGGGTAACCATTTTGCAGATAAAACAACTCTTGGGCTTGACATATTTATCCAAATGATTCCCTGGTTCCCCACAGTTGTAGCAGATCACCTCAGAGTATGCCATAAGGCCCGAAGCAGGTACAGGAGCAGTTTTCTGGATGTCCTATCTCTTCTTTTGCTGATTCTTGCCTTGAGATTTCCCACTGATCTGAGAGTCAGAACCACCAGCAGATTGATCTTGGGCAATTACAGGAGCCTGCCCATATTGTGCCCCCATTTGGGGCAGAGGTGGGCCGTACCACTGCCCAACCGGCGCTCCCCCCATTGTGATAGGGTAAATTCATCGGAGTTTCTGGTTCCTACTCATTCTCAAGCCAGATGTTGTCTCTCAAGAAGCATAAATAACCACCAGACAACTCAATTGAAGCAGATTGCAAGCCTAATTTCAATCTTCTGCAGGTTTGGGGGAGAGGTAAGGTAGGGGATCCACCTGCTCCGGCTCTGGTGGCGTGCTGGTGGGCAGGAGTCCAGTCAAGCATTCCCATCTCGCAGCACGGCGTGGATCTCCTGAATTCACTTCTCCTTTCACCCATCGAACGAACGCAATCGGTAGCTCATTGGGGTGGGGCATCCTGTGCTTCTCCAAGAAATCTCCTTTGAAGTAGATCCGCAGGGCTAGATTCAACAGCTCGCAATCCACATGATCCTTGCACATCCGAGCATACCTGCGCGAGTGAGAGAACGGATTCGGTCCCTCCTCGGCTTCCTCCCTCGCATCTTCCTCCTCTGCTTCCCTCCATTCGCGCGTGCACTCGGTCCAGGAGAGAGCGTCGTCGCGGATCCGCATCGCCCGCTCCCTGCATCTCCTCCTTCGAGTCTCTCGCAGCACTGCCGGCGCGACAGAGTCGAGCGGCTGGAGCATCCGCGGGAAGGCTTTGTAGACATGTGGGAGATGCATCTTGTACATCTGCCTGTCTTCCAGCCATTCCCCCGTGGATATGGCCGGCGACGCCATGGGGCGTGCGAGCGGACTTGTTGAGGGGGCAGGCGCGCCCGGAGTCAGGAAGCGGGGGGTGTCAGCGAGATCTATTTGCCAATTACTCCCTCCTTTTCGGTTTATAGGGCTCAATTCAAAAATCTCACCAACCAAGGTAGATGATGAATGGTGGAATACTTTTTGTAGTTTGCAAAAGCACCTAATTAATGCACTTGTTTTCCTCAAAAAATTATGTTTATCAATGCATAAATTGCAATGCATGCATGCATAAAGTACATGCATTGGTCAATTTTCTCTTAATACTTGCATGCAATGATTTAATGCACCTTGGAATCCGAACATGTGATGGAAAACAACCAAATTGAGCCTTATAAAATTGAAAAACTAAAATTTTGAGATAAGCCCTATAAACCGAAAAGGAGGGAGTATGTGAACTAAACAGTCAACATATAAAATAATTTAAATATATATAATATAGTTAGAAGGGAAACATATGTTGGACCTGGCGTTCCTATTCTTATATAGAAAAATAGAACATACCTCTGTGTTTTCTTCAAAAAAATACATAAATTGGGCTGCCAAAAATAAAACCTCGGATGGAAGGTCCATAGGCCGGTCGATACATGACGGCCCTAAGAAAATACAAACAGGCCTATGGACCTCCCATCCGAGGTCGTGGGTTGCGCATGTTAAAAATGAAAGCCTAGACGGGGCAGCCCAAAACCACGTCCAACACTTGCCAAAACTTTCGTCCCTCGTTTTCTTTGTGTTTCGCACACTCGACATTGTGTGGGCATTTTGACTGTGCATCATATGAAGATGTGCTATGAATGTTGATCAGCATGATGTTAACTGGCTGGTAGTTCCATTTTCGACCATGAATAAAACTTCCAACATGATGTTAACCCTGTTTGAAAAGGCCATGTTAATATAAATGCTCTGCCTCTGAAAGTTGCAGTTTCTTATCTGAAACTGAACTTGCAGTTTCTTATCTGAAACTGAAACTTGCAGTTTCTTCTCTCAGAATCACATGGTCTGCACTTTTATACTCCTATGAAACTACATTTTTAAGTGCTAAAAATAGATCTCTAGAATTCATAAAATACTTCATATGCTCAATACTGCAAATCTCAAATTCAAAAGACATTCATATCTGAAAGTACTCTCAAAATACACAACACAAAACACAATTCACAACCTGCAAATACTGACAACCCTAAGCTCCTCCTGACAATTCACAACCTGCCCGACTATTGGGCTGGGGGGGGGGGCAGCCCCCTCCTATTCCTCGGCGGCAGACAGCCGCCCCGTGAGACGATGTGAACGGCGAGGGAGATGATGGCAGGGAAGCGTCGTCGAGCCACCTGCTTTTCTCCTCTTACAGTTGGGTTCGGTCGACGAAGACTCCACCGGCTCGCTCTAGCAGGACAACCTCACAAACGGCACCCTGTAGATGCTCGATCCTTCAATCTCTGGTGGATGCTCCATCTGGTATCGATACTCCCACCACCGCTCCCCCACGATCGGATTCGGTGAATCTGTTTGCTCCATGGCCCAGAGGAGCAGCTCTATGTACTCCGGCGCGACTCCCTCCGGGAGTATCGCTGCCTTTTCACTCTGTTGCAGATATTTGGCCATGGATGTCGCCGTCACCGCTAGTTGGTCCTTGTTGTCAAACCAAGACTATATCTCCAACATCCCAGCTAGCTTCACAGGGTCGCCGTCTGCGATCCTCACGTATCGGTTATACTCCTCCATCGATCTACTTCTCCACAGCACCTTCACTCACCGGCGGTGGTGTTTGAATGGAAGAGGAGAGGAGCAGCGCTGGTTTTGGATTAGAACGGGAGAGGAGCGACGCTGGTTTTGGACTGGAATAGGAGAGGAGGGGCGGTGGTTTTGAAATGGAAGAGGAGAGGAGCGGCGCTGCATTTAGATTGGAACAGGAGAGGAGCGACGGTGGTTTAAGAGGAGAAGAGCGGAAGAGCGACGCTGGTCTTGGAAGTATTTTTTTGTTATTTCGCGTATTTTGGGTCAAAGTTTGACCACGTACTGTATTTGACAAGCAAAATGTAAATGCATGTCACCAAAAATTGTACCGTTTGGTTCGTATCTGAATGTACTTTCAAATTATACTCCCTCCATTTTTTATACAAGGCCACAAACTCATATTATAGGTACCAAGGTAAAAATCAATGCTATGTTTAAGTCAATGTTGCTAGCTAGCTTGTCACCTTGATTGTCGTGTTAATTAATGTGGTTTTTCTCTCCCAAGCACAATAAGCCAACCCTCTTACTCCTCATTGGTTGATTAATGTTGGGAATGCAAGCTAACCTTCTCACTCCCGCATGCACACAAGGGATATTAATGTCCTCGGGTGCTAGTACGAGGCAAACACCATCAATTTTGCCTCGATTAATGTTAGTGGCCTTGTATAGTTGAAAATTGTAATTTTGATAGTGGCCTTGTATACAACGTATAACATATATTTTATGTGCGAAAATCATGGTCAATTATGACCCAGAATAAAAGGGAGACTAGTTAATGTGGGGTCGCTTTCTTAATTGAAGGGTAAATTGATTTTTATTTTGATCCAGTCAGAGCGCGCCGGCCCTCTCGTCCAATCCTAAATTGCTGCCGCACACTCGTCTCCCTCTTCTCCATTGCAAAACCACCTCCTCTCCTCTTCATCATCTCCATTCCAAAACCACCATCTCGCCTCTCCCTATTCTCTATTGCAAGACCACCGTGTCTCCTCCGTTTTCTAGACGCTTTGCTCCATGGCACAGGTGCAATCCATGGATACAAAATTAGTATACTGTATACTATTTAAAAGTTGAGGGCGGGGCTTTTCCTGCGCGGTAGGCGGCGGGGCAGTTCCGCCTAGTCGGTTCAACAGAGACGCGAGAAGACGAGGGAGTAGGCTGCTGCAAACGCAGGGCTGTGTGATTTGACAACGAGTTACTGCTGGACAGGTGGGGCCTCGTGATTTGACTTGCCATTATCATTTTAACTGTGGCGCTACGACCGGCGTGAGTTTCCTAGATTCCTGACCACCTCCATACAGGTGCCTCTCCCAATGCTCCACCATGTAGTAGAGGCTGGCTCTTGCATGAGAGCCCACTTCTCCACTTTTTCCTTGCCTCTCTTTCCTCCACATATGCAAAAATGCCATGTAAAGCGCACTATTGTACTTACTTTTACTTGCTCCTACAGGTGCTTAAGCTTGCCACATAGGCATAAAGTTTGATGTGGCAAGTTAATCAAGAAGAGAGAGAGACTAGTTTGGTGACCTAAGGAAGAAACGGTGCTAAGCACGTGTACCTAGGTGAAAAGACAATTTTGAGTCTATAGCTAATTAAATGAAGCAAACTTAGCAACACCATTTCATTGGAAGAGGTCACTCCTTGGCAAATGCAATAAATACACGCGCTTACTAGCACCGTTTCTTCCTTGAGTACGAAGAAAGAGATAGAGAGGAGTAACAAAAAATACACTTATAGCCAACCTTGTTGTAGTATGAGTGACTAAGTGATGACTATGTATGACATGCCAACATCAGATAGCCTAATGCACCGTGTTAAATCTCCAAGGGCGCGACCGCGCGAGCGACGCGATGGTCGTGGTAGGCGCGACCATGATACAGGCTGCTGGCAGCCCTTGGATCTGAGATCAAATGGTCGCATGCTAAGTTGCTGAAAATTTGCAGAATAACCCTCCAGGATAGGATATTCACCCATAGGTCTAGAATCACACCATGCAACCGTTCGATCTTAGATCCAAGGGCTCTCGGAAGCACGTATCATGGGAGAATGGAAAGCCATTACCCTGCCGTTTGCACGCTGGCAGTTCGCTCCTACTCGTCCCCGCACGTCCTTCAATACTACGGTGGTTCGCTCCTAGTCGTCCCGTCCATTCACATTACGGCAGTTCCACTAATCCTAACCCTCCTCCCAAATCCATGGCGTCCCAAATCTCCATGATCGGCGGTGAGTACAAGGTTAGAACCATCACCGGTGATGAGTTCGACATCATCTACACCCGTTCTTCCGCGACGGTGAAAGGATGCCTTTCTCGCTTCAGACGCATGTTCAAAAACTCATATGATGAGTGGGTCGCTGGGCTAGATGTTGAGTACACCACAGTCCTAGGACGAGAGAAGGATCTAAAGGACGAAGAGAGGAAGAAGCCCGCCGTGATCCAGGTTTGCGTGCATGACTTATGCTTGGTCTACCACATATGCCATGCCGACATTGAGTGCCAGGATTTTAAGGACTTCCTCGGGAGCAACCTAGTCAAATTCGTTACTGTAGACTTTGGTAACGACAAAGAAATCCTGGGTCGGATAGGCCTCGTTGTAGGCAACCCCTTCGACCTCCAAAAGAATCGGCTGGTGCCCTCTCGTCAGCCTTCAATGCTGACCCTGGCAGGAGCCATGGTTCATCCTTCATATGGTAAACTGGTGAAACCTCCATACACATTTCATCGTCATGCATGGCAGCGGAATGTACTAGATATAGACCACATCCAGTACGCTGCAATGGATGGATACCTTTGCTTCAATATCTACATGGGTTGGATGAAGAGCAACAGCCAAGTGTGCGGTTCAAGCAAAGAAGTATCGGCCAAGAGGAAGAGGGACAAGGACGAAGTCGAGGACGTGGACGAGGAATCCGAGTAAGGTGGCAGTGTCGTTGCTCATGGTGGTTCTAATGCAGTGTCTACCGGAACAGTTGCAAAGTTTAATTTCAGGTGTGCTTAATTTAATTTGAGGGGTGTGTTGTGCTGAGCCCCCAACAGAACTATGTTATGTTTCTTCTCGTTACTTTAACTCTTCAGTACGTACATACTAGTATTTCTTACATTTCATCTTTTAGTTGGTATAGTACTACCACTCATTTCTTCACATTATATACGTACAATATATATGGCCAACATCATATAGCCAGCAGTTTAGTTGTCAAAGAATTTCAGGGTGCTTAGTTTTGTCAAAGAATTCCAGGATGCTTAGAGGGTGCTTGGATCCAAGGGACTTATTTTAGTCTGACTAAAAATAGTCTCTTTAAGAGGCTAAAGTTCCAAGCACCCCTGACTAAAGAGGGGCTAAAACTAGTCTTGAGACTAAACTTTTTTAGTTAGGGGTACCCCTACTAAAATGTGGATTAGTCCTCTCTCTACTCATTTAACTCCTCTCCTTTAACACAGACGAGTTCTGGATTGGAGGGTTTGGAGGATAATAAATGTTCATTAACTTGATTTTAGCCTTTTTAGTATTTGGATCCAAGCATGGGTGAGGCTAGCATGTTTTAGTCCCACTACTTTTAGCCATGGGACTAAAACGTACCCAAGCACCCTCTTAGTTTTATTTGAGGGGTGGGTTGTGCCGGACACCATTATTGTGACTAGCCTTTTTAATAGTACTATATGCATAATTTGGCGACGAGCGCTCTCTATATGTACCACCTTTTTTTTAATTTCAAGTTTTGCTCCATGGCGCAATCCATCGATACTACTGCTGGTACAAAAGTATACATTTTTTAAAAGGCTAGAGGGCGGGGCAGTCTAGCTTGGTCGGTTTCACGAGAGGCGAGGGCCTTTGTGATTTGATGGCTCATTACTGCTGGAAGGCGGGGCCTTGTGATTTGACTGCTCGTATAAATGCGCCGACGACCTGATCGAGGAGGAGCAAAGAACCGTGCGGTATACTCAAGTTTTCCACTGGAGTAGTACTGCGACAGAGGAGCACGAAACAGGGCAGCCCAGTGCCATATGGCGATAAAAATGATCTAATTTGCTAGTCATCTCATTGTTAGCATTGTTCTATTCATTCCCTCAAAAAACATTGTTCTATTCATGCCTCGCAGAGAACGTGACACGTGCGGCGAAACACCCGAAGCAAAAGATGAAACACAGGAGCAAAAGAAGAAGGAAGATTATCACCCCAAATGATCTAATTCGCCGCGGAGTCGTAACTGCTTCTTCATCGCCTGCACAACCTCCATCTCCTTGCGCATCTCCTCCGCCATCTTCATCATTGTGTCCATGACGTGGCATTTCTCGACGCGAGCCTTCATCATATGTTCCATGGCCATATTACGTACCTTGACAGCAGCCGGGTGCTCGATGCGGAGCTTCGCCAACTCTTCCTTTTGTTCCATGGCGAGGGCCTGCAGCATCTTCATCGAGGAACTACTATTCTCGTGCAGCTTCTTCCAGCCGGCGTTCTTCTCCTTCAACAGGTCGATCTCGTGGCAGAGCTTCGCATTGTCCTCCCGAAGTCGCAGGATTTCGCCGGTCGCCTTCTTCTCCGAGGCAATGCTCTTCTTCAGCAGCATCACCAAGCCGGCGGTCAACTCCCCCTACTGATTGAGCTCAGCGGGCATGTCATCAAGGCTCTCCTTCAGCAACTCCATCAAGCCTTAGATGAACTCCTTCTGCTTATTGAGCTGATCGGGCATGCCGTCGAGGGATAACGACTCCAGCTCCGCCGGCTCGGCATGTTCGCCTCCGCGGCTAGGGCGCTCCTGGGAGCCATCACCTGCCCGTGAGAGATCTTTAAGGTCTCTGCGTGGCGGCGAGCCCTCTTTTTTTTCCGCAGCCTTGGTTGCCGCTCCCTTGTTACGAGTAGTTCTCGACCTAGAGCTCCGCTCACCGGCCATGGCAACGACGGACGAAGAAGAAGCACTTATGAGGAGGAAAGGTAGAGTGATTTTCGGTTAGGCAGTTCCCCTTTTTATAACCTAAGTACTAGCTCTAGTACTAATACCTGCATAGTGGGAACACGTTCAGGTTTGGTACGTACTACTAGTAGGTGTGAGCAGGCTTTTGAATGTGATGGGAACAAGGTAAAGATTAATTGATGGTTTTGGTTTCGAGGCCTGAAACGGCTCCCGATGAGTTTAGCGGAACATAAATTTCAAGTACTACACTGCTCAAATGCGTAAATATTGAGTAGTATGTTACTGTCAGAAATTGGCACAAAATACGAAGGAGACCAATGGAAGTATTACTAGCAACCCACGATTTAACTACTCGCATGCGCGCAGTGGAGTAATAATGTCTTTCTTCCGCCCTCACATCCACTCAATTTGCATGCGCTGTATTAATCGACCATCAATGAAGTGAACGACTTTACACGCATCAAATTATCACATGGGGGTGGATCTTGGTACAAAATTGCATCCGCCCGTGTACCCGCGTGTGCGTGCGAGGAATGAGTGCGTGCATGGCGTGCATGCACATCTTCGCTTCGTGCATGTACCGCCAGTATGGCTCAGGGAGGACGAATACATTCTTCTGGAACCAGCAGCACGTCACTGTGATCAATCCACGCAAGGAGGTCGTGACAACACCTACATATGTGCCACATGGCTTCATGAACTGTAAGAGAGACACTGTGTAGCGTGCCATTGGTATTCTAGTTTATGTGTTTTGCACAAACTTGAAATACTAGTAAGGTACACGTGCAGTGCACGCGTCATATCTTGCAACCAAATTATGAATAAATACCACACTATAGCATCTAAGCTCTGAGTCATATATGCCTGATGTAGCCCTTCGTTTAATTCTTATAGTTCATCTCATTCAAAATCAATTAGTTTTTATAAAAAAGCTAAGAACGCGGGAATAGGAAAAACATGGGATTATAGTGGAATGTCGTCTTGAATTCTACAGGATTGTACGAGTGTTTGATTGTGCATAGAAAAAACGCAGAATTCTTTCAAAGAGGTTTGAGTGGATGGGATGTTTCCTATGAAATCTAGTGCAAATGAATCATATGGAAAAATTCCTATGGTTTACAATCCTGCGAATCAAACAACCAAGATAGGAAAAATTCCTAATGATTAGAATCCTCCAAAATTCCTTTGAGAATCCTTTGAATCAAAGAAGCCCTTAATATATTTTATGATTCATGGAATTGTGCGTTGTAAAGCATAAAGTAAAAACAAATAATGGCAATTCAACTAGAAAAAAAGTTTGGGCAGTTATGATACGGAAGAATCTAGAACAAAAGAGAACCACTGTTGTTTTGAGGTTTGTACATTATGCTTAAGTTCAACTATGAAGTCTGCTAGATTGTACATGTGGCAAAATCCGGTGGGTGGGCTAGAAGATGGTGCGAGGGGCCGAGTGGAGGGAGACTATGAAGGAATGCACAAGTGGAGATCGATATTTAGAGAGAGGGGGCGAACACGTGCGCTGATGCGCGCAGTGGCGGAGCCATGAAAAATAAATGAGCTAGGGGGCCAAGCATTGCTAATCCTTTACGAGGAGGGTCAATTCATGAACTTAAACCATTTTTAGCAGTAATTGTCTAATGATAACATTCATATTAGCCTTGATATATAGTGATGTTAGGGGGGAGGGGGGCAGGGCCCTTACTGCCCCCTGTCTTCGCCATTGTGCACGCATCTGAGAGATGAAGAGGAAGGCATGGATGATGAGAGGGGGACGTTGGATACATAATTAATGTGGGTGTATTAGCTATATATGTTAATCCTATATAGATAGATATAGATTGATCGATGTGGACGTGGGAAAGAGGGTGAGACCTCACTGGATATATCGATTGATCGATTTGTGTGGAAAACTATGAAAGACCTAGCTATATACACACATACATAGAGGAACATCGATCGTTGCGCATGCACGCGTGAGAGATAAAGAATGCCCGATATGATGGAGAGGGGGATGTGTCATGGATTTGTCACGGCAGATGTCCTAGCGAAAGGACTTAGTCGTGGAGCCATCGCTATGAGTTTACTTGAAGGGGTTTAAAGCGGACACAAAGACACGAGGGTTTTATACTAGTTCGGCCCCTTCGATGAAGGTAAAAGCCTATGTCTAGTTGTGATGGAATTGATATGATCTCGATGGCTAGGGAGCAAAAAAGCTTCGCCTAGGCTCGAGTTGTGGGTGTCTGTCTTGAACCGCCACCGGGTCGTCCCCTTATATATACGGGTGACGCCCGTCGGTCCATAGAGTCCTAACCGGTTCATACTCGTATTCCGGTTGCTATCTCTCTATTCCTTACTTACAATACAAGTCATACATCAGGCCGGTTTACGGCTACATGCTCTAACCGACTACAGGCCTTGGGCCTTCATCTGTTTACGCCACTAATGAAGTTAACCCGGCCCAAGTAGGCCGGTTTACGCCTAGTGGTAATATCCCCAACATTAGGCCCCAGATTGATTTGAACTGGTTCATGTCAATCCTTCACACCATCTTGTGTCTTGGATATCTTCTGTTAATTGGCAAATCTCCATGTCGTCATTATTTTTAGTTGCTGTAAACCGGCATGACGTCGTTATGAAGTTCATAACGCCCTCTTAATGACAGCTCCTGGATTCGCGCGTTTGACCTAGCTCGGTTGCCTTATAAATAAGACCGAAGGGTCATTTCCTTTCTCTTCCCCTTCGTCCCTTCTTCTTCTTCTTCCTCACGTCGCCGGCCTTGCAGCTCCGCCACCACCATCGACCTCTGCCTCGTCTCGGGCCGCTGCATCAACCTGAACGTACCAGAGTATTGCGGCGTCTTTCCGCATCTTCTCCTTCCCGGTAAGTCCTCTCTCCTTCTTAACCTAGAGCTGTTCTTAGGGTTCCATGTTCTTGCTATGTTCATTGCGCGTTCATAGCTGTTCTCTGACCTTGAATGCATCTGTGGACTCTTGCCGTGCTTAGTAGCGATCCCTTTAGCATCCGCCTGCTATTTCTCCTCCAAGCGCATAGATCTCCCGCACATATCCGCTCAATGGTTCACTTCTGTTTCCGCCTTAGTCTTCGAAATATTTCCAGTTTTTATGAGCTTGCTATAGATCCGCGGCTGTAACATGATTTTGTGAAACTTGTTTCTGCATATCTAGTTATCCATAGTTTCAATTGCATCCGATGCTTAGGCCAGGCGGTTTAACTTCACCATAGAGAAAAAATTGCTAAACCGGTATATATGTCATTAGTCCCCTGGTTGAACCGCCAGAATCTATCTGATGCTGCGTTGTAGAAGACCGGTTTATGGGTACTGCCTCTGGTTTACCGTAATTAGATCAACACCTTTTTATCCGGCATGTCCTTGAACCGGATCACTTATTTCTTGTAGATCTCGTCATGGCCAAACAAGTGTACGAGTGCAACTGGGTTCCCTCCCGTGTCACAGAATCACAGCTGAACGATCTAGTCCTGATCGGCGCTTTGGATAACAAAGACACGATTCAATGGAGGGTTCCTGGAGATGAATGTCCTCCTACGCCCCAGGAAGGAGAGGTCATGGTCTTCGCAGATCACATGGCCCGGGGCTTCAAACCGCCCGGCTCCAAATTTTATCGGGATGTGTTAGCCAACTTTCAACTCCGTCCACAGGATATTGGCCCCAACTCTATCACCAATCTATGTCACTTTCAAGTACTTTCTGAGGCATACCTTCAAGAGGAGCCTTCAGTCGAGTTATTTAGAGATCTCTTTCATCTGAACCGCCGTACTGAATTCACTGACGGCCCTAATACCGAACTGGGCGGTATGGCCATTCAGAAAAGGAAAGAAATCACCTATCCCCACGTCAAACTCCATACTCACCCCAAGGAATGGAACGCAACTTGGTTTTATTGCAAGGATACCTCTCCTGACAATGAAAATCCCTTGCCTGGCTTCCGTCCGGAACGGCTCAGCAACACTCACCCTTTTCCACAAAGGCTAAGCGCCAAGGAGAGAATTAAATACGCTCCTCAACTATCCAAGCTCCGGGCCTTCATGGCCAATGGTTTAACAGGAATAGACCTTGCACGCTGCTGGATATCATGGAGCATTTTGCCTCTAAGCCGGCACCCAAATTTGATGTGCGAGTATACTGATAGTGTCGATGACCCACTCCGACACACTAAAATCCAACTCCCTGATGACGAAGTCACAGAATCTGTGAAAAAGATGCTGAATGAACCGGACCACCTCTGTGCTCAAACCGGTCTGCCTCCTTACTGCACCACCAACAAACCGCCAACGGTAATATTTTAATTGCTCTATTGTTGAACCGGTTACTATTTTATATGCTCAACATTTAATTACTGCTGATCCAGGGTGATAATCCATTTTGGAGCAAGAAACTTCCTCAAGACAAAACGGAGAAGGCAGGACGGCCAACCCGGCCCAAGACCAAGGTTATCAAGAAGCCAGCTCATAAGAGAAAAACCGCCGCTTCATCTTACCCAGCCATTGACGATGATGTGGGTAATCTGGATCTTGAGGTAGAACTTGATTCACTTGGCTTGCTTTTTACACGCCTTATTGATGATAATGCTTGTCAGGATGACGCTGAAGCCAGTAATGCGGGTTTTGTTGAGGTAACCATTCTCTCTTCCGATTCAGAAATCCTGCCTTTGCCAAAATTTCGCCGGGCAAACCGGAAAGTTAAATTTTCTCATCCTTTTGCTTATCTGGATTCCCAATTTCTTATGAAGACCCAGCAACACGAAGCTCGCCGCACAACCCGGCACAGTGGCCAGGTAGTTACCTATGCCGGTTTACCAAACAGTCCGGTTCGAAAACGCCGCTCCGAGGTCTCCGACCTTTTTATTGATTTAAATCCTAAAGCGGGTTTCTTCTGTCAACCTCTTAATCCATCCGACTCCGATTACCAGGTCACTTCTCATTCATCGTCTGGTGAATCATCGGCCACCCAGCTACCACCTTTGAAAACAGTTGCTGGGTAAGTTAAACCGAACATATGCTTCCAGTATACTGCGCAATGGCTTACGCTTTTCCTTGACTTTTTATTTTTCTTTCAGGGCTAAACCGAAACCAAGCAAGAAGGCCCGCCTGGATAGAGCGGCTGAAGAAGATGTGGCCCCAGAACATGACCAAGCACCGGATCATGAAGTTTTTACTTGTGAAGATATCCCCAATGATCCTCCTCTGCAAGACGACGTTATCCCTGAAGAAGGTCTTATTCATACTCCAGCCTCTGCTGATCCGCCTGCCAGCTCTGTTCAGATTGAGAAATCCCAAACTCCTGCTGACAAACCGGCCGCGCCAACCCAAACCGGCGAGTCAAAAGATGATGATGTTGTGATTACCGGCGTAGGCCACTCTGAACCCGGGAATCCTGGCACCTTTACCAGGCATACCATCAAAGAGGATTCTTCCCCTTTGAACAAAGGAAAATGGGATGTTGAATTAGAGACATACGCCGCTCTGAATGCTCAAGATCTTCACTCTGGCTATCTAAACCGGCTTTACACTAGCCGTGACTGTGAAGCTGGCCTGGTCAAAATGATGAGGGATAAATTTGAGGTAAATTCCTTCTTTCCTTTCTGCCATTGCATTCATCCTTGTAGCCCCCAAGGGCCGGTTTGTGACCTTGGTCAAACCGGGACTTGATCCTGAACATTTTTTTTGAAATCCGTCGGCATAACCCTCGAGGGCCGGTCTAACTTAGCATAAGTAAACCGGGGCTCAAAAATAAAAAGCTGTCCTTAGAACATAACTTGATCAAATAGCCATTAGCCCCCAAGTGCCAAGTTGAATACTTGTATTGAACTTGGGACTTTGTAAGCTAGCAATATACAAAAAATTGAAGGTGCATTAGCCCCCAAGTATCAGGCATATAACTTTGTTATGTGGTTGATACTTCCATTTCTTGGATCGCCTGTACAAATCTTTAAAATGCCATCTGTATGCAGGCTGAGGTGAAAATCAAGGAGGACCAGATTGCCGATTTGCAGGAGGCCCTGAAGACCCAGCAGGCTGAAACAGATAAGGCAAAGCAAGAATTGACCAACGCTTTGAGCACTGCTGAACGGCTGAAAGAAGGCTTCAAGAAAGAGCGGGCTGACTGGGCCACTGAGAAGGCCGGTTTAACCAAAAGAGCAGAAAACGCTGAAGCGGCCCTTAAACCGGTGGTGGATGAACTGACGGCCGTACAGCGGCAAATACACTCTATGACTGCTGCAATCTTTGGTAAGCTCCTTGTAACTTCTGTGATAAATTTGAATCTGCTGTATTGTAAATCCGGTTTGAGACCATTCTAATTTTGTTTGTAGGCACACGTATTGGGCACTTAGGAAATGATGTGCGGAAGAAATTGAAAGCTGCCTACACCTTGGTAGAACAATTGTATACCGGAGCCCAACGGATCATCACCACAGCTTCTCACAACTACCCGGCGCCCTCTTTAATCCAGGACACTCTTAGCAAGCTGTCAATGCTTCCAGCCCGGATTGAGGAGCTGAAAAAATCCGCTGCCCGAACCGGAGCCATCAATGCCTTAATCCGGGCAAAGGCATGGGTGCCCGACTTTGATCCTGTGGAAGCAGCTCAAGGCTATCCCAGTCTGAAAGAAGATGGCTCTAAATTCAACGAAGAGGATTTAAGGGCCATAAACCGTGCAGTGCGCCCGCTGGCTTGCCAGCTAGCTGAAGAGGCAGATTTGAAGCATTATCAAGCGGAATATAATAATCAAAACAAGCGAGTGCCGGCCCCAACTATTGAAGCGGAGAATCTGATTCCTCCAACCCGTAAGCACACTTACGCCCCTGATATTGAACCGTCTTCCCTGATCCATGAAGAGGCTGTTTTCCAAGCTTTAATGGGAATCGACTGGACCACTGTTGATTTCCAGCCAATGGGTAGAGACGAAGAAGCTGAAGCGGCGGAGGATGAGGAGCAGGCTTGAACCGGAAGCCGGTTTGAAGAGCTATTTGCAAAAACAATGATTTTGTTTGAACACCATGCTGCCTTGTAATAGGATAGTTAAAACTTCTGCCTGGAATATGCCTTCGTGCATAAGTACTGAAGCTTTTGCTTGAAAACTTTAATTCATATTTCCTGCAATCAGAAAAATTTGAACTTCGGTGGCGGTTATACCGTCAGCCGGATTATGATCTTGATATGTGTATCAGTAATATAATAAATAAATGATACATAAATACCTGCCATGTTTGAGCATAAAGCTGGCTTTAGCCAAGCCTGAAGCGGTGGTTTTATAAACCATTACCGTCAAAAAGGGAGAAAGTAGCTCCCGTACAAACCGTACTGACTTAATACGAGCCCCCTGGTTACTCCATGATGTTTAACAGGGAAAAGGTAAACCAGGCAGACTCCTCCGGATTTAAAAGGGGGATCAAAAATCATTGGCTGAACCGGAAAAAATATGCTTGTTGGCATAAAAGAAATCCAAAAAAAGCAAAGCACGAACAAACCATGGAAACAACATGGAAGCAAAGGCAATAATAAAAACCATTTGCAAAAATATGCTATACTGAGCTGTTCAGATGGTATTACCATGGTCGGACAGGATCAAGGCCCCCAATAGGACTGACAATGATTCAAGTCAGCCAGGTCCCCAAATGACTCGTGGCATATATGCCAGATCAAGAGGCGTGACAATGGTTCGGGTTCGACCATGCCCCCAAGTGATTTTGTGGCCTTAGGCTGACCAAGAGGCATGACTGGTTCAGACTTGACCATGTCCCCAAATGATCTGGTGGCTGTCGCCTATCAAAGGGTGTTCGTTGGTTCGGACACGACCAAGGCCCCCAGTGATATATAAAAAACAAATGTCAAGGGGTAAACCGGAGGCCGCTTTAAACAGAACCACTCCGTGTAACCTCGCATGATGAGAAAGACAGAGACCCCGCTTTAGTTGAGGCTCCGGTTTGATATATCAAAGATAATATATACATTGTCATGATATGTACATAGATAGAGCCGGTGGCTCAAGTATAGTAAGGCCGAAGATGAGCTATATTCCACGGCCTGTTGGTCTCCTCCGCTGACGTACGTGAGTCTTGATGCCCTCGAATATCAATCAGATAGTACGACCCGTTGTGCAAATTCTTGCTGACCACGAAAGGTCCCTCCCAAGGTGGGGATAACTTGTGCATATCCGTTTGATCTTGGATGAGTCAAAGCACCAAATCTCCTTCTTGAAAAGTTCTGGTTCTAACCCAGCGACTGTGATAGCGACAAAGATCTTGCTGGTAAATCGCCGAACGGGCAGCCGCTATATCACGCTCCTCGTCCAATAGGTCCAAAGCATCTTGCCGTGCTGTCTCATTGTCTGCTTCAACATAAGCTGCCACACGAGGCGAATCGTGCCGGATGTAACTAGGGAGAACTGCCTCTGCTCCATAGACCATGAAAAATGGCGTGTATCCTGTGGACCGGTTTGGCGTAGTATTGATACTCCATAATACAGATGGTAGCTCTTCAACCCAACATCCTGGTGTTCTTTGCAATGGGACCAAAAGTCGGGGTTTGATGCCTCGTAAGATTTCCTGATTAGCTCGTTCTGCCTGTCCATTGGACTGGGGGTGTGCCATTGATGACACGTCAAGTCGGATGTGCTCACGTTCACAGAACTCCTTCATAGCGCCTTTGGATAAATTGGTACCATTGTCAGTAATGATACTGTGTGGAAAACCAAACCGGAAAATCACCTTCTTGATGAACTGCACCGCTGTTGCTGCATCACACTTGCTGACAGGCTCCGCTTCAACCCACTTGGTAAATTTGTCAACTGCCACCAAAAGGTGGGTTTTCTTATCCTTGGATCTTTTAAAAGGCCCAACCATATCCAGCCCCCAAGTTGCAAACGGCCATGTTATTGGGATCATCCTCAATTCTTGAGCCAGCACATGAGCACGCCTTGAAAATTTCTGACATCCATCACACCGTTTAACCAAGTCCTCCGCATCAGCGTGCGCTGTCAACCAGTAGAACCCGTGACGAAACGCCTTTGCCACCAGAGACTTTGAACCGGCGTGGTGTCCACAATCCCCTTCATGGATTTCTCTTAAGATTTCACAGCCTTCCTCAGGAGAAACACAACGTTGAAACGCCCCTGATACACTGCAATGATGTAATTCACCATTGACAATCGTCATAGACTTGGATCGCCGGACTATCTGCCTGGCCAGAATCTCATCCTCTGGTAACTCCCCCCGGTTCATGTACGCAAGATAAGGAACTGTCCAATCCGGAATAACATGCAGGGCTGCCACCAATTGAGCCTCCGGATCAGGGATAGCCAAATCCACCTCACCTGGGAGCTTGATTGACGGGTTGTGCAACACGTCCAAAAAGACGTTAGGCGGGACCGGTTTACGCTGAGAGCCCAACCGGCTTAAAGCATCCGCCGCTTCATTCTTCCGACGGTCCACATGATCCACTTGATAACCCTTGAAACAACCTGCAATATTATCCACTTCCCGACGATATGCAGCCATGAGCGGGTCCTTAGAATCCCAAGTGCCAGACACCTGTTGAGCCACTAGGTCCGAGTCACCAAAGCACTTAACCCGGCTTAAATTCATCTCTTTAGCCATCTGGAGGCCATGGAGCAAGGCTTCGTACTCAGCTGCATTATTAGTACAAGGGAACATTAAGCGGAGAACATAACAAAACTTATCACCTCGCGGGGAAGTTAATACGACTCCAGCCCCCGAGCCTTCCAATTGCCTGGATCCGTCAAAATGAATAGTCCAATATGTGTGATCCAGCTTCTCCTCTGGTGCTTGTAATTCCGTCCAATCATTGATGAAATCAACAAGTGCTTGAGACTTCACTGCCATCCGAGGCACGTACTTCAGTCCGTGTGGCCCCAGCTCTATAGCCCACTTGGCAATCCGGCCAGTCGCCTCCCAATTCTGTATAATATCACCCAAGGGAGCTGAACTGACCACTGTGATGGGGTGCCCTTGAAAATACTGCTTCAACTTCCGTCTGGCCATAAAAACACCATAGACCAGCTTCTGCCAATGCGGATACCTTTGCTTGGATTCAATAAGCACCTCGCTGATATAATAAACCGGCCGCTGAACCGGATATTCCTTGCCTGCCTCTTTGCGTTCCACCACAATAGCCACGCTAACTGCCCGAGCATTGGCCGCTACGTATAATAATAGTGGCTCCTTGTCGACTGGAGCTGCAAGAACAGGCGGATTGGCTAACTGCCGCTTCAGGTCCTCAAATGCCTCATCAGCAGCTGGACTCCAGACGAAATTGTCTGTCTTCCTCAGCATTTGGTACAAAGGGATAGCCTTCTCCCCGAGGCGGCTGATAAACCGGCTCAGCGCAGTGATTCGGCCCGCCAAACGCTGAACATCGTTGATACACTTCGGTTTAGCTAGGGATGTAATAGCCGTAATCTTCTCCGGATTAGCCTCAATTCCCCTGTTAGACACCAGGAAACCCAGTAACTTGCCTGCCGGAACACCAAAAACACACTTGGCCGGATTAAGCATCATCCTGTAAGCTCGCAAGTTGTCAAAGGTCTCCTTCAAATCATCCACCAGCGTCTCCTTCTGTCTTGATTTTACTACAATATCATCCACATAGGCGTGCACATTGCGGCCGATCTGCGCATGCAGGCAATTCTGTACACACCGTTGATAGGTGGCTTGGGCACTCTTGAGCCCGAAGGGCATAGATACATAGCAGAAGGCTCCAAAGGGAGTAATAAATGCTGTTTTCTCCTGGTCCTTAACCGCCATCTTGATCTGATGATATCCAGAGTATGCATCCAAAAAACTCAAACGCTCACAACCCGCCGTGGCATCAATGATCTGGTCAATACGGGGGAGGGCAAAAGGATCTGCCGGACAGGCTTTGTTAAGATCTGTGTAATCCACACACATACGCCAAGTGCCGTTTTTCTTAAGAACCAGCACCGGATTAGCAAGCCACTCTGGATGGAACACCTCAATAATAAAACCAGCTGCTAAAAGCCTGGCCACTTCCTCTCCAATGGCCTTGCGTCTTTCTTTGTTAAACCGGCGGAGGAACTGTTTCACCGGTTTATACTTAGGATCCACATTAAGAGTGTGCTCAGCGAGTTCCCTCGGTACACCTGGCATGTCAGACGGCTTCCATGCAAAAATGTCCCGATTCTCACGGATGAACTCGATGAGCGTGCTTTCCTATTTGGGATCCAGGTTGGCACTGATAGTGAACTGCTTGGACGAATCGCCGGGCACGAAGTCAACAAGCTTGGTCTCAGCTGCCGATTTGAACTTCAGATCTGAATCATGCTCTGTAGTTGGCTTCTTTAAAGGGGTCATATCCGCCGAATCAACATTGTCCTTATAATACTTCAACTCCTCCGTGGCACAGACTGACTCCGCATAAGCCGCATCACCTTCCTCACATTCCAAAGCGACCCTACGGCTCCCATGAACCGTTATGGTCCCCTTGTAACCCGGCATCTTGAGCTGCAAGTAGATATAACAAGGCCGCGCCATGAACTTGGCGTAAGCCGGCCGACCAAATAAGGCGTGATACGGGCTCTGGATCTTCACCACCTCAAATGTTAGCTTTTCCGACCGGGAGTCGTGCTCGTCCCCAAAGGCCACATCTAGGGCTATCTTACCAACAGGATATGCAGATTTGCCAGGCACCACACCATGGAACACCGTATTCGACGGAGCGGCGTATGTCTCATAGTACAATATGTTAATACTGCTTCCTCCATCCATGAGTACTTTGGTAAATTTATAACCCCCCACCTGAGGGTCTACCACTAATGCTTGCTGGCCCGGATTATCAATCCGGAGCGGGTGATCCTCTCTGCTCCACATGATAGGCTGCTCCGACCAGCGCAAGTAACGTGGTAAGGCCGGTTCAACAGAATTCACCGCTCGCCTGTGGAGCTTTCGGTCGCGTTTATCCAAACTAGTTGTGAAAACATGATATTGCCCATTGCTCAACTGCTTTGGTTGGCTCTGATAACCTGACTGCTGCTGCTGCTGCTGCTGCTGGCCGTTCCGATTATTCTGGCTATTGTGACCGCCCTGATTGAAACCTGAACCGGAAGCTCCATCGTGACCCGGACCGTGTAAACCGGATCCTGAACCGCCACCTGACCCATGGTCATACCGGAAGGTATTAGAGTTTTTAAACTCCTGCATGATATAACAATCTTTCCAAAGATGGTTAGCCGGCGCCTCCTTCGTCCCGTGCTTCGGGCAAGGCTGATTCAACAAATAGTTCAAACGGCTTGCGTTAGGATTGGGAGCCCCATTACGATTTGCCGCTTTACCTCTGCGCCGCTGCCCCCGGTCCTGTGCATTAGTGTTGGCCACAAAGTCCATGCTGCCATCCGCTTTGCGCTTGCCTCCGTTTCCATGACCTGCTAGTTTGTACTGCTGCTGTTTGGAGTTGCTGTTCTTCTTTCCCTTCCCTGCTTCATCATCATTAGGCTCGGGATCTTTGGTACTGTCCGAATTGGCATACTTCACTAAAGCGGCCATGAGGGTTCCCATGTCATTACAAAACCGCTTCACGCGTCCCAACTTCAATTTTAGAGGCTCAAACTGGCAGTTGCCCTCCAGAGTTAAGATCGCAGAGTCGGCATTAATCCTGTCAGACGAGTGCAAAATTTCCGAAACGCGGCGCACCCAACAGGTCGTTGATTCTCCTTCCTCCTGGACACAAGCTGCCAGATCTACTATGGACTTGGGCTGCTTACAGGTATCCTTAAAATTCTGTATAAACCGGGCCCGCAACTGGGCCCATGAGCTGATAGAATTGGGTGGTAGGCTCTTTAACCAAGTACGAGCCGTGCCCTCAAGCATCATGGTGAAGTATTTTGCACATGCGGCCTCATCCACGTCCAGCATTTCCATGGCCATCTCATAACTCTCTACCCATGCTTCAGGGGGTAAATCAGCGGTGTAATTCGGCACCTTGCGTGGACCCTTGAAATCTTTGGGCAGGCGCACATTACGTAAAGCTGGGATTAAGCAAGGCACTCCCAAAGCGGATGTGATTCCTGGTCCGGCAAAGGTGGTAGAACGAACCGGTGTAAGTTGGCCCGCATTATCCCGTGCTGCTAACTCGGCCTCCCTTTGTGCCCGGGCCCGGTCCACCATATCCCGAGCATCGCCAACACCACCTACCGGGTCATTACCATGGGCCGCTTCACGGCCTCGCGCATTGCTTGATATGGCCGGTTCATCCATGCGCCTGCTATAGCTCCGGCTCGGACGGGGCGTAGAATGAACCCGATCACGGCTGTACGAGTATGCCTCCTGCTAAATCAGCGCAGTCCGGAGAAGCTCCTTAACCCGGCGCGTCTCTATCGCTTGCGGAGAATCCCCTTCGACTGGGATGGCCTCTAGCCGTGCAGCGGCCGCAACAAGGTTGTCCATAGGATTCGAATAATGACCCGGGGGTGTCTGGACCGGCGGAGGAACCGCAATGTTTTGGTGAGGAGGTTCCATCAGGCAAGGTTGGACCGTCGCTCCTGGCCCTGGCGCCTCAATCCGGTTTGTCTTCGGGTACCGCGGCGGATTACTGGGTCCAGCTCCTGGAGTGTGAAAGAGATTTCGGGGGTCAAACCCTAACGGCAGGCGTGATCTATGCTTCCACTTCAAAACCTCCTGTGATGCATTCTGGTCAAGCATGAGTTTATAGGCCTGTGCGTCCAAAGCGGCCCGCTCTGCAGCCATCCGGTCTTTTTCTGCTGCCAGATCCGCTTTAGCTTGCACGATCTGCTCTCTCACCTTCGCAATTTCTGCATTATGGGCCTCCTGATCTGCCGGATTGTCCTCTGCCATAAGCGCGGCTAGTGCATCAAACAGCTCAGATAGAACTTGAACCGGCGGGCGCACAAGGCCTCCTGCCCCAACTGCGGCTACCGCTGCTGATCCGGAGAGCATTGCTGCGGCGGTCGAAGAATGGTTCGCCGCCTGTGTGCCGACCATGAATATTCCAACCCGGTTGACCTGGCCCGGGGGGTCCGGAATACTGTCGCCATCGGAACAGCCCCTAATCTGGTTGTCTTGCAACTGGTATAGCGATTCGGTCTCTCCGGTCGAGGACTCGTCATCGGAATAGACGACGGTCTCATTACCGTGTTCTGATCCGTCCTCACGCTCTCCTTCGTGGACGACTCCAACGAAGACACGCTTCCCGGCCGGTTTAGCCCAGGTAGATCTCGCACGCTGAGCCGTCTCGATGAGGTCGGTGCAGATGTCCGGCTCAGGCCCAAGCTCACCGATTTTGCCAATGAAAACGTGTATGCCACCAAAGGGGACCCGGTACCCGTATTCGATCGAATCGGCCTCGGGACCCCATCCTGCGTCGTCGATGTAGATCCTGCCCCGGCGACTCTTGGTCATCCGGCCCACAACATAGCCTTCGAGTCCCTTGAGCTTGCCCTCCAAGATCGTCAAACCATCGTGCGATAGCCCCACGGTGGGCGCCAACTGTCGTGGATTTGTCACGGCAGATGTCCTAGCGAAAGGACTTAGTCGTGGAGCCATCGCTACGAGTTTACTTGAAGGGGTTTAAAGCGGACACAAAGACACGAGGGTTTTATACTAGTTCGGCCCCTTCGATGAAGGTAAAAGCCTACGTCTAGTTGTGATGGAATTGATATGATCTCGATGGCTAGGGAGCAAACAAGCTTCGCCTAGGCTCGAGTTGTGGTTGTCTGTCTTGAACCGCCACCGGGTCGTCCCCTTATATATACGGGTGACGCCCGTCGGTCCATAGAGTCCTAACCGGTTCATACTCGTATTCCGGTTGCTATCTCTCTATTCCTTACTTACAATACAAGTCATACATCAGGCCGGTTTACGGCTACATGCTCTAACCGACTACAGGTCTTGTTCCTTCATCTGTTTACGCCACTAATGAAGTTAACCCGGCCCAAGTAGGCCGGTTTACGCCTAGTGGTAATATCCCCAACAGGATGTGTGTTGGTGTGTGCCTTCATCGAAGACCAACCTGAAGAAAAAGATTGCATGCGTGCGATGGATAATGTCGACTGCTAGTGTGTGTGCATGCATGCACGAGAGAAACTTAGTGGTACAATTATAAAGAGAAGACTACTGTGTGGGTGTAAAAGAATAGCTGAATAGGTGAGGTCACAATCAATGTAAAGTTGAATTCAAATATTTGAATAAGAGATCCTGATGTTTGAAACCCATGCATGCATGAATATAACGGAGATCTGCACGGTGTGGTTTGGAAACGAGCATGTTGTAATGTATACACATTGAACAAGGTCAGACTGATTTGAATTTGAGACACCGATGGCACACATCATTTGGCCATGTCGCATCCGTGCATGGACACACTATTCTAATTGGAGATGATGGGCGGCTTTTGCATCACATATCTATATCTATACCCCTATATATATTATATTTTTTATATTGTGTGCGGGTAACTTTAACTTTGAAAGATGGTCGTTGGATGAGGCGAATCCGATGGTCCAAAGATGGCAAATTTGAGCACTACTGGCCGTTGGATATCATCTAGATTCCACCAGATTTCGCCACATGTATAATCTAGAAGACTCCATGGTTGAACTTAAGCATTTTTAATGCACAAACATCAAAACACAAGCACTTCTTATTTGTTCTAGAATCTTCCATATCAGAATTGCCCAAATGTTTCTCTACATGATTTGCCATTATTTGTTTTTACTTTATGTCTTACGACGCACAATTCCATGAATCTTAAAATAGATTAGCTTTCTTATAAAAACTAGATGATTTTGAATGAAATGAACTATAAGAATTAAACGAACATCTACATCATGCATATATGACTCAAAGCTTGCATGCTATAATGTGGTATTTATTCATAATTTGGTTGCCAAATCTCATGCGTGCAATGCACGTGTACCTTACTCTAGTCTAAATGGTGTTTGTGTGTGTGTTGTGCGTGTTGAGGTGCAAATTGTCTTTTTTGGGTACACATTAAGCTTGTTCTTCCGAAATTTCAAGTCGCGCCTTGTTATGCCGAAAATTCAAGCTAGCGTCTCTGTCTATCGTGCTGCGAAACTCCCGCCTCTTCAACCCGCGCCTTGTTAGCCCGAAATATTTAAGATATATCTTTGTCTCGTTGTGCTCCGACAACTCCCTCCATGTCAACCCGCGCCTTGCTATTCCGAAATTACAACGCACGTGAAAACTCCCACCTCCTGCGAATCCAGACACAGGAAATGCCCGTGGTACCCCTGAACCAAAAGAACCGCCTCAAATCAGTGGGGGTACTTTCGTAACTTACCCCACATTTTGGACAAGCGCGTCTCTAAGCCATGGTTCCCCACTGCCATCCCATCTGCCCACCCATTCGTACACCGAGGCTGCGAAAACCCATGACGAAACCCCACACCCTGCTTCGTCTGCCACCCAGCCGGAGCCTCTTCCCCGACGACGTGGTCCACAGCAACACCTCGACGTCCCTCATCCACCGTATCGGATGAGGATCCGTCGTCGATCTCATCGTCCCGCCGGTTCAGCCACCCCATCCTCCACCTCCAAGGAGTTGCCCCAATGTTCCCCTCGTCTTTCGCGCCACCTCCATTCCCACACCGCCGTCTTCACCTGCAGCACTGGAAGAGCATCATCATCACCGTTTCCTTGGATGAAGCTGCGGCCTAATCGGCGCCACCAAAGAGGTTGTACACTAATTGCCGCATTTTCTTCTTGATTTGATCTCATGGTGCTGCCGGCACTCGGTCCCGAGCCGACATGGCGTGGCTCCATCCACGGCGGCGTTGCCGGCCACTTCCTCCACGACATCGCTCCCTCGGCGGCGACGTCCACATCAGTAGGACCTGCTGCTGCTTTAGCTCTCGCTCGCGCTACTGCTCTACTCTTGCTCTCGGTCCCCTGCCTGGTCTGCTCTTGCTATTGCTCTTGCTCGTGCTGCTGCTCTCGCTCTTGCTCTTGCTTGCGATGCTGCTCCGATTTAGCTACACTTCAGTCGACTGAATCGACTTTTGGGTCAGTCGATTTTCAGGTGGTGGGGGGGGCTCGCCGGGGTGAAGGAAGAACCAGCCGCAGCAGGGAGGGGGGCTCGCCGGAGAGATACCCCACTATCTATCTTAGGGTTCAGGATGGGGGCGGTGGTCGCCGGCGGTGGTGGGGCGTTGGCGAGGCGGTGGGTGGGGATCGTCGGAGAAAAAGCTCGACACGGGGTGGCCTAGAGGGATGGCCGGGGCGGTGGCGGACCAGCGGTGGGGAGTGTTTTCGGGGCGGGCGAGGCGGCACACCGTCGGCCGCGGGCGGCAGGGGGCTGCTGTTTGGCCGGCTTAGGGGGGTGGAGGTTGAAGATGAACCGCAGGCCCTTGATTCCGTATCCAACGGCTTCAAAATTGACTGACCGGAGATGAAAAAGTCAGTCGACCAACGTGTAGCCTCACCTTGCTAGTGCGTTCAGTTTTGACAGCAAAATTCAGTTTTGACAGTTAAGTTCAGTTTCGACAGTTAAGTTCAGTTTCGACAGTTAAGTTCAGAGATGAGCGCTGATGTATTTTACATCTAGCACTTTGTGATTATGTATTTTACGTCATGTATTGGAGATGCTATTAGAATTCCACTCAGGTTAACGTTGTTCGTTGTCTCTCTTGTCCTGCTTCAGCCTCGGTGTCGTACAACTCACCGGAGCTGCTCCAACGACGAAACCCTCCATCACAGCGGAGCAGTACCTCGGGCTCCATCTCTAGACGCCTAAGATCTTCTTCCCCTCCTCCGACAGCCAAGTCAGCCGGAGCATCCTCACCGGCCAACCCAATCATGCTGAGATCGAAATGGCTTCGCCAAAGAGGTTCTAAACTTGTTGCATCTCTTTTTACTCTACATGTTATATATATTGTCCACTGAGCACTCGTAGTAACGGGAAATACGATTATTTTATCCTACTATACGATAAGTAGTGAGGTACCAGGCAACTTAGCTATCCATGATGGACTCTCTTGAATGCCATCATTATTTATCTCTGTGCGTTTCAGCTGTGCATTTGTCGATGGGCCTGGGAGTTGAGCTAGTATGGCAGTGGCCTGGGTCCAAAGTAATAGAAGTAGCACAAAAACATTTTTTTAGTGTAGGATTTTCCTTGCTCAAGCCTGCCTACTAGAATCGCCAGTGCTTGAAAGGAAAAGTGAATGAAAAACATCGGAATTGGAAAGTTTCCTATGGTACTACTTTTCATGAATTTGGTGCAAAGGAATGGAGCAAAGGAAAACTGTAGGATTTGTTCCTTTAGTGTCTCCTTGAAAGAAAAACAGTAGGAATTCTAATTTCCACTTCTCCTCCTTTTCATATTCCTATTCATCAAGCACAAGACTAAGAGATAGTAGCATAATAGCATTATAACCGTACATTTTCTTGTGGTTTGACTTAATCTCACCATGCTTTTTTGCATCCTGTGATCTTCCAATTGTTGTGAATCAAACACCCAGATTGGTAGAAATCCTGTGTTTTTAAATTCTCTATTTTGCACGTGCATTCCTATCATATTCCTGTCTATTTCCTATCCCTGCATTGTTAGAATCCTCAAATTCAAACAAGCCCTTACTCAATTACTTCTGTTACAGATATGTGTCAAAGAAAACCTTGTGTGGTTTGTCCTACTCCTGCGGCGATGTGTTCCACCCCAGCTCAGCTGCTCCAATGACGGAAGGGTTCACCACAGTAGGGATCCGCTCTCCAGACTGTCTTTCGACGCCTCAGATCTTCTTCCCCGCCGCCGGCAGCCACACAACTGCATTACCATCATCAACTGAGCAGATGACCTTGAGGACTACATGGGTCCGCAAGAGAGGTCGCACTCTTCCATGTCTGCTTACGTTATGCGTCGCTTAATATGATGACATGCTACATTATCGTCGTGTTCACGTATTAGACTTCGAGCCAGTTCCAAACTAATGCAGAAACTTGAGTTTTTAAATGGTTGTGGGGTACATATTGGGGCAGCAATCAGTACTATCTGTCTACTATCTGGTTAATCTCTGGTGTCTACTATGAGTTTCATGTTGGGTGCAAACAAACATTAAAGGAGACATTATCTGTATTTTTTAACTAAAGCTATTATCTTCCTGCTATCATTAGTTGTGGGTCTATCCACAGTTTGCTACCATCACTCTGGATTTGTGCATGCACTCCTTACATAATCTCACTATGTTTTATTCCTATGCATGCCAGTTATTGTACACAATGGAACTGATCATGTAGAGCAAAAGAGACAAGCCTTGCGTGGCAATAAAATTTCATGTAGACGTCGTTCCATGGTGGGCGCAAAGGCAGCCCCCCTCCACCCATTTCAGATCGTAATCAAGAGGAAGATAACCGTTATGAGGGGGATTCAGAAGGAGAAGACCACTCCTATTTACCCCATGAGGTCTTTGCTCTAACTTGGCATGCTGATGTTGGTAATATCATGCATATGGTGCCTTGCATTGCTTACTGTATACATTAAAGATGTCATCCGCTTAGTTTAGACATGCTTTGTGTCAATGCCGTCTGTTTAGTTTCTTTATCGTATATGTGAATCATGCAATGCCATCTTGTCTAGCCAGGCATCATATATGTGAATTTTGCAATGCCACCCTGGTTAGCCAGTCATCTTATATGTGAATTATATCATGCCATCATTTTTTATTACGTGTTAAATTTGTCAACAATTTTAGTACATTCAATTACTCTTCCTGTGCATCAGCCATTTGGCACGGTCATGGAAAAATCTGGAGTGGAAACAAGGTCTTCAGAGCAGACAATGCTATCTGACGAAGCGCATGTCTTGCTGGTTACT
>NC_041390.1:511487071-511498216 GCF_002162155.2 Triticum dicoccoides
TCATATCGTGCGTATGGTATCTTGCATTGCTATGTCATTTTCTTAGTTTAGACATGCTTTGTGTGAATGCCACCTGTTTAGTGTCTAATTACCATATATGTGAATTATGCAGTGCCATCTTGTTACAAGACATTATATATGTGAATTATGCAATGTTATCTTGTTGCAAGGCATTATGTATGTGAATTATGCAATGCCATGCTGTTTAGGCAAGCGTCATATATGTGAATTATATCATGCCGTCCTTTTTTTGTATTTCTCATTGCTTTTGTCGACAATGTTTGTATATTCAACTGCTCTTCCTGTGCATCAGCATTTGAATTGGTGATGGAGAAATCTGGAGTGAAAACAAGGTCTTCAAAGCAGACAATGCTACCTGCTGAAGCAGATATCTTGCTGGTTACAGATAGCTCTTCAGAGGAGGATTCAGAGGCAGATGACCAGTCCTATTATCCCCCTGAGGTGTATGCTCAAACTTGGCAGGGTTATATTACTCATATAATGCATATGTTGTATTGCAATGCTTAGTTTTTACATCATATACACAATATTGAATGCCATCTCCTTAGTTGACACATCATATATGTGATTGCCCTCTGCTCACTTCCTTAGTATATAAATCATATATTTGAATTATGTCATGCTATGATGTTTACATAGACAACATGTATCTGAATTATGGCATGCCAACCCATTTTCTAAAGACATATTATAGTTATATCATCTCATCCTGTTTACATAGTCATCATATTTAAATTATGTCATTCTATCCGTGAATTATATCATGCCATCATGTTTCCATCGACGACATGTTTGTGATTTATGGCATGCCAACCACTTTAATAGACACATCGTATAGTTATATCATGTCATCCTGTTTACATAGTCATCATATTTTGAAGTATGTCATTCTATCCTGTTTAGTTAGCCATCATACATGTGAAATTGTGTCATGCTATCCTGTTTAATTAGCCATCATATATGTGAAATTATGTCCTGCTATTCTATTTGCTTAGACAACATAAATGTGAATTATTTCATGCCCTGTTTTCTTCCCTACTATCCATTGCACCTGTCTATCTTACAATGTCTGTACATTCAATTACTTTTCTTGTTTATCGGCCATTTCAATTGGAGGGAGTGATGGCAGTATCTGTGGGAGTAAAAACACGGTCTTCAGAAAAGATCGTGCTACATGTCGATGCAGGTAGAACCACGGTTGTACTTGCCCAAGAACCAGCCCCACCACACATAACCCACACTCATGCAGATTGTACCCCTACCCAGTTGGACAGAGAACCAGCTACACCCCTTCTAACCCCAACCCCAGCAGATAGACACCCAGTTCCCGTTGTCACAACACCGTCTCCACCACAGAGCACCCAAACATGAGCAGTTTGTAAGGCAACTGCAGTGCCCAAATCATGAGGACCACCACTCCGAATCCGAAGTCAACGCTTAAAGCAAAATAAGAATTGTTCTCAGGCCAGGTTCCGTAGCTATGGTTCATACTACTTTGCTCTTGCATCACTGTATTTACTGATACCAACTAATTTCAAATTTGAAGGATGCAATTGAAACTCCAATGGCACAACAGGTATGTTTTAAACCTGCTTCTTCAACGTGTTTGGCTGTTTGCTGTTGTAACTTACTCTATGTTGATTTCAGTTTCAATTGAATAAACAGTTATGTTCTCATGCCATGCATATTACAAGTGTTGTTATTGCTGTGTAGTTTCCCACACTTATATTCTATCTATGCTACTTTGTCTTAAATAGATATGATTCGAACTGTATCTATCTTGATTTGGCAACATAAACTAGAATGATATAGACCATACAGTGACCATACTACATAGATATATGTTTGTTTCATGTTGTTATCCTGTCCACCTTACTACTGAACTGGTAAACCTGAGATGTGTTTGTTTGTTTCTCTTTTAGAACACAGATAAAATATTGGAGAAGAGTACCCTGTTATGCAATGGTAAAGGAAGTAATGCAGATAAGGTTCAAGATAGTGAGACATCCCTGTTGGTGTCCAAGAAAGATGATAAAAACTATATTGAAGACATTGAGACAACCCCAAAGTCCTGTCTTGATGTAATGTCCGAGTTACTGGCTACCACTGCTGGCACCAGCTCTTCGAACTCGTTGCCTGAATCAGTTTGGCTTCTTGAGTCTCAACTTCAAGTTGAAAGACATCGATCAGATGTTATGCGACAGGAAGCCGAAGGACTGAGGAAGTCCCTACAGAATTCAGATGCATACTTTCTGGTGCAACAGCAAGCGCTTGAGGACTTAAGCGCCAAAAAAGAGAAAGTTAATAAGCTTGCTAAGCATCTTGCCAGCATTATGGGTACCCAGGATATTGTTTCTTGAACTCTTCTGAAGTGGTTTCAGTTCTAGACTTGTTTTGCTGCGGCGTTTATATGCTGCTGTGTTCCCTATATTTGCATTGGTGGTGAACTTTGATGCACAGTGGATGTAATATGTGTAATAGCCGTGATAGCCTAGTGTAAGTTGCTTGCTTATTTATTTCCTTGTTGTCTTGTTTATTTGTTTGCTTGTAGTTAGTGCAGTTCTTTTTCTGCGGTTTGCTAGTGGCTGCAATAACCTATTTTTTAAAACTAGGCCACAATAACCATGGGCTAATATTTACTGTAGTGACACTGGGCCTCCTACGGGCCGTAGAAACTGTGGGCCTTCTATGGGCCGTATAAATAGTGGGCCTTCTACGGGCCGTAGAAGCAGTGGGCCTTCTACGGGCCGTAGAAACAATGGGCCTTCTATGGGCCGTATCATCAATGGGCCTTCTACGGGCCGTATCATCAATGGGCCTTCTACGGGTCGTATCATCAATGGGCCTTATACGGGCCGTATGATCGATTGGCCAAACATGGGCCGAATAGACGCATTCTGGCCGTAAACGGGCTAGAGTTGGAATCGTCTGTTCATGGGCCGACCATAACGGTCCATCGTTAATAGGCCGTATTTGATGACGCTATGAAAACGGCCCAACATATTAACGGACCACAAACGGGCCGACTGTAACCACGGGCTGAATTTTGCCCACAAGCAGAAAATGACAGTAAAGGGCCGTAAGCAAATGAATGCTGGAAATGATCCCAAGAATAAATGGGCTCTGAAGAAGGCCGGAAGATAACATGGGCTAGAAACGGCCCAACGGTATAACGGGCCGTTAATGGGTATAAAGTGATACACTGTTCATCATGGGCCAGTTTCACCACGGGCCGTTAACGGGTGTAAAGTGATACACTGTTCATTACGGGCCAGTTTCACCATGGGCCGTTAATAGGCCAAGAGTTACATAGGGCCTCATATGGGCCGAAAGACATCAGGGGCCATACATGGGCCAGAAGTGAAAACGGGCTGGAATCATATTGGATGGCCCAGATGACGCTACTGGGCCTAATTCGGATAGGGCGTAACAGGCCTTGGGTTAGCGGGCTGTAAATGGGCTATATTCGAACAGGCCGTTAACAGGTTTTCCATGGGCCGGCCCGCCAGCTTTTAACCAAGTCAAACGGGCCGGCCTTTACACAGGAATGGTCCTCTGTTGGGCCGTGCCACGTGTCGACGTATCATAGGCGCCTATCTGACCCACTAACGAGCTGACACGTGTTTCGTCTGACCAATAAGAATTTTACACGTGGAAATTTCCCATTAGTCGGGGCTGTTAACGGGTTATCGGATCCAAAACCCGACCCGATAGTTTAATGGCGTTCCGTTATGGTGGATGCCACATGTCAGTCACCCTTGACGAAAGCACTTCTGTGACGCGAGATTTATCATCATGGAAGTGGATACTTCCGTGATGATAATTTTGGTAATGTCATGGAACACTTCTACGACAGCACAGGTATGACTATCTTGATTCTGTCGTAAATTTGTCATGGATGTACATGCATGACAAAAAAAGCGGCCTACTGTGACAAACACGTATCATCACGGAAGTGTATTTTTTGTAGTGGTAGCAGTCCAGAAGCATTTCCTCCTAAGACGAGCAAAGTCATAAGGATTGTAGTCCGTGAAGAATACATGCTCGCCGAAGAAGTCATCAGCCTTGAACTTTTGCTTTCTTTGAGAAGGGATCATTTGGCTTGGGGAGAGGAGTGTCCGTCAATTGCATCACAACCTCAGGGATCTGGATCTCAGGTTCCGCACGCTGAGGAATTTCAAGTTCTTCTTCAGTGGCAGCCTGAGACTTCAATTCTTCATTTACATTTTCTTCAACACTAGTGGCTAGAATCTCTTCATGGACAGATGGTGTGGCACGAGGTTCTTCAGATCCCATTTGTACTTCGGTAGTGACAGGGGACTAAGGAATTTGTTGTAGGGGTGTGAACAGAGGAGAATTGGGATGCTGACTTTCCCAAAAGTCGTCGTTCAACACTGGAGTTGTGCATCCAATGTCCACATCTTCGTCTTCATTCATTTCTTCAACGCCGGCCTCTTCAGCAGTGAACTGAGGCGTGGGCGATGAGACTATTGGGGTTGAAGGGATTGCATCCGCTTCAATTTCTTCATCCAACTGCTCTGAGGAAGCAGCAGAAGGAATGTCTTCATCGGATCCGCTCGGGATCATGTATTCTTCATCAAAAGGAACAAGGTCCTTTGATGGCATAGATGAGACAGGAAAATTGGATTTTCAAATGAGCTGATCAGTGGCTTCATTTTCTTCGGAGTTGAAGAATCTGATGCAGTTGATGCCTTCCTTTTCTTCACAGATGCATGCTCTGCAGCCTTGGCCTTCTTCGCATCTGATGCAGATGGAAAGATCGGAGATGGTGTAGGCGCAGGAGGAGCAAATGAATTTGGTTCAAGATCTTCAGGCACAATTGATGCAGTTGCCCTGACTTCTTCATTTTCTTTAGGCGCAACACTAGTGGTTGCCCTGGCAATTTTTTCAGTGGCTGGAATGCAGTCATCAGCCCTGGTACTAGCATTTTCTTCAGCAGCCTGAGTATCATCAGCGGTGCTGGCATTTTCTTCAATAGGTTGAGCAGATGATTCAGCCTGAGGATTTTCTTTTTGCGTTGGGGCCGCAACATTGGAAGTGAACTGTTCAGTTAGTTTCACAAAACGGACCTTGGCTCCCAGCCAATCAGCGCGGTATGCGTCAAATTCATCACCGAGTTTCTTGATCTCAGATTGAATAGTGACAAGGTCTCCAGTTGTCATAGAGACAACGTTTTTCTTCAGGAAGCGCTCCTTTTTGTACCGCGCTTTCTTCAACTGCCTGGCCTTTTAAAATTTCCATTTTCTTCCTGAATGAAGTGAGTTAACATATGACTTTGGCCAGGAGTCAGCTTGAAGTCAGGCATAGGAGTGTTGGGGTCCTTGTACCAGAGATTAATGTAATCAAGGATCAATTTTGGATCCAAAAGCAGAGGCACACTTGTGCCTTTGGCTCTAGCGGCCCTGAGTTGCCTGTCCCTGATGATTTCAGCAAGTTCCTCATCATCAGCTTCGTCTTCATCAGACGACACTTGAAAGGCGACTGCTTCTTGTGAGGACTTGGTCGAGAGCCTCGTCCAGCAGTGGCCTTTGTCTTCAGTAGAGAGGGGCCAGTTGATGAATTTGGTGCAGCCGAAGAACTAGCAGAAGCTCCCGAGGCAATAGAGAGGCCTATTGTCCTTTGGCACGTGGCGAGATGCACAGATGCTGAGGATTTTGATGGAGGAGCTGAGGACTTTGGAGGAGCTGGTGCGGCTTGAGGAATTGGCCATGAGGGCTTTGAAGAATCTGGCCGTGAGGGCATTGCTGAGGAACTTGGTCGTGAGGGCATTGGGGTTGAAGCACTTGGCTTATGAGCCCGCTTCTTTGGCATGGCCTTCTTTGGCTTGTTTGCAGAGGCCTCAGCAGTGGCAGCAGCAACAGAGTCTTCATTAAATTTCATCACTGCTTCCTTAGCTACTCTGGCTAGCTTGGCCTGGCACTTGGCCCATTCATCAGGATAATCCTCACCACGCTTGAGGCTGGTGGGATCAGCTACTTGGCCAGGTGCCAACGGAGGTCTTGGGCATGGAGGATTAAGAGCGAATTTCTTCATATGCTTGGGAGTAACATATTTCTAATCCCTCCATTCCCGTGCCCATCTCCTCTCTATCCTTCGGATGCGCACTTTGCGCTCATTCTAAGTTTCCTTTCCATGGGTGGCCTCATCAGGAGTGCAATAATCCTTGTATATATTCTCAGGGATTTCAAACGCAGTGTTGACTTCCAGCTTCTTTCCTCCCTTCTGAGGTTTCTTGCCATCTACCATTCTCTTCAGTTGAGGGTTTTGAACGATTGAGTTCTCTGAAGAGGTATGCAACTTTTATTCGAGGAACACTGCAAATGAATTAAGTTGATGAGAACCTAATGATTTTGCAGCGGACATGTGTACCTGTGCATAGAGTATAGTTGCGAGGAATTTTGGAGAGGTCATACACGTTCTCAGAAGATTTTGCAATAAGAACAAGTTTGAAGAATTTGACCGGATGAATCTTGAGGAATTTCACTAAGCGTTCTTTGACTTAGGTTCCAGAGTTGTACAGATTTGAAAATCCACACAATTGAGGAATCTTGAAGAAAAATTTGCTTAGAGAAACAGATCAAGAACAGATGATATGTGAGGTGTCCGGTGTGTGAGGATTTAAAGAAAAACATCTTTTGGAGATTTGAAGAAAAACATCCGAATCAACAAGGGTAGTAAAGGTAACTTTTAATTACCCTGGACGAAGAACACGACGAACTGGGAAGTGTAGATTTCAAGCTCGTCGGTTCAGATCTTCCACACCCTAACTTGGCCGAGGAAGACAGCTACGGTGGAGGCGGAGTGAAGAAATCCGCGTCCGGCGTGAGTACGGTGGCGAGGAGGTCGAGGCAGTGAAGCTCTTCCTCACCGGCGATGATGGAAGTAGCGGCGGCGCTAGGGTTTGAGAGCTCGAGCAAGGGAGTGAGGTCGAGCGGAGTAAAAGTGAAGTGAGGAAGGGAGAGTGGTATTTATAGCCGAAGTAAAAAACTGCTCGCCCGAGAAAATAGGACGAACGTGCCCCTGACCCTTCTCATTCGCTTGACATGTGTCACCCACGTACTGAGAGGTGACGATCGTGTCCGATCGTGGATGAATAGGATAAGTATTATCGTGAAATGTGTAACGATTTGAGCGGCAGAGGCTGAAAATTCAGATAAGATAAGTTTAAAGTTCCGTTCGCAATTTCTTCAGCTGACAAGGACACAGTGAAGATTTTGAAGAAGTTTTAAATAGAACGCACGTGAAGAATTTGTGAATAGACTGGGTTGAGTTTAGCAGAGGGGGAAAGGGTCCGATCACATTCACTTAGAAGAACAAGCAACTTGAAGAAATAGCAATAAGTAAATGTTGTAGAGGACATAAACTGATATATATATATTTATTTATTTATATATATATATATATATATATAGAGTGGGTCTATTCTAATAACACCCCTTAAAATCTTATTCTAATAACATGTCATAGCACTTCTCCACTGCAAAGAATACCCGAACCGGACCACGCAGGCAATAAAAAAGAAACCACCCACCCACCTCGCTACCACCTACCCCCACCATCTCAACCCACCCCTACTCCCCTGGTCAACGGCTCCCCCCGACCCCCCACAACCTCCCAGCGCGCCGCCGGCCACCACTAACCTCGCTGCCCGTCCGCAACCTCCCAGCGCGCCGCCGGCCACCACCTCCCACCACGCTGCCCGGCAACCTTCTCCCAGCGTGCCGCCGGCCACCACCTCCCACCGCGCCACCCGGGCACCACCTCCCGCCGCGCCGCCACAACCACCTCCTGATGCGCCACTAGCCCACCTCCACCGCATGGCCCAGGTGAGGACCCCACGTCGCTGTCACCCCGAAGCATGGCGGGGGCTCGTCGGGTCGCTTCCCGGCCCCAGATCCGTCCATCGTCGGTGCTCCTTCTCCCTCGCCAGCGATCTCAGTTCTCCTCGGAGGCTCCTGTGCGCCGGCATCCAGAGGAGGTTCGAGGTGCTCGAGGTAGCCGACAGCTGGCCTTCCCCGCACCGGATCCAGCGCCTCCGTCAAGTGCAGCCGTGCGGCCCACCACCTCCCATGCTCTACGGATCCGCACGATCCTGAACTCCAGCGCATACAATCTCCGAATCCCCGGCCCCCATGCAATCCGCCTGGTACGCCCGTGTAGTGCGGAGCGCGCGTGCCGGCAACCGCCCATCGACGCCTCCTGCTTCCTCCTCCCCACGGGGAGGTTTCTTCCAGATGTAGTGCGTCAACGTGGAAGCGTGCAGTTCCATGGCGTTCTTTATGCAGCTCGAATCAATCCCCCTCAACTCTTCCACATCCCCTCGTGCGTCCCTGCGTTCTACTCTATTGAGCCGCCGGTGGGTGCACGCAGCTCTCCCCTCCACTCCTTGCAGTTCGCCGAGGGCACGAGTGATTCAACCATCCCCCCCGCGACTGCACTGCAACACCCGGACGACTGCACCGCATGAGGATCGTGGGCGAACTGCTCTCGTGGGTGACCTCAGAAAGCAGCTGATACCCGATTCAACAGGAGTGTTGCTCCTCCGCCTGCTTGACAAACCCCTCCTTGCACGGTACCCCCTGCTTGCCATTGACAGGATTTCCAGGGAGGTCCTCCTTGACTCTGGTGAGAGGTCGCATCTCATACCTCCCCCATAGCCGGCTTCTCCATCGGCCCTTCACGATGCTGTGCCGCTCCACCCTCCTCTCGTTCTAGCAGCGCCTCCCGCTGGCACAGTCGGTGCAACGCCGGCTTGCAGTTTTTTTGCAATCAGATTGCATTTTGATTGCGATGTTCTGGCAATGCCATTGCAGTGCATCTGGATCCCTCGAGCAGTGCACCGTGCGCCCTCGTGCGGTTCATCCATGGGCATCCGACAATTTTTTTGGCTTCTGCTGTTCTGCAGTTCGATACCAGGTGTCGTGTGCAGCTCGTTTACTGTTTGAACACGGGGCAAACCTGATTTTCTTTTTATAAAGCTAAAGCCAGTTTGTGTGTATTGTGAAGCCTCTCCTTTGTGAGAGGTTCGTTCAACTGTACAATGCATTTTTTTGTTGCAATTTCATGTAGTTGCTTCTGTTTGGCAAATTTCCAGGAACGAGAAATTGTAACATAATGCACTTTCATGCTGTTTCACTTTGAAAAACATTCAAAAACAATGATGAAGTTCACTTGGACCCCGTGCGGCGAATTAAGAAACAAAAGAATTAACACTATAAACAAACCTTGTTCTAGAAGTTCACTCAGGGTCAAGACGGCTCAATTCGTTTAGGAAAAAAGAATGGCGATTCACTCCTTGGATAGAAAATTACAGGAAAAAACCCACCGCTTAAAAAATGATGGAAAACCCTATGCGGTTCATTTAGAGAAGCACAATATGGATAGATCCCTGGTATAACACGTTTCACTTTTGAGAGTGATGTTGTTTACTTGCGCCCAATGTGAAGGCGAAAAAATGTTAGGGAAACAACAAAAAGAGTAATGTGGTTCACTTTTTGATAATGTTGCGGTTCACTTGCCCTTGTCTTTGCGGTCCACTCGTTCATAAAAATGGTAGCAAAACATATATAGAGGAGTTCACTTTGTAAGGACATCGTGTATAATTTGTTAATCGATCCAGCTCACTAAGAAAACCTTTGCCGTGCACTTTGCAAAACAATGGAGTTCACTTTGTAAAAATTATATATAGAGGAGTTCACTTTTTATTATTTTTGGAGGATTTTTTTTGCAAATTTGTAAGGATATGGTGTATAATTTGTTAAAATCGATGCAGCTCACTAAGAAAACCTTTGCGGTGCACTTCGCAAAACAAAGGAGTTCACTTATTATTATTTTTGGAGGAATTGTACACCATTTAGAACAAAAATGCATTTAAAACATGCAAATGCAGTGCGCTTTGATCTTGTAAAAAAGTCCACTACGAAGATAAATGCATTTAAAACATGTAAGTGCAGTGCGCTTTGGTCTTGCAAAAAATTCCACTACGAAAGAACTTTTTGGTACACTTCATTTAAAACACAAATGAATTTTAAAAAAATGCAAATGCGATGCACTTTGGTCTAAAAAAGCATTTAAAAAAACATGCAAATGCGGTGCACTTTGATCTTGAAAGAAGATCAATATGAAGGACTTTTTAGTACACTACATTTGAAACAAAAATGCATTTAAAAAATGTAGTGCACTTGACTGTCTGATGCAGTGCGGTTTTCAGTCTGAAGCAGTGCGGTTTTCTGTCTGATGCAGTATACAGAATGATTGGGGTGTCGCGAAAAACAGATTGTTTGTGTTTCGGTAAATTCTGAATTGCTCTTAAACCGTAAGGAATTAGAGAGTGTGTTCCATATGAAAAAGTTGCGCCTCGTCGATATCTTTCCAACGGCGTATCATTTGAATCATTTCGATCAGCGGTTTGTAAAAATTTCGCGAAAAACAGCCGCTGCCACTCATTGTCCGCCGCATGATTTTTAAAATTAACTTAAAACCATAAGGGATCTCAAAAAAAATTCAACATATGAAAGTTGCGTATCATCCATAGCTTTTCAACGGTACATTACATGTCTTGTTTTGACAAACGGTTAGAAAACCGGAGCGAAAGCAGTACCGAAAATTTGAATTTTTTTGAAAAACAGAATTCCGCGATTTAGTAAATTTGAAACTGCTCTTAAACCGTAATGACTTAGAGAAAATAATAGTTATGAAAAATATGCGCCTCGACGATATGTATCCAACGGTGTATGTTTGCTTCATTCCGACGAGCGGTTTAGAAAAAAACATGAAAAAGCGTTCGCTGCCACTCGTCATGGGCCGCACCATTTTTAAAATTGCTCTTAAACTGTGAGGAATCTCGAAAAGTGTTCAACATGGCGAAGTCACGCATAATCCATAGCTTTCCAACGGTATATCATACGCCTCGTTCCGATAAACGGTTAAAAAACTAGAGTAAAAACAGTAACAAAAAACACCGCGTACAGTTTTTTACGACACGAACTTCACTAGTCTCTGTAATGCAGTGCTCTAGCTAAAGAAAGTGCAGTGCCCTCGCGTTGAGCATGTAGTGCAGAAGTGTTATCAGAATAGTTATTCTGATAATATTACCAGAATATA
>NC_041390.1:511498490-511574073 GCF_002162155.2 Triticum dicoccoides
GAGGAATTTCAAAGCTGAGAAAAACTCAAATTGAAGATTTTCAACTTTTGGTGGTGGCGTGACCCACCGTATAAGAATGATGATTTCAGACACCGCGTATAATTGTCGTAGGGTTTTGAGAATCAAATTCTTCATTAATTTCTTCACACTTAGAGTGTTATTCTTTATTGATTGAAGAAAAAAGTTTTTTCATGTGTTGCACATCTAAGTCATCAATTTTACATAAGTATTAGGATGAGTGTCCTTTTAAAGAACATTTGAAGATTCTAGGATATTGAGCTCACACCGCAACTAGTTAAATCTCTTCTCATCCAAGGACTTAGTGAAGATATCGGCTAGCTGTTCTTCAGTCTTCACATGCTCAATAGAGATGTCACCCTTCAACACATGATCATGAAGAAAATGATGATGAATCTGAATGTGCTTTTTCTTCAAGTGCTGAACTGGGTTATGAGCAATCTTGATGGCACTCTCATTGTCACAGTAGAGTGGCACATTCTTCACGTTGACGCCGTAGTCCTTGAGAGTTTGCTTCATCCATAGTAGTTGAGCACAGCAAGAACCAGCAGCAATGTACTCGGCTTCAGCAGTAGACAGTGATACGCAGTTCTGTTTCTTCGAGGACCAACAGACCAAGGATCGTCCGAGGAATTGGCATGTGCCATATGTTGACTTGCGGTCCACACGATCACCAGCATAGTCAGAGTCTGAATATCCAATGAGATCAAAAGCCGAGCCCTTGGGATACCATAATCCAAGTGTTGGTTTGTGAGCTAGATATCGAAGAATATGCTTCACAGCCTTGTGGTGTGATTCCTTCGGTGTAGCTTGAAATCGGGCACACATGCAAACACTAAGCATAATATCTGGCCTAGATGCACATAAGTATAATAAAGAACCAATCATGGAGCAGTATACCTTTTGATCAAAGTCAATATCATTTTCATCAGTGCATAGATGTCCATTTGTGGGCATAGGGATTTTGACTCCTTTGCAATCTTGCATGCCGAATTTCCTCAGTACATCCTTGAGGTATTTCTCCTGAGATATGAATATGCCATTGCGCTGTTGACGAATCTGAAGACATAAGAAGAATTTCAATTCTCCCATCATAGACATTTGATATTCTTCACTCATCATATAGGCAAATTCATCACTGTAACGTTGGCCAGTACAGCCAAAAGTGATATCATCAACATAAATTTGGCACACAAACAGTTCAACATCATAAGATTTAGTGAAAAGAGTTGGGTTAAGTGAACCGGGTTTGAACCCTTTCTTCATGAGGAATTCCTTCAAAGTATCATAGCACGCCCGTGGGGCCTGCTTGAGGCCATAGAGGGCCTTCTTGAGTCTGAAGACTTTGTCAGGATTCTTTGGATCTTCAAAACCTAGGGGCAAAGCAACATATACTTCTTCATCAAGCTTACCATTGAGGAATGCACTTTTCACATCCATTTGATATAAGATGATATCATGATGGTTAGCATAAGCAAGTAATATGCGAATAGCTTCAAGTCTAGCAACAGGTGCAAAAGTTTTATCGAAATCAAATCCTTCAACCTGTGTGTAGCCTTGAGCTACAAGCCGTGCCTTATTCCTCACCACAAGGCCATTTTCATCTTGCTTGTTGCGGTAGATCCACTTTGTGCCGATGATGTTGTGCTTGCGAGGATCTGGACGTTTGACCAGTTCTTGGATGTTGTTGAGCTCCAATTGATGTAATTCCTCTTGCATAGCTTGAATCCACTCATGCTCTAGAAATGCTTCATCTACCATAATGGGCTTTGTGATAGAGATGAAAGCAAAGTGCCCACAAAAGTTAGATAAATGTGAAGCTCTTGACCGTGTGAGAGGACCTGGAATGTTGATCTCGCTGATGATTTTCTCAATTTGCACTTCATTTGCAACGTGAGGATGAGCGGGTTGTCGTTGAGGAGTTTGATCAGTATTTTCTTCAGCACCATTTTCCTCATGTGCATCAGCATGACGTTCTTCATGTTCTGGAATGACTTCTTCAACAGATTCTTCGGTAGGAAAGACATCCTCACTAGCCTTAAACTTAATATATTCCTCAGGAGGTATTTTATCTGTCACATGAGGTAGGTGCTCTCTTTTGCGAGCCATTAGTCTCATCGAACCGCACATCTACAGTTTCAACAACCTTGTGGTGATAGGTGTTGAAGACTCTGTAGGTGTGCGAGTCCTTACCATAACCGAGCATAAAACCTTCATGTGCTTTCGGTGCAAATTTAGAATTGTGATGAGGATCTCTAATCCAACATTTTGCACCGAAGACTTTGAAATAACTCACATTGGGTTTCTTATCGGTGAGGAGTTCATATGCAGTATTCTTGAACAATTTGTGAAGATATACTTGTCGGTGAGGAGTTCACATGCAGTATTCTTGAAGAATTTGTGAAGATATACCCTGTTGATGATGTGGCACGCAGTATCAATTGCCTCAGGCCAAAAGCGAGGAGGCGTCTTGTACTCATCAAGCATAGTGCGGGCCATCTCAACAAGAGTCCTATTCTTGCGCTCCACGGCGCCATTTTGCTGAGGAGTATAAGGAGCAGATAACTCATGAGTAATATCAAGTTCATCAAGATAGTCATCAAGACCAGTGTTCTTGAACTCAGTTCCATTATCACTTCTGATGCGCTTGATCTTCACACCGAAGTTGGTTGAAGCCCTCGAGGAAAATCGTTTGAAGACTTCCCGCACTTAAGTTTCGTAAGTGATGATATGCACCCATGTATATCGAGAATAATCATCAACAATGACAAAGCCATATAAAGATGCAGCGTTAGTAAATGTGCTATAGTGAGTAGGGCCAAAGAGATCCATGTGAAGCAATTCAAATGGTCGAGTAGTAGTCATGATAGTCTTTGCTGGATGCTTAGCCTTGGTCATCTTTCCAGCTTCACAAGCTCCACACAAATGTTCCTTGAGGAATTTGACACCCTCGATGCCAATGACATGCTTCTTCTTCATGAGCGTGTGCACATTCCTCATGCCAGCATGACCAAGTCGACGATGCCATAGCCAGCCTTCTGAAGCTTTTGCAAGTAGACACGTAGCAGGTTGTGGTCCTGTAGAGAAATCAACAATATACAAATCTCCTCTCCTAAATCCTTCGAAGACTTTGGAATTGTCAGTTTCCATGATCACAGCACAACGATACTTGCCAAATACAACAACCATATCAAGATCACAAAGCATTGAGACAGACATGACGTTGAACCCTAAGGACTTGACAAGCATGACTTTGTCCATATGTCGATCCTTTGAGATTGCGACCTTACCTAGACCCAATACCTTGCTTTTGCCTTTGTCAGCGTAGGTGATATGCTTCAGATGTGATGGAGATAAAGCTGAGTCCATCAATAAGCTCCTGTCACCAGTCTTGTGATTTGTACATCCACTATCGAGGACCCACTCAGTGGATTTGGGTTGATCTCCTGCAGATGAATTAGTGCAACTTACGAACTCATATACTTCAGCAGTGAAGAATATGGTATCAATTTCATCAGATCAATTTCATCAAGCAATAGAACAGATAAAGCAGTATGAGGACATGAGAAATGAAAATTCATTTCTTCATGATTAGCTTGTGTCCTTTCAAGCAAATTTAGGTCTCCAACAAATTCTTCAGACAATTAAGTTCGTCTGGAGACCTGACCCTGCATAAGAGGTTAGTTATTTTTCTTCACCACCCACATCTGAAGGGGTGGCAAAGAGTTCATCATTCTGCGAGCTCCATAAGAGAAAGGTTGCATAGATGCCAATCCACTTTGTTTCACATAAGAGGGGTTAGGGTAAGCATAGGAGTAAGCAGAGAAATTCTTCGAGGACTTATGAACAAAATGATTTGAAGAATAATGAGCATATCCATAATCCTTAGATCTTCCCTGTGAGACAGACGGGTTAGCACGATGATGTTCATATGAGGACTTTGATCTATATGAAGAATTTGGTCCATATGAAGACTTTGATCTCGGGTTCCTATTCTTCACAAGTGGTGTCATGATGACATTCACCTGAAGATTTTCAAGGCACCTTTTGGGAACCCAAATTTTCTTCATAGGAGAACCGTTCCTACAGTTAGTGCCAACATATCTAGCAAATACTTCACCATTCTGATTTTTGAACAGTTTATAATTGGAGTCAAATGAGTCATCAGAAGAATATGAAGATTCACATGTAAAGCCAGATAAAGTAGATGGATCCACTGAAGGTCCCTTTGCAGCAACCCATGAGGTTTTGGGATACTGCTAAGGTTTCCAGTAGGGCCCATCAGCATTGAGTTTCCTCTCAAAGGCAATACCCTCTTTCCTAGGGTTCCTGTTGAGGATCTGCTTTTTAAGCACGTCACAAAGAGCCTGATGCCCTTTGAGGCTTTTGTACATGCCTATCATATACAATTCCTTCGGCCCTGCATCACCAGTGATACTAGCAATGTCCTTAGATGAGGAATTAGTGATAGCAGAGGCAGTTGAAGAATTTGCAACAATGGAAGCATTTGAGCATTTAGGTGAAGAATTAGCAGTTTCACGCTCAATGCACTTCAAACATGGATGAATAAATTCATCCTGAGTAGCGTTGATCTGTTGAGCAAGTAATGAATCACGCTCCTTCTAAAGATCTTCATAACTCACTCTTAACTTCTCAAGATCTTGATTTATTTGAAGAAATTCATAAGAAAGCTTCTCATGATCAGATAGGAGAGTGTTATGATGACCTTGAAGAGTGTCAAACTTGGACTGAAGTCTCTGAAGATTTTCAGTCAAAATTTTAGTGCGATCCATTTCGTCGCCCAACATATCATCACTTTTATCTAGCATGTTTTGAACCTTTTCAAGAGCCTTTTGCAGTTTCACAGCAATCTTAGCAAGTTTAGAATAGCTAGGGTTGAGGTTTTCATCAGATTCATCCTCACTAGATTCATAGGAGGGATATTTGAGTACCTTTGTGCCTTTTGCCATGAAGCAATAGGTGGGAGCGTAGTCCTCATCACCGTCATCAGTAGTGTTGGGGAGGTCCTTTTCTTCAGAGTTGAAGATGGACTTGCTGACGAACGCGGTAGCGAGGGCTAGGCTCGTCACACCAGAGTCTGACTCCTCAGATTCCTCCTCTTCCTCATTTTCCTCAGATTCAGCCTCAGAGTCCATTTCCTTGCCAATGAATGCCCGAGCCTTCTTGGAGCTGCTCTTCTTGTGAGATGAGGACCTTGAAGACTTTGATGACGAGGACTTTGAAGATTTCTTCTTCTTCTTTGAATCATCAGAACTGTAATCCTTATACTTCTTCTTCTTTGATTCCTTTTCCCACTGAGGACAATCTTGAATGTAGTGTCCGGGTTTCTTGCATTTGTGATAGAGTCTCTTCTTGTAATCATGGGATGAGGAATCTGATCTCAAGTCACAATTTCTTTAGGATTTACCAAAGAGACCATGTCTTGAGAACTTCTGGGACTTCCTCACGAGCATTGCTAGCTCCCAGCTCAGTTCTTCAGGGTCACCAAGGCTGCTGCCAGAATCTTCACCTTCAGATTCAGACACTGCCTTGGCCTTCAGAGCCCGTGGTCTACCATAGCTTGGTCCATAGAGATCTCTCTTCTCAGCAAGCTGAAACTCATGAGTGTTTAGCCTCTCGAGGATATCAGCGGGATCAAGTGACTTATAGTCTGCATGTTCTTGTATCATTAATGCCAAGGTATCAAATGAGGAATCAAGTGATCTCAGCAATTTCTTCACCACCTCATGGTCGGTGATATCAGTGGCACCAAGTGCTTGAACCTCATTTGAGATGCCAGTGAGGCGATCGAAGGTTTGCTGAACATTTTCATTGTCGAGTCTTTTGAAGCGGTTGAAGAGATTTCGAAGAACGTCAACTCGAGAGTCACGCTGTGTTGAGACTCCCTCATTGACCTTGGATAGCCTGTCCCAGATAAGCTTAGCTGTCTCCAAAGCACTCACTCTGCCATACTGCCCTTTGCTCAGATGGCCACATATGATATTCTTCGCTTGAGAGTCGAGTTTCTTAAATCTCTTCACATCAGCGACGTTGATGGTGATAGTGACCGAGGGAACACCATTCTCCACAACGTACCAGAGATCGTTATCAATTGCCTCGAGATGCAAGCGCATCTTATTCTTCCAGTAGGGGTAGTCCGTCCCATCGAAGGTAGGACACCCAGCAGAAACCTTGATCATACCTGCGGTCGACATAACTAAAACTCCAGGCGGTTAAACCAAAATCACACAGAACAAGGGAGTACCTTGCTCTGATACCAATTGAAAGTGCGTTATATCGACTAGAGGGGGGTGAATAGGCGATTTTTATAAATTCTTCACTTAGGAATTCCAGGGTGAGGAAATTCCTGAGTGAAGAACTGCTTGCAGCGGAATAAGTACTCAGAAGTAAACATAACAGTGCATGAGCATGGTCTTTATGATGAAACAAAAACAAACACAGAGTACAGAAAGCGTAAACACAGGATAACACAGGATAAAGACAAACATACTGAAGAAATTGAACTGAGGAAATAGAGAAAGTCTTCAGTCAAAGTCTTCAAACAGATATGAACAAGCAGACATCACAGAAATGAGGAAATGGAACTAGGTAGCTTGGTGAAGACAATGATTTGGTAGACCAGTTCCAACTGCTATGACAGTTGTACATCTGGTTAGGGCGGCTAGGTATTTTAACCTGAGGACACACAGTCCCGGACACCCAGTCCTGAACACACAGCTCAGGATACTCAATCCTCACCGTATTCCCCTTGAGCTAAGGTCACACAGACCTCACCCAATCACTAGTGGTAAGTCTTCAGGTGACTTCCTAACCTTCACAGTCTCGGTCACTTGGCGATCCACAATTTCCTCTTGGATGCTCTAGACCATGACGCCTAACCGTATGGAAGATGCACAGTCTTCAAAGGTAACAAGCGTCAGATCCACGCAGGATCAATCTCCTCAGTGATGCTCAATCACTTTGGGTTTGTAGGTGTTTGGGTTTTCCTCACTTGATGATTTTCACTCAAAGTCCTCGGAGGATGGGATGCTCTCAAATGACAAGTGTCAGTTTCTCTTGGAGCAGACAACCAGCTAGTGGTTGTAGGGGGCGGCTATTTATAGCCTAGGGAGCAGCCCGACATGATAAGACATAAATGCCCTTCAATGATATGACTGTTAGGTGGGTAGATATATTGGGACAGCTGGCGCATAGCACAACAACGGTCGAAATTTTGAGTATCAAATTCCTCAGGGCTATCATGTTCCTCACTGTGTAGGCAAACCGCACTGGCGAATTCCTAACTCCTTAGTCAGAACAAATTCCTGAGAGACCAGAAGAACTTCGTCTCTGTCACTGAAGAAATTGACTGAACTGTATGAGATTTCCAATGGCTTCACTCAAAGGGATTGGTAGGTGTAGGATTTGAGTTGAGCATCACTTGGAAATTTTTCCTTAGTATTTCCTCGACCCCCTTTAACAGTACGGTGTCTCCTATGACTCAAGAAGGAGAAAATAAAACAAAGGTCTTCATGTTTCATGTTCCTCGAATGAATACCAAGTCTTCAGGATCACACCAATTTTTTCACTTTCAAAGTCTTCAGAAATCCAAAGTCTTCAGTCGAAGAACTTCATTTTTAGGGGTCGACTTTCTCTGTAAATATCAAACTTCTCATAGACTTATAGACCTGTGTCTTCATGTTTCATGTTCCTCGAATGAATACCAAGTCTTCAGGATCACACCAATTTTTTCACTTTCAAAGTCTTCAGAAATCCAAAGTCTTCAGTCGAAGAACTTCATTTTTAGGGGTCGACTTTCTCTATAAATATCAAACTTCTCATAGACTTATAGACCTGTGTACACTCACAAACGCATCAGTCCCTTAACCTATAAGTCTTCAATACACCAAAATCACTAAGGGGCACTAGATGCAATTACAATCTCCCCCTTTTTGGTGATTGATGACAATATAGGTTAAGTTTTCAATGAGGATAAACATATGAAGTGTAAATACCGAAATTTAGGAATTTGATTGCAAGATATAGAAGAACCCCCCCTGAAGATGTGCATAGTGAGGAATTTTCTCTTGAAGCAATGCACAATTTGAAGAGTAGAATCATGGAGACCTCCCCCTATATCTTGTAATTCATACACGCATTTAACATATAATATGAAGATTTTGAAATGCATGATGAAATATGGTGACTGATGTAATTCAGCATGTGTGCATTAACATTAATGAGGAATAAGCATGCAGAAAACTCAACAAAAGTATCAGACCACCTTAGAGTTTAAGTTTACAACTCGATCCAACAAAGTTTTCAAAAGAGCGAGAGTTGTAACTTAGAAAAAATACGCCCAAATAGGTAGACCCGCTTGAAGACTAACTCAAATTTCTCCCCCTTTGTCATCGAATGACCAAAAGGGTCGAAAAATGAGGACTAACGCCCCTGAAGAATATCAAGTTGATGGAGGAGCACCAACGTTGTTAGGGTCGTTGGTTGTTGTAGGGCCTGCAGCAGTGTCGTCCAAGTCTTCAAACTCATCGGTGTCACGGGATAAAGAATATGAGCTGGCCACCAAGGATGGAATTTGACTTTCTTGAATTTCTTCGCTGGAGGTGCAGACCAATCAAAGTTATCCTTGAGACCCATTTGCTTCAGATCTTCTTCACCATACAGATGTGATAAGATAGCCCAGGTTCGACCGAAAACTTCATGGAGGTAGTAATGGTTTTTCTTCACTGCATTATGTGTAGCAGTCATGTTGTGAAGAAGAAAACCAAACTGACGCTTAACCCATTTATGGTTTCAATCCACCTTCTGGTGAAGACTAAGAAGCAGCTCACGGTCAGTCATCACCTAAGACGAGCAAAGTCATAAGGATTGTAGTCCGTGAAGAATACATGTTCGCCGAAGAAGTCATTAGCCTTGAATTTTTGCTTCTTTGAGAAGGGATCCTTTGGCTTGGGGTGAGGAGTGTCCATCAATTGCATCACAACCTCAGGGATCTCGATCTCAGGTTCCGCAGGCAGAGGAATTTCAGGTTCTTCTTCAGGGGCAGCCTGGGACTTCGATTCTTCATTTACATTTTCTTCAGCACTAGTGGCTAGAATCTCTTCATAGACAGATGGTGTGGCACGAGGTTCTTCAGATCCCATTTGTACCTCGGTAGTGACAGGGGACTGAGGAATTTGTTGTGGGGGTGTGAACAGAGGAGAATTGGGATGCTGACTTCCCCAAAAGTCCTTGTTCAACATTGGAGTTGTGCATCCAATGTCCACATCTTCGTCTTCATTCATTTCTTCAGCGCCGACCTCTTCAGCAATGAACTGAGGCGTGGGCGATGAGACTATTGGGGTTGAAGGGATTGCATCCGCTTCAATTTTTTCATCCAACTGCTCTGAGGAAGCAGCAGAAGAAATGTCTTCATCGGATCCGCTCGGGATCACGTATTCTTCATCAAAAGGAACAAGGTCCTTTGATGGCATAGATGAGACAGGAACAACATCAATTGGATTTTCAAATGAGCTGATCAGTGGCTTCATTTTCTTCGGAGCTGGAGAATCTGATGCAGTTGATGCCTTCCATTTCTTCACAGTTGCACGCTCTGCAGCCTTGGTCTTCTTCACATATGATGCAGATGGAAGGATCGGAGATGGTGTAGGTGCAGGAGGAGCAGATGAATTTGGTTCAAGATCTTCAGGCACAACTGATGCAGTTGCCCTGACTTCTTCATTTTTTTCAGGCGGAACACTAGTGGTTGCCCTGACAATTTCTTCAGTGGCTGGAATGCAGTCATCAGCCCTGGTACTAGCATTTTATTTAGCAGCCTGAGTATCATCAGCGGTGCTGGCATTTTCTTCAGTAGGCTGAGCAGATGCTTCAGCCTGAGGATTTGCTTGTTGCGTTGGGGCCGCAACATTGGAAGTGAACTGTTCAGTTAGTTTCACAAAAATGGACCTTTGGCTCCCAGCCAATTAGCGTGGTATGCGTCAAATTCATCACTGAGTTTCTTGATCTCAGATTGAATAGTGACAAGTTCTTCAGTTGTCATAGAGACAACGTTTTTCTTCAGGAAGTGCTCCTTTTTGTACTGCGCTTTCTTCAACTGTCTAGCCTTTTCAAATTTCCATTTTTCTTCCTGAATGAAGTGAGTCAACATATGGCTTTGGCCAGGAGTCAGCTTGAAGTCAGGCATAGGAGTGTTGGGGTCCTTGTACCAGAGATCAATGTAATCAAGGATCAATTTTGGATCCAAAAATAGAGGCACACTTGTGCCTTTGGCTCTAGCGGCCCTGAGTTGCCTGTCCCTGATGATTTCAGCAAGTTCTTCATCACCCGCTTCGTCTTCATCAGACGACACTTGAAAGGCGACCTGCTTCTTGTGAGGACTTGGTTGAGAGCCTCGTCCAGCAGTGGCCTTTGTCTTCAGCAGAGAGGGGCCAGTTGATGAATTTGGTGCAGCTGAAGAACTAGCAGAAGCTCCTGAGGCAATAGAGATGCCTGTTGTCCTTTGGCACGTGGCGAGATGCACAGGTGCTGAGGATTTTGATAGCTGAGGACTTTGGAGTAGCTGGTGCGGCTTGAGGAATTGGCCGTGAGGGCTTTGAAGTATTTGGCCATGAGGGCATTGCTGAGGAACTTGGTCGTGAGGGCATTGGGGTTGAAGCACTTGGCTTATGAGCCCGCTTCTTTGGCATGGCCTTCTTTGGCTTGTTTGCAGAGGCCTCAGCAATGGCAGCAGCAGTAGAGTCTTCATTAAATTTCCTCACTGCTTCCTTAGCTACTCTGGCTAGCTTGGCTTGGCGCTTGGCCCATTCATCAGGATAATCCTCACCACGCTTGAGGCTGGTGGGATCGGATACTTGGCCAGGTGCCAACGGAGGTCTTGGGCATGGAGGATTAAGAGTGAATTTCTTCATATACTTGGGAGTAACATATCTGTATTCCCCCCATTCCCGTGCCCATCTCCTCTCTATCCTTTGGATGCGCACTTTGCGCTCATTCTTAGTTTCCTTTCGATGGGTGGCCTCATCAGGAGTGCAAAAATCCTTGTATATATCCTCAGGGATTTCAAAGGCAGTGTTGACTTCCAGCTTCTTTCCTCCCTTCTGAGGTTTCTTGCCATCTGCCATTTTCTTCAGCTGAGGGTTTTGAACGATTGAGTTCTCTGAAGAGGTATGCAACTTTTCTTCTAGGAACGCTGCAAATGAGTTAAGTTGATGAGAACCTAATGATTCAGCAGCGGACATGTGTACCTGTGAACAGAGTATAGTTGCGAGGAATTTTGGAGAGGTCATATGCATTCTGAGAAGATTTTGCAATAAGAACAAGTTTGAAGAATTTGACCGGATGAATCTTGAGGAATTTCACTAAGTCTTCTTTGACTTAGGTTCCATAGTTGTACAGATTTGAAATCCACACAATTGAGGAATCTTGAAGAAAAATTTGCTTATAGAAACAGATCAAGAACAGATGATATGTGAGGTGTCCAGTGTGTGAGGATTTGAAGAAAAACACCTTTTGGAGATTTGAAGGAAAACATTTGAATCAACAAGGGTAGTAAAAGTAACTTTTAATTACCCTGGACGAAGAACACGACGAACTGGGAAGTGTAGATTTGAAGCTCGTCGATTCAGATCTTCCACGCCTTAACTTGGCTGAGGAAGACAGCTACGGCGGTGGCGGAGTGAAGAAATCCGCATCCGGCGTGAGTACGGCGGCAATGAGGTCGAGGCAGTGAAGCTCTTCCTCACCGGCGACGATGGAAGTAGCGGCGGTGCTAGGGTTTGAGAGCTCGAGCAAGGGAGTGAGGTCGAGTGGAGTAAAAGTGAAGTGAGGAAGGGAGAGGGGTATTTATAGCCGAAGTGAAAAACTGCTCGCCCGAGAAAATAGGACGAACATGCCCCTGACCCTTCTCATTCGCTTGACATGTGTCACCCACGTACTGAGAGGTGACGATCATGTCCGATCGTGGGTGAATAGGATAAGTATTATCGTGGAATGTGTAACGATTTGAGCGGCAAAGGCCGAAAATTCACATAAGATAAGTTTAAAGTTCCGTTCGCAATTTCTTCAGTTGATAAGGACACAGTGAAGATTTTGAACGAGTTTCAAATAGAATGCACATGAAGCATTTGTGAATAGGCTGGGTTGAGTTTAGCATAGAGGGGGAAAGGGTCCGAGCACATTCACTTAGCAGAACAAGCAACTTGAAGAAATAGTAATAAGTGAATGTTGTAGAGGACATAAACTCTCTCTCTCTCTCTCTATATATATATATAGCCAATGAAGAAAAATGTTGGAAATGGTGAAGACAATGCAAGTTGGAAAACAACAGAGGAATTTCAAAGCTGAGAAAAACTCAAATTGAAGATTTTCAACTTTTGGTGATGGCGTGACCCACCGTATAAGAATGATGATTTCAGATACCGCGTACAATTGTCGTAGGGTTCTGAGAATCAAATTCTTCGTTAATTTCCTCACACTTAGAGTGCTATTCTTCATTGATTGAAGAAAAACATTTCTTCATGTGTTGCACATCTAAGTCATCAATTTTGCATAAGTGTTAGGATGAGTGTCCTTTTCAAAGAACATTCGAAGATTCTAGGATATTTAGCTCACACCGCAACTTGTTAAATCTCTTCTGATCCAAGGGCTTAGTGAAGATATCGCTTGGCCGTTCTTTAGTCTTCACATGCTCAATAGAGATGTCGCCCTTCAAAACATGATCACGAAGAAAATTATGACAAATCTGAATGTGCTTTGTCTTTGAGTGCTGAACTGGGTTATGAGCAATCTTGATGGCACTCTCATTGTCACAATAGAGTGGCACATTCTTCATGTTGACGCCGTAGTCCTTGAGAGTTTGCTTCATCCATAGCAGTTGAGCACAGCAAGAATCAGCAGCAATGTACTCGGCTTCAGCAGTAGATAGTGATACGCAATTCTATTTCTTCGAGGACCAACAGACCAAGGATCGTCCGAGGAAATGGCATGTGCCATATGTTGACTTGCGGTCCACACGATCACCAGCATAGTCAGTGTCTGAATATCCAATGAGATCAAAAGTCGAGCCCTTGGGATACCATAATCCAAGTGTTGGTTTGTGAGCTAGATATCGAAGAATATGCTTCACAACCTTATGGTGTGATTCCTTCGGTGTAGCTTGAAATCGGGCACACATGCAAACACTAAGCATAATATCTGGCCTAGATGCACATAAGTACAATAAATAACCAATCATGGAGCGGTATACCTTTTGATCGAAGTCAATACCATTTTCATCAGTGCATAGATGGCCATTTGTGGGCATAGGGATTTTGACTCCTTTGCAATCTTGCATGCCGAATTTCCTCAGTACATCCTTGAGGTATTTCTCCTGAGATATGAATATGCCATTGCGCCGTTGATGAATCTGAAGACCTAAGAAGAATTTCAATTCTCCCATCATAGACATTTGATATTCTTCACTCATCATATAGGCAAATTCATCACTGTAACATTGGTCAGTACAGCCAAAAATGATATCATCAACATAAATTTGGCACACAAACAGTTCAACATCATAAGATTTAGTGAAAAGAGTTGGGTCAAGTGAACCAGGTTTGAAGCCTTTCTTCATGAGGAATTCCTTCAAAGTATCATACCACGCCCGTGGGGCCTGCTTGAGGCCATAGAGGGCCTTATTGAGTCTGAAGACTTCGTCAGGATGCTTTGGATCTTCAAAACCTAGGGGATGAGCAACATATACTTCTTCCTCAAGCTTACCATTGAGGAATGCACTTTTCACATCCATTTGATATAAGATGATATCATGATGGTTAGCATAAGCAAGTAATATGCGAATAGCTTCAAGTCTAGCAACAGGTGCAAAAGTTTCATCGAAATCAATTCCTTCAACCTGTGTGTAGCCTTGAGCTACAAGCCATGCCTTATTCCTCACCACAAGGCCATTTTCATCTTGCTTGTTGCCGTAGATCCACTTTGTGCCGATGATGTTGTGCTTGCGAGGATCTGGATGTTTGACCAGTTCCCAGACGTAGTTGAGCTCCAATTGATGTAATTCCAGGTCCACTCAGACTCGAGAAATGCTTCATCTACCTTAGTGGGCTTTGTGATAGAGACGAAAGCAAAGTGCCCACAAAAGTTAGATAAATGTGAAGCTGTTGAGCGTGTGAGAGGACCTGGAATGTTGATGTCGCTGATGATTTTCTCATTTTGCACTTCATTTGCAACGCGAGGATGAGCGGTTTGTCGTTGAGGAATTTGATCAGTATTTTCTTCAACACCATTTTCCTCGAGTGCATCAACATGACGTTCTTCATGTTCTGGAATGACTTCTTCAGCAGATTCTTCGGTAGGAATGTCATCCTCGGTAGCCTTGAACTTAATAGATTCCTTAGGAGGTATTTCATCTGTCATAGGAGGTAGGTGCTCTCTTTGCGAGCCATTAGTCTCATGGAACCACACATCTATAGTTTCATCAACCTTGTTGTGATAGGTGTTGAAGACTCTGTAGGTGTGCGAGTCCTTACCATAACCGAGCATAAAACCTTCATGTGCTTTCGGTGCGAATTTAGAATTGTGATGAGGATCTCTAATCCAACATTTTGCACCGAAGACTTTGAAATAACTCGCATTGGGTTTCTTGTCGGTGAGGAGTTCATATGCAGTCTTGTTGAAGAATTTGTGAAGATATACCGTGTTGATGATGTGGCACGCAGTATCAATTGCCTCAGGCCAAAAGCAAGGAGGCGTCTTGTACTCATCAAGCATAGTGCGGGCCATCTCAACAAAAGTCCTGTTCTTACACTCCACGACGCCATTTTGCTGAGGAGTATAAGAAGCAGATAACTCATGAGTAATACCAAGTTCATCAAGATAGTCATCAAGACTAGTGTTCTTGAACTTAGTTCCATTATCACTTCTGATGTGCTTGATCTTCACACCAAAGTTGGTTGAAGCCCTCGAGGAAAATCGTTTGAAGACTTCCTGCACTTCAGTTTTGTAAGCGATGATATGCACCCATGTATATCAAGAATAATCATCAACAATGACAAAGCCATATAAAGATGCAGCATTAGTAAATGTGTCATAGTGAGTAGGGCCAAAGAGATCCATGTGAAGCAATTCAAATAGTCGAGTAGTAGTCATGATAGTCTTCGCTGGATGCTTAGCCTTGGTCATCTTTCCAGCTTCACGCGCTTCACACAAATGGTACTTGAGGAATTTGACACCCTCGATGCCAATGACATGCTTCTTCTTCGCTAGCGTGTGTAGATTCCTCATGCCAGCATGACCAAGTCGTCGATGCCATAGCCAGCCTTCTGAAGCTTTTGCAAGTAGACATGTAGCAGGTTGTGGTCCTGTAGAGAAATCACCAATATACAAATCTCCTCTCCTAAAGCCTTTGAAGACTTTGGAATTGCCAGCTTCCATCATCACAACATAACGATACTTGCCAAATACAACAACCATATCAAGATCACAAAGCATTGGGACAGACATGAGGTTGAACCCTAAGGACTCGACAAGCATGACTTTGTCCATGTGTCGATCCTTTGAGATTGCAATCTTACCTAGACCCAATACCTTGCATTTGCCTTTGTCAGCGTAGGTGATATGCTTCAGATGTGATGGAGATAAAGCTGAGTCCATCAATAAGCTCCTGTCACCAGTCATGTGATTTGTACATCCACTATCGAGGACCCACTCAGTGGCTTTGGGTTGATCATCGTGCACATGAATTAGTGCAACTTACTGTGAAGAATATGATATCAATTTCATCAGATCAATTTCATCAAGCAATAGAACAGATAAAGCAGTATGAGGATGTGAGAAATGAAAATTCCTTTCTTCATGATTTGCTTGCGTCCTTTCACGCAAATTTAGGTCTCTAGCAAATTCTTAAGATGATTAAGTTCGTCTGGAGACCTGACCCTGCATAAGAGGTTAGTTGTTTTTCTTCACCACCCACATCTAAAGGGGTGGCAAAGAGTTCATCATTATGTGAGCTCCATAAGATGCCAATCCACTTTGTTTCACATAAGAGGGGTTAGGGTAAGCATAGGAGTAAGCAGAGAAATTCTTCGATGACTTATGAACATAATGATTTGAAGAATAATGAACATATCCATAATCCTTAGATCTTCCCTGTGAGACAGACGGGTTAGCACGATGATGTTCATATGAGGACTTTGATCCATATGAAGAATTTAGTCCATATGAAGAATTTGATCTGGGGTTCCTATTCTTAACAGGTGGTGTCATGATGACATTCACCTGAAGATTTTCAAGGCACCTTTTGGGAACCCAGATTTTCTTCATAGGAGAACCGTTCCTACAGTTAGTGCCAACATATCTAGCAAATACTTCACCATTCTGATTTTTGAATAGTTTATAATTGGAGTCAAATGACTCATCAGAAGAATATGAAGATTCACATGTAAAGACAGATAAAGTAGATGGATCCACTGAAGGTCCCTTTGCAACAACCCATGAGGTTTTGGCATACTACTCAGGTTTCCAGTAGGTCCCATCAGCATTGAGTTTCCTCTCAAAGACAATACCCTCTTTCCTAGGGTTCCTGTTGAGGATATGCTTTTTAAGCAGGTCACAAAGAGCCTGATGCCCTTTGAGGCTTTTGTACATGCCTGTCATATACAATTCCTTCAGCCCTGCATCATCAATGATACTAGAAATGTCCTCAGATGAGGAATTAGTGATAGCAGAGGCAGTTGAAGAATTTTCAACAATGGAAGCATTTGAGCATTCAGGTGAAGAATTAGCAGTTTCACGTTCAATGCACTTCAAACATGGAGGAATAAATTCATCCTGAGTAGCATTGATCTGTTGAGCAAGTAAGGAATCACGCTCCTTCTGAAGATCTTGGAGAACCTGTGTTGAGACTCCCCCATTGACCTTGGACAGTCACGCTGTGTTGAGACTCCCTCATTGACCTTGGACAGCCTGTCCCAGATAAGCTTAGCTGTCTCCAAAGCACTCATTCTGCCATACTGCCCTTTGCTCAAATGGCCACATATGATATTCTTCGCTTGAGAGTCAAGTTGCTTGAATCTCTTCACATCAGCAGCGTTGATGGTGGGAGTGACCGAGGGAACACCATTCTCCACAACGTACCAGAGACCGTTATCAAATTCCTCAAGATGCATGCACATCTTATTCTTCCAGTAGGGGTAGTCCGTCCCATCGAAGGTAGGACACCCAGCAGAAACCTTGATCATACCTGCGGTCGACATAACTAAAACTCCAGGCGGTTAAACCAAAATCACATAGAACAAAGGAGTACCTTGCTCTGATACCAATTGAAAATGCGTTATATCAACTAGAGGGGGGTGAATAGGCGATTTTTATAAATTTTTCACTGAGGAATTTCAGGGTGAGGAAATTCCTGAGTGAAGAACTACTTGCAGCGGAATAAGTACTCAGAAGTGAACATAATAGTGCATGAGCATGGTCTTCATGATGTAACGAAAACAAGCACAGAGTACATAAAGCGTAAACATAGGATAACACAGGATAAAGACAAACATACTGAAGAAATTGAACTGAGGAAGTAGAGAAAGTCTTCAATCAAAGTCTTCAAACAGATATGAACAAGAACACATCACAGAAATGAGGAAATGGAAGGGTTGAGGAAAAGGAATCAGGTAGCTTGGTGAAGACAATGATTTGGTAGACCAGTTCCAACTACTGTGACAGTTGTACATCTGGTTAGGGCGGCTAGGTATTTAAACCTGAGGACACATAGTCCCGGACACCCAGTCCTGAACATGCAGCTCAAGACACTCAGTCCTCACCGTATTCCCCTTGAGCTAAGGTCACACAAACCTCACCCAATCACTCGTGGTATGTCTTCAGGTGACTTCCTAACCTTCACAGACTCGGTCACTCGGCGATCCACAATTTCCCCTTGGATGCTCTAGACCATGACGCCTAACCGTCTGGAAGATGCATAGTCTTCAAAGGAAACAAGCGTAAGATCAACGCAGGATCAATCTCTTCAGTGATGCTCAATCACTTTGGGTTTGTAGGTGTTTGGGTTTGGGTTTTCCTCACTTGATGATTTTCACTCAAAGTCCTCGGAGGATGGGATGCTCTCAAATGACAAGTGTCAGTTTCTGTCGGAGCATCCAACCAGCTAGTGGTTGTAGGGGGGGCTATTTATAGTCTAGGGAGCAGCCCGGCATGATAAGACATAAATGCCCTTCAATGATATGACCGTTAGGTGGGTAGATATTTAGGGACAGCTGGCGCATAGCACAGCAACGGTCGGAATTTTGAGTATCAAATTCCTCAGGGCTATCATGTTCCTCATTGTGTAGGCAATCCGCACTGGCGAATTCCTAACTCCTCAGTCAGAACAAATTCCTCAGAGACCAGAAGAACTTCGTCTCTGTCACTGAAGAAATTGACTGAACTGTATGAGATTTCCAATGGCTTCACTCGAAGGGATTGGTAGGTGTAGGATTTGAGTTGAGCATCACTTGGAAATTTTTCCTTAGTATTTCCTCGACCCCCTTTAACAGTACGGTGTCTCCTATGACTCAAGAAGGAGAAAATAAAACAAAGAAAACAAAGGTCTTCATGCTTCATGTTCCTTGAATGAATACCAAGTCTTCAGGATCACACTAATTTCTTCACTTTCAAAGTCTTCAGAAATCCAAAGTCTTCAGTCGAAGAACTTCATTTTTAGGGGTCGACTTTCTCTGTAAATATCAAACTTCTCATAGACTTATAGACATGTGTACACTCACAAACGCATCAGTCCCTTAACCTATAAGTCTTCAATACACCAAAATCACTAAGGGGCACTAGATGCACTTACAGATACAATTGCATATGTAGTGTAGGTCCTTGCTTGCGAGTACTTTGGATGAGTACTCACGGTTGCTTTGCTACTTCTTTTTCCCCTTTCCCGGTTATTGCGATTATATGATGGATTTCAGGAGCCAGAGGATCATGAGGATGATTCTACATGGAGTTCGACTCCAAGGAGTAGTTAGGAGGTCCTAGACAGGAGGCCTTGCCTTTTCGATCATTGCTACTTTTGTGCTAGCCTTCTTAAGGCAAACTTGTTTAACTCATGTCTGTACTCAGATAATGTTGCTTCCGCTGACTTATCTGTATTCAAGCTTATGTATTCGAGCCCTTGAGGCCCCTGGCTTGTAATATAAAGCTTGTATTATTTTAAATTGTGTCTAGAGTTGCGTTGTGATATCTTCCCGTGAGTCCCTGATCTTGATCGTACACATTTGCGTGTATGATTAGTGTACGGTCAAATCGGGGGCATCACATGCACCGCTAGGTGACGGACCTTTTGCAGGAGCAAATGTAGACATTATGAATGTTTGGCAAGCTCGGTATGATGACTACTTGATAGTTTAGTGCATCATGCTTTACGGCTTAGAACCGGGACTTCAAAAATGTTTTGAACGACATGGAGCATATGAGATGTTCCAAGAGATGAATTTGGTATTTTAGTCTCATGCCCATGTCGAGAGGTATGAGAGTTAATCTTCCAGATAATATAGTGATTGATAGAGTTCTCTAGTCACTATCACCAAGTTACTGGAACTTCATGATGAACTATAATGTGAAAGGGATGACAAAAACGATTCCCGAGCTCTTCGTGATGCTAAAATCGGTGAAGGTAGAAATCAAGAAAGAGCATCAAGTGTTGATAGTTAACAAGGCCACTGGTTTCAAGAAAAGGGGCAAAGGAAAAGAAACGGAACTTCAAGAAAGAATGACAAGCAAGTTGCCACTCCCGTGAAGAAACCCAAAGCTAGACCTAAGCCTGAAACTAAGTGCTTCTACTGCAAAGGGAATGGTCACTGGAAGCGAAACTACCCCAAATACTTGGCGGATAAGAAGGATGGCAAAGTGAACAAAGGTATATTTGATATACATGTTATTGATGTGTACTTTACTAGTGTTCATAGTAACCCCAGGGTATTTGATACTGGTTCAGTTGCTAAGATTAGTAACTCGAAACAGGAGTTGCAAAATGAACATAGACTAGTTAAGGGCAAGGTGACGATGTGTGTTGGAAATGATTCCAAGGTTGATAAGATCACCATCGCACACTCCTTTTTACCTTCGGATTAGTGTTGAACCTAAAATAAATGTCATTTGGTGTTTTGTGTTGAGCAAGAATACGATTGGATCATGTTTATTGCAAGAATACGATTTGGTGATGTTCATTTAAGTCAAAGAATAATTGTTGTTCTGGTTACACGAATAAAACCTTCTATGGTCATACACTTAATATAAATGGTTTATTGAATCTCGATCATAGTGATACACATATTAATAATATTGATGCCAAAAGATGCAAAGTTGATAATGATAGTGTAACATACTTGTGGCACTGCCATTTAGGTCATATTGGTGTAAAGCGCATGAAGAAACTCCATGGGGATGGACTTTTGGAATCACTTGATTATGAATCACTTGATGCTTGTGAACCATGCCTTATGGGCAAGATGACTAAGACTCCATTCTCCTAAACAATGGAGTGAGCCATTGACTTATTGGAAACAATACATACTAATGTATGCGGTCCGATGAGTGTTGAGGCTCGTGGCGGGTATCGCTATTTTCTGACCTAAATAGATGATTTGAGCAGATATGGGTATATCTACTTAATGAAACATAAGTCTGAAACATTTGAGTTGCGAGTTTGGTCTTCATTTGAAACAATGTGGAATAGTTTCGCAACTCATGCCACTTGGAACACCATAGCATAATGGGTGTGTCCGAACGTCGTAGCCGTACTTTATTAGATATGGTGTGATATATGATGTCTCTTACCGATTTACCACTATCATTTTGGGGTTATGCATTAGAGACAACTGCATTCACGTTAAATAGGGCACCATCTAAATCCATTGAGACGACACCGTATGAACTATGGTTTGGCAAGAAACCTAAGCTGTCGTTTCTTAAAGTTTGGGGCTGCGATACTTATGTGAAAAAGCTTCAACCTGATAAGCTCGAACCCAAATCGGAGAAATGTGTCTTCATAGGATACTCAAAGGAAACTATTGGGTAAACCTTCTATCACAGATCCGAAGGCAAGATATTCATTGCTAAGAATGGATCCTTTCTAGAGAAGGAGTTTCTCTCGAAAGAAGTGAGTGGGAGGAAAGTAGAACTTGATGAGGTAATTGTACCTTATGCCGAATTGGAAAATGGTTCATCACAGAAATCAGTTCCAGTGATGCCTACACCAATTAGTGAGGAAGTTAATGATGATGATCATAAAACTTCAGATCAAGTTACTACCGAACCTCGTAGGTCAACCAGAGTGTGATCCGCACCAAAGTGGTACGGTAATCCTATTCTGGAAGTCATGTTACTAGACCATGATGAACCTATGAACTATGAGGAAGCGATGATGAGCCCAGATTCTGATAGATGGCTTGAGGCCATGAAATCTGAGATAGAATCCATGTATGAGAACAAAATGTGGACTTTGGTGGACTTGCCCAATGATCGGCAAGCCAATGTCAATAAATGGATCTTCAAGAGGAAGACGGACGCAGATAGTAGTGTCACTATCTACAAAGCTCGACTTGTCAAAAAGGGTTTTTGACAAGTTCAAGGTGTTGACTACGATGAGATTTTCTCACTCGTATCGATGCTTAAAGTTTGTCCGAACCATGTTAGCAATTGCCGCATTTTATGAAATATGTCAAATGGATGTCAAAACTGCATTTTTTAATGGATTTATTAAAGAAGAGTTGTATATGATACAACTAGAAGGTTTTGTCAATCCTAAAAGTGCTAACAAAATGTGCAAGCTCCAGCGATCCATCTATGGACTGGTGCAAGCATCTCGGAGTTGGAATGTATGCTTTGATGAGTTCATCAAATCATATAGTTTTATATAGACTTGCGGTGAAGCCTGTATTTATAAGAAAGTGAGTGGGAGCACTACAACCTTTTTGATAAGTATATGTGAATGACATATTGTTGATCGGAAATGATGTAGAATTTTCTGGAAGCATAAAGGAGTGTTTGAAAGGAGTTTTTCAAAGAAAGATCTTGGTGAAGCTGCTTACATATTGGGCATCAAGATCTATAGAGATAGATCAAGACGCTTGATAAGATTTTTCAATGAGTACATAACTTGACAAGATTTTGAAGTAGTTCAAAATGGAACAGTCAAAGAAGGAGTTATTGCCTGTAATGCAAGGTGCAAAGTTGAGTAAGACTCAAAACACGACCACGGCAGAAAATAGAAAGAGAATGAAAGTCATTCCCTATGCCTCAGCCATAGGTTCTATAAAGTATGCTATGCTGCGTACCAAACCTAGTGTGCCTTTCCATGAGTTTGGCAAGGGGGTACGATATTGATCCAGGAGTGGATCACTGGACAACGGTCAAAATTATCCTTACAAGACTAAGGAGATATTTCTTGGTTATGGACGTGATAAAGAGTTCGTCATAAAGAGTTACGTCGAGGCAAGCTTTTACACCGATCCAGATGTCTCTGAGTCTCAATCTGGAAACATATTGAAAGTGGGAGCAATTAGCCAGAGTAGCTCCATGGAGAGCACTGTAGAGATAGAAAATTTGCAAAATACATACGGCTTTGAATGTGACACACCCATTGACTAAACTTCTCTCACAAGCAAAACATGATCACACCTTAGTACTCTTTGGGTGTTAATCACATGGCGATGTGAACTAGATTACTAACTCTAGTAAACCCTTTGGGTGTTGGTCACATGGTGATGTGAACTATTGGTGTTAAATCACATGGCCATGTGAACTAGATTATTGACTCTAGTGCAAGTGGGAGACTAAAGGAAAATTGCCCTAGAGGCAATAATAAAGTTGTTATTTATATTTCCTTATATCATGATAAATGTTTATTATTCATGCTAGAATTGTATTAACCGGAAACTTGATACATGTGTGAATACATAGACAAAACAGAGTGTCCCTAGTATGCCTCTACTTGACTAGCTCGTTAATCAAAGATGGTTAAGTTTCCTAACCATAGACATGTGTTGTCATTTGATGAATGGGGTCACATCATTAGAGAATGATGTGATGGACAAGACCCATCCGTTAGCTTAACATAATGATCGTTAAGTTTTATTTCTATTGCTTTCTTCATGACTTATGCATATTCCTTTAACTATGAGATTACGCAACTCCCGAATACCGGAGGAACACCTTGTGTGCTATCAAACATCACAACATAACTGGGTGGTTATAAAGATGCTCTACAGGTGTCTTCGAAGGTGTTTGTTGGGTTGGCATAGATCGAGATTAGGATTTGTCACTCCGCGTATCGGAGAGGTATCTCTGGGCCCTCTCGGTAATGCACATCACTATAAGCCTTGCAAGCAATGTGACTAATGAGTTAGTTGCAGAATGATGCATTATGGAACGAGTAAAGAGACTTTCTGGTAACAAGATTGAACTAGGTATGATGATACCGACGATCGAATCTCGGGCAAGTAACATACCGATGACAAAGGGAATGCCGTATGTTGTTATGCGGTTTGACCGATAAAGATTTTCGTAGAATATGTAGGAGCCAATATGAGCATCCAGGTTCTTCTATTGGTTATTGACCGGAGATGTGTCTCGGTCATGTCTACATAGTTGTCGAACCCGTAGGGTACGCACGCTTAACGTTCGATGACGATTTATATTATGAGTTATGTGGTTTGATGACCGAAGTTTGTTTGGAGTCCCGGATGAGATCGTGGACATGCCGAGGAGTCTCTAAATGGTCGAGAGGTAAAGATCAATATATTGGAAGGCTATATTCGGACATCGGAATGGTTTCGAGTGATTCGGGTATTTTTCGGAGTACCGGATAGTTACGGGAATTCGCCGGGGGAAGTTAATGGGCCTTATTGGGCTTTAGTGGAGAGAGGGAAGAAGGGCCACGAGGTGGCGCACGCCTCCCCCAAATCGAATTGGACAAGGGGTGGGGGCGCGGCCCCTCCTTTCCTTCTTTCCTACTCCGAAAATGAAAGGGAATCCTACTAGGACTTGGGAGTCCTAGTAGGACTCCCTACACTTGGCGCGCCCCTAGGAGGGCCGGCCTCCCTCCCTCCCTCCTTTATATACGTGGTCAGGGGGCACCCCAAAGGCACTCCAAGATTTGTCTTAGCTGTATGTGGTGCCCCCCTCCACAGTTACACACCTTGGTCATATCATCGTAGTGCTTAGGCGAAGACCTGCGTCGGTAACTTCATCATCACTGTCAACACGCCATCGTGCTGACGGAACTCTAACTCATCCTCAACTGGATCAAGAGCTCGAGGGACGTCATCGAGCTGAATGTGTGCTGAACACGGAGGTGCCGTACATTTGGTACTTGGATCGGTTGGATCGTGAAGACGTTCGACTACATCAACCGCGTTACTAAACGCTTCCGCTTTCGATCTATGAGGGTACATGGACACACTCTCCCCTCTCGTTGCTATGCATCTGCTAGATAGATCTTGCGTGATCATAGGTAATTATTTTGAAATATTGCATTCCCCAACAGTGCCACCAACCCCGTTTGAGGTATCTTCTTGGTGAAGTTGTTCTTGTTCGGAAAGGACTTGGCTTTGTCTTTGCGAATGAGCTTGCCACCATTGTCCTCCCTTTTTCTCATAGGGACAACCCACCACAAAGTGACTCACATTACCAAAATTGTAGCAAGTCCTCACTCGTTGCTTGCTCTTTGAACCACTTGAGGTGTTCTTGGTGAAGTTGGGCCTTGAGTTCCTCTTGTTGCCCCAAAATTGCCTTTGACGCAAGAGCAATGTGCTCGTGGTAAGCACATTTGGTGTCTTCAGGCAAACTCTCTTCTTCTTCTTCCGGAATGGCCTTAGCCTTCAAGGCAAGGTTGTGAGAGGCTTTATTTGACCGTACACGAGCTAGAGCATTGCCGGTGGTGTTGTTCATGATGTTCATGGAAATAAACTCATCCAACACTTCACTTGGAGACAAGGTGTGGAAATCCGGCCTTTGACGAATCATGGAGGACATGGCCTTGTTGAATGTCATGATGGCCTTGAGAAACTTGCGCTTGATCCAATTGCCATTCGTACCCTTACTCCCATGATCTTGGAGAGTGACTGCAAGAGTTTTCAACCTCTGGTAGAGATCACGAGGATCCTCATCTTCTATCATCACAAATTCATCAGCCTCATCAAGAACCCCTTCAAAGTTGGGCCATTGTATGCTTGAGCTCCCCTTGTACAAAGATATGATGTTTTCCCGACATCCTTTGCATGGGAGAAGGGACTCAAGTGAGATAGATCTTTGAGAGGCACCTCGGCTTGGAGGATGAACAATGCAGAGTGATTGTATTGATTGTCCGCCTCTTCTCTTGGAGTGAGGTTTTTTGGGTCATGCGGGTAGAAGCCTTGATCAATGATTCTCCAAAGATGCGTTGAGCTATGATTCAAGTGAGACTTGATACGAAAAAGCCAATTAGCAAAATCACCCTTTACAAGCTTAGGAGGTGGACCATGCTTGTTAATATGCGGTGTAGGGACCGGTATGCTACCTCTTGAGCATTGCGTTGGTTTTCCCTTGAAGAGGAAAGGGTGATGCAGCACAGTAGCGTAAGTATTTCCCTCCGTTTTTGAGAACCATGGTATCAATCCAGTAGGAGACTACACGCAAGTCACCTCGCACCTACACAAACAAATAAGAACCTTGCAACCAACATGATAAAGGGGTTCTCAATCCCTTCACGGCCACTTGCAAAATTGAGATCTGATAGAGATAATAAGATAAATATTTTTGGTATTTTATGATATAGATTGAAAGTAAAGATTGCAAAGTAAAATAGATTGGAAACTTATATGATGGAAAATAGACCCGGGGGGCCATAGGTTTCACTAGTGGCTTCTCTCAAGATAGCATAAGTATTACGGTGGGTAAACAAATTACTGTCAAGCAATTGATAGAAAAGTGCACATTATGAGAATATCTAGGTGTTGGGGAACGTAGCAGAAATTCAAAATTTTCCTACGTATAACCAAGATCTATCTATGGAGAAACCAGCAACGAGGGGAAGGAGAGTGCATCTACATACCCTTGTAGATCGCTAAGCGGAAGCGTTCAAGAGAACGGGGTTGAAGGAGTCGTACTCGTCGTGATCCAAATCACCGGAGATCCTAGTGCCGAACGGACGGCACCTCCGCGTTCAACACACGTACAGCCCGGTGACGTCTCCCACGCCTTGATCCAGCAAGGAGAGAGGGAGAGGTTGAGGAAGACTCCATCCAGCAGCAGCACAACAGCGTGGTGGTGATGGAGGAGCGTGGTAGTCCTGCAGGGCTTCACCAAGCACCGCGAGATATGAGGAGAAAGAGAGGGAGGGCTGCACCAACAGGCAGAGATCGAATCACGTCTTATGGGCAGCCCTAGGCCTCACTATATATAGGGGAGAGGGAGGAGGGTGCGCCCCCTCTAGGGTTCCCACCCTAGGGGGTGCGGCAGCCCTAGATGGGAAAGGGGCGGCGGCCAAAGGGAGGATTCCCTCCCCCCCAAGGCACCTAGGAGGTGCCTTCCCCTCCTAGGACTCTTCCTTAGGGTTCCCCCTTCACCCTAGGCGCATGGGCCATGAGGGAAGTGGCGCCCCAGCCCACTTTGGGCTGGATCCCTTCCCACTTCAGCCCATGGGACCCTCCGGGATAGGTGGCCCCACCCGGTGGGCCCCCGGGACCCTTCCAGTGGTCCCGGTACAATACCGATGACCCCGAAACTTGTCCCGATGGCCGAAACAGGACTTCCTATATATAAATCTTTACCTCCGGACCATTCCGTAACTCCTCGTGACGTCCGGGATCTCATACGGGACTCCGAACAACATTCGGTAACCACATACAAGCTTCCTTTATAACCCTAGCGTCATCGAACCTTAAGTGTGTAGACCCTACGGGTTCGGGAGACATGCAGACATGACCGAGATGTTCTCCGGTTAATAACCAACAGCGGGATCTGGATACCCATGTTTGCTCCCACATGTTCCACGATGATCTCATCGGATGAACCACGATGTCAAGGACTCAATCGATCCCGTATACAATTCCCTTTGTCTAACGGTATTGTACTTGCCCGAGATTCGATCGTCGGTATACCGATACCTTGTTCAATCTCGTTACCGGCAAGTCTCTTTACTCGTTCCGTAACACATCATCCCGTGATCAACCCCTTGGTCACATTGTGCACATTATGATGATGTCCTACCGAGTGGGCCCAGAGATACCTCTCCGTTTACACGGAGTGACAAATCCCAGTCTTGATTCGTGCCAACCCAACAGACACTTTCGGAGATACCTGTAATGCACCTTTATAGCCACCCAGTTACGTTGTGATGTTTGGTACACCCAAAGCATTCCTACGGTATCCGGGAGTTGCACAATCTCATGGTCTAAGGAAAAGATACTTGACATTAGAAAAGCTTTAGCATACGAACTACACGATCTTTGTGCTAGGCTTAGGATTGGGTCTTGTCCATCACATCATTCTCCTAATGATGTGATCCCGTTATCAACGACATCCAATGTCTATAGCCAGGAAACCATGACTATCTGTTGATCACAACGAGCTAGTCAACTAGAGGCTCACTAGGGACATATTGTGGTCTATGTATTCACACGTGTATTACGATTTCCGGATAATACAGTTATAGCATGAATAAAAGACTATTATCATGAACAAAGAAATATAATAATAACACTTTTATTATTGCCTCTAGGGCATATTTCCAACAGTCTCCCACTTGCACTAGAGTCAATAATCTAGTTCACATCACCATGGGATTAACACTGACAGGTCACATCACCATGTGACCAACATCCAAAGAGTTTTGGGTTTGATCATGTTGCTTGTGAGAGAGGTTTTAGTCAACGGGTCTGCAACATTCAGATCCGTATGTACTTTGCAAATCTCTAGGTCATATTGTAAATGCTGCTTCCACGCTCCACTTGGAGCTGTTCCAAATGGTTGCTCCACTATACATATCCGGTTTGCTACTCAGAGTCACTCGGATAGGTGTTAAAGCTTGCATCGACGTAACCCTTTACGCCGAACTCTTTATCACCTCCATAATCGAGAAACATGTCCTTATTTGTTACAAGGACAATTTTGACCGCTGTCTAATGGTCCATTCCTGGATCATTCTTGTACTCTCTTGCCAGACATGTGGCAAGGCACACATCAGGTGCGGTACTTAGCATAGCATACTGTAGAGCCTACGTCTAAAGCATAGGGGACGACCTTCGTCCTTTCTCTCTTTTCTGCCGAGGTCGAGCTTTAAGTCTTAACTTCGTACCTTACAACTCAGGCAAGAACTTCTTCTTTGACTGATCCATCTTGAACACCTTCAAGATCATGTCAAGGTATGTGCTCATTTGAAAGTACCATTAAGCGTTTTTGATCTATCCTCATAGATCTTGATGCTCAATGTTCAAGTAGCTTAATCCAGGTTTTCACTTGAAAAACACCTTTCAAATAACCCTATATGCATTCCAGAAATTCTACATCATTTCTGATCATCAATATGTCAACAACATATACTCATCAGAAAGTCTATAGTGCTCCCACTCACTTCTTTGGAAATACAAGTTTCTCATAAACTTTGTATAAACCCAAAATCTTTGATCATCTTATCAAAGTGCATATTCCAACTCCGAGATGCTTACTCCAGTCCTTAGAAGGATCGCTGGAGCCAGCATACCTTTTAGCATCCTTAGGATCGACAAAAACTTTTCTGATTGTATCACATACAACCTTTCCTTACGAAAACTGGTAAGGAAACTCGTCTTGACATCCATCTGCCAGATTTCATAAATGCAGCTAATGCTAACATGATTCCAACGGACTTAAGCATCGCTACGGATGAGAAAATCTCATCGTAGTCAACTCCTTGAACTTGTGAAAAACTCTTCACCACAAGTCGAGCTTCATAGACGGTGACATTACCGTCCACGTCCGTCTTGTTCTTAAAGATCCATTTATCTCAATGGCTTGCCGATCATTGGGGAAGTCCACCAAAGTCCATGCTTTGTTCTGATACATGGATCCTATCTCGGACTTCATGGCTTCTAACCATTTGTCGGAATTTGGGCCCACCATCACTTCTCCATAGCTCGTAGGTTTATTGTTGTCTAGCAACATGACCTTTAAGACAGGATTACCGTACCACTCCGAAGCAGTACGCGTCCTTGTCGTCCTACGAGGTTCGGTAGTGTCTTGATCCGAAACTTCATGATCACTATCATAAGCTTCTACTTCAATTGGTGTAGGTGCCACAGGAACAACTTCCTGTGCCCTGCTACACACTTGTTGAAGTGACGGTTCAATAACCTCATCAAGTCTCCACCATCCTCCCACTCAATTCTCGAGACAAACCTTTCCTCGAGAAAGGACCCGACTCAAGAAACAATCCCTATTGCTTTCGGATCTGAATTAGGAGGTACACCCAACTGTTTTGGGTGTCCTATGAAGATGCATTTTATCCGCTTTGGGTTCGAGCTTATCAACCTGAAACTTTTTTTCACATAAGCATCGCAGCCCCAAACCTTTAAGAAACGACAACTTAGGTTTCTCTAAACCATAATTCATACGGTGTCGTCTCAACGGAGTTTCGTGGTGCCCTATTAAAGTGAGTGCTGTTGTCTCTAATGCCTAACCCATGAACGATAGTGGTAATTCGATAAGAGACATCATGGTATGCACCATATCAAATAGGGTGCAACTATGATGTTCGGACACACCATCACACTATGGTGTTCCAGGCGGTATTAATTGTGAAACAATTTCCACAATGTCTTAATTGCGTGCCAAAGCTTGTAACTCAGATACTCATCTTTATGATCATATCATAGACATTTTATCCTCTTGTCACAATGATCTTCAACTTCACTCTGAAATTATTTGAACCATTCAATAATTCAGACTTGTGTTTCATCAAGTAAATATACTCAACATTTACTCGAATCATCTGTGAAGTAAGAACATAATGATATTCACTGCATGCCTCAGCACTCATTGGACTGCACACATCAAAATGTGTTACTTCCAACAGGTTGCTATCTTGTTCCATCTTACTGAAAAACGAGGCTTTTCAGTCATCTTGCCCATGTGGTATGATTTGCATATCTCAAGTGATTCAAAATCAAGTGAGTCCAAACGATCCATCTGCATGGAGTTTCTTCATGCGTATACACCAATAGACATGGTTCGCATGTCTCAAACTTTTCAAAAACGAGTGAGTCCAAAGATCCATCAACATGGAGCTTCTTCATGCGTTTTATACCATTATGACTTACATAGCAGTGCCACAAGTAAGTGGTACTATCATTACTATCTTATATCTTTTGGCATGAAAATGTGTATCACTACGATCGAGATTCAATAAACCATTCCATTAGGTGCAAGACCACTGAAGGTATTATTCACATAAATAGAGTAACTATTATTCTCCTTAAATGAATAACCGTATTGCAATAGACATAATCCAATCATGTCTATGCTCAACGCAAACACCAAATGACAATTATTCAGGTTTAATACTAATCTTGATGGTAGAGGGAGCGTGCGATGTTTGATCACATCAAACTTGGAAACACTTCCAACATATATCGTCAGCTCGCCTTTAGCTAGTCTCTGTTTATTCCGTAGCTCTTTTATTTCGAGTTACTAACACTTAGCAACTGAACCGGTATCTTAATACCCTTGTGCTACTAGGAGTACTAGTAAAGTACACATTAACATAATGTATATCCAATATACTTCTATCGACCTTGCCAGCCTTCTCATCTACTAAGTATCTAGGGTAATGCTGCTCCAGTGGCTGTTCCCTTATTACAGAAGCACTTAGTCTCGGGTTTGGGTTCAACCTTGGGTTTCTTCACTAGAGCAGCAGCTGCTTTGCCATTTCATGAAGTATCCCTTCTTGCCCTTGCCCTTCTTGAAACTAGTGGTTTCACCAACCATCAACAATTGATGCTCCTTCTTGATTTCTACTTTCGCGATGTCAAACAACGCGAATACCTCAAGGATCATCATCTCTATCCTTGATATGTTATAGTTCATCACGAAGCTCTAGCAGCTTGGTGGCAATGACTTTGGGGAAACATCACTATCTCATCTGGAAGATCAACTCCCACTCGATTCAAGTGATTGTTGCACTCAGACAATCTGAGCACAAGCACAACAATTGAGCTTTTCTCCTTAGTTTGTAGGCTAAGAAAATCGTCGGAGGTCTTATACCTCTTGACGTGGGCACGAGCCTGAAATCCCAATTTCAGCCCTCAAAACATCTCATATGTTTCGGGACGTTTCAAAAACGTCTTCGGTGCCTCAATTCTAAACCGTTTAACTGAACTATCACGTAGTTATCAAAATGTGTATGTCAGATGTTCGCAACATCCACAGACGATGTTCGAGGTTCAGCACACTGAGCGGTGCATTAAGGACATAAGCTTTCTACTGTCCGCATAATCGCTACTGTCAACTTTCAACTATATTTTCTCTAGGAACATATCTAAAATAGTAGAACTAAAGCGTGAGCTACGACATGATTTGCAAAAGACCTTTTGACTATGTTCAGGATAATTAAGTTCATCTTATGAACTCCCACTTAGATAGACATCCCTCTAGTCATCTAAGTGATTACATGATCCGAGTCAACTAGGCCGTGTCCGATCATCACGTGAGACGGACTAGCCAACGTCGGTGAACATCTTCATGTTGATCGTATCTTCTATACGACTCATGCTCGACCTTTCGGTCTTCTGTGTTTCGAGGCCATGTCTGTACATGCTAGGCTCGTCAAGTTAACCCTAAGTGTATTGCATGTGTAAATCTGTCTTACACCCGTTGTATGTGAACGTAAGGATCTATCACACCCGATCATCACGTGGTGCTTCGAAGCGACGAACTTTAGCAACAGTGCACAGTTAGGGGAGAACACTTCTTGAAATTGTTGTAAGGGATCATCTTATTTACTACCGTCGCTCTAAGTAAACAAGATGCATAAACATAATAAACATCACATGCAATTATATAGTAGTGACATGATATGGCCAATATCATATAGCTCCATTGATCTCCATCTTCGGGGCTCCATGATCATCATCGTCACCGGCATGACACCATGATCTCCATCATTATGATCTCCATCACCGTGTCTTCATGAAGTTGTCTCGCCAACTATTACTTCTACTACTATGGCTACCGGTTAGCAATAAAGTAAAGTAATTACATGGCATTGTTCAATGACACACAGGTCATACAATAAATAAAGACAACTCCTATGGCTCCTGCCGGTTGTAATACTCATCGACATGCAAGTCGTGATTCCTATTACAAGAACATGATCAATCTCATACATCACATATATTCATCACATTCTTCTTGGCCATATCACATCACATAGCATACCCTGCAAAAACAAGTTAGACGTCCTCTAATTGTTGTTTGCATGTTTTACGTGGCTGCTACGGGTTTCTAGCAAGAACGTTTCTTACCTACGCAAAACCACAACGTGATATGCCAATTGCTATTTACCCTTCATAAGGACCCTTTTCATCGAATCTGTTCCGACTAAAGTGGGAGAGACTGGCACCCGCTAGCCACCTTATGCACCAAGTGCATGTCATTCGGTGGAACCTGTCTCACGTAAGAGTACGTGTAAGGTCGGTCTGGGCCGCTTCATCCCACAATACCGTCGAAACAAGATTGGACTAGTAACGGTAAGCATATTGAACAACATCAACACCCACAACTACTTTGTGTTCTACTCGTGCAAAGAATCTACGCAATAGACCTAGCTCTGATACCACTGTTGGGGAACATAGTAGAAATTCAAAATTTTCCTACGTATAACCAAGATCTATCTATGGAGAAACCAGCAACGAGGGGAAGGAGAGTGCATCTACATACCCTTGTAGATCGCTAAGCGGAAGCGTTCAAGAGAACGGGGTTGAAGGAGTCATACTCGTCGTGATCCAAATCACCGGAGATCCTAGTGCCGAACGGACGGCACCTCCGCGTTCAACACACGTACAGCCTGGTGACGTCTCCCACGCCTTGATCCAGCAAGGAGAGAGGGAGAGGTTGAGGAAGACTCCATCCAGCAGCAGCACAACGGCGTGGTGGTGATGGAGGAGCGTGGTAGTCCTGCAGGGCTTCGCCAAGCACCGCGAGATATGAGGAGAAAGAGAGGGAGGGCTGCACCAACATGCAGAGATCGAATCACGTCTTATGGGCAGCCCTAGGCCTCACTATATATAGGGGAGAGGGAGGAGGGTGCGCCCCCTCTAGGGTTGCCACCCTAGGGGGTGCGGCAGCCCTAGATGGTAATGGGCGGCGTCCAAAGGGAGGATTCCCTCCCCCCCAAGGCACCTAGGAGGTGCCTTCCCCTTCTAGGACTCTTCCTTAGGGTTCCCCCTTCACCCTAGGCGCATGGGACATGAGGGAAGTGGCGCCCCAGCCCACTTTGGGCTGGATCCCTTCCCACTTCAGCCCATGGGACCCTCCGGGATAGGTGGCCCCACCCGGTGGGCCCCCGGGACCCTTCCGGTGGTCCCGGTACAATACCGATGACCCCGAAACTTGTCCCGATGGCCGAAACAGGACTTCCTATATATAAATCTTTACCTCCGGACCATTCCGGAACTCCTCGTGACGTTAGGTATCTCATCCGGGACTCCGAACAACATTCGGTAACCACATACAAGCTTCCTTTATAACCCTAGCGTCATCGAACCTTAAGTGTGTAGACCCTACGGGTTCGGGAGACATGCAGACATGACCGAGATGTTCTCCGATTAATAACCAACAGCGAGATCTGGATACCCATGTTGGCTCCCACATGTTCCACGATGATCTCATCGGATGAACCACGATGTCAAGGACTCAATCGATCCCGTACACAATTCCCTTTGTCTAACGGTATTGTACTTGCCCGAGATTCGATCGTCGGTATACCGATACCTTGTTCAATCTCGTTACCGGCAAGTCTCTTTACTCGTTCCGTAACACATCATCCCGTGATCAACCCCTTGGTCACATTGTGCACATTATGATGATGTCCTACCGAGTGGGCCCAGAGATACCTCTCCGTTTACACGGAGTGACAAATCCCAGTCTCGATTCGTGCCTACCCAACAGACACTTTCGGAGATACCTGTAATGCACCTTTATAGCCACCCAGTTACGTTGTGACGTTTGGTACACCCAAAGCATTCCTAGGTATCCGGGAGTTGCACAATCTCATGGTCTAAGGAAAAGATACTTGACATTAGAAAAGCTTTAGCATACGAACTACACGATCTTTGTGCTAGGCTTAGGATTGGGTCTTGTCCATCACATCATTCTCCTAATGATGTGATCCCGTTATCAACGACATCCAATGTCTATAGCCAGGAAACCATGACTATCTGTTGATCACAACGAGCTAGTCAACTAGAGGCTCACTAGGGACATATTGTGGTCTATGTATTCACACATGTATTACGATTTTCGGATAATACAGTTATAGCATGAATAAAAGACTATTATCATGAACAAAGAAATATAATAATAACACTTTTATTATTGCCTCTAGGGCATATTTCCAACACTAGGCATGATTGGTAACCCACAAGTATAGGGGATCAATTGTAGCCTCTTTCGATAAGTAAGAGTGTCGAACCCAACGAGGAGCTAAAGGTAGAACAAATATTCCCTCAAGTTCTATCGACCACCGATACAACTCTACGCACGCTTAACGTTCGCTTTACCTAGAACAAGAATGAAACGAGAAGTACTTTGTAGGTGTTTTTGGATAGGTTTGCAAGATAATAAAGAGCGTGTAAATAAAAAGTAGGGGCTGTTTACATAAAGACACAACTAAGTTAGTTTTAGTAGAGAGCTTGTTGTCACACAAGAAAGTTATTTGTCCCTAGGCAATCGATAACTAGACCGGTAATCACTATTGCAATTTTATTTGAGGGAGAGGCGTAAGCTAACATAATTTATCTTCTTGGATCATATGCACTTATGATTGGAACTCTAGCAAGCATCCGCAACTACTAAAGATCATTAAGGTAAAACCCAACCATAGCATTAAAGTATCAAGTCCTCTTTATTCCCATACGCAAACAACCTACTTACTTAGGTCTGTGCTTCTGTCACTCACGCCACCCACTATAAGCAAATCATGAACATATCGCAAACCCTACAACGGGGATCCCTCACGCTTGCGCGACACGGAGAGCACCATAGGACAGCACCAATAATAAAACATGCAACTCAAACCAATCACGATCATCAATTAACCCATAGGACAAAACGGATCTACTCAAACATCATAGGATAGCCATACATCATTGGGAAATAGAATATAGCATTGAGCACCATGTTTAAGTAGAGATTATAGTGGGTAAAAGAGGGGTTACACCGCTGCATATAGGGGGGAAGAGTTGGTGATGATGGCGGTGAAGTTGTTGGTGTAGAATGTGGTGATGATGATGGCCCCGGCGGTGTTCCGCCGCCACCGGGATAGAGGGGGAGAGGGCCCCCCTTCTTATTGTTCCTTGACCTTCTCCCTAGATGGGAGAAGGGTTTCCCCTCTGGTCCATGGCCTCCATGGCATGGTCGCCCCTCCGAGATTGGATATGTCTCTCTGTCTCTCTCTGTTTCTGCGTTGCTGATTCTGGCCTTTCACCGTTTCTTAAATTCCCGGAGATCCGTAACTCCGATTGGGCTGAAATTTTAACACGATTTCTATCTGGATATTATATTTCTTGTGGAGAAAGAAGGGCACCAACCGCCTTACAGGGTGGCCACGAGGGCCCAGGGCGCGCCCCTGCCTCGTGGCCCCTGTCGGATGTGGGGTTCCGGCAAACCCTTAAGGTTCGAACATTGGGGTGCGTGCAAAGTCTTTCCCTCCTACCGATCTACGCTCTAGCTCGCTAAGGTCTTGCGGACAAACTCGACGAACTCACAACACAGAAAGACACGGGGTTTATACTGGTTCGGGCCACCGTTGTGGTGTAATACCGTACTCCAGTGTGGTGGTGGTGGATTGCCTCTTGGGCTGATGATGAACAATACAAGGGGAAGAACAGCCTCCTAAGGTTGAGGTGCTTTTGTGCGTATGAACTTGTGGTGTGTAGATTCCCTCAAGCTAAGATGAGATGAGATCCGATCCACCTTCCACTATGGTGGTGGCTAGTCCTATTTATAGAGGCCCTGGTCCTCTTCCCAAATATTGAGCAGGAAGGGAGCCAACAATGACGGGCTAAATCGAAGGGGGACAACTAGTACAAGCTATCCTGACAAAAGCGTTCTTTGCCTGTGAAAGGATCTAGTGGTGACGCCATCTCGGGCTCCACGATGACCTCCGTCTTGCAGTCCATGGTCTTGGTCTTGTTGCACCGAAATGGCAACCTTTGCCTGAGGCCTTGGTACTCCGCGGCTGCGCTTGCCTCCTTTGCACCAAAGGGGAAACAAGGACGCTGCACATGATGGCGCCCTCCTGGTGTCGATCTTCATGGCTCACGTCACAAGAGTCTCGTGAGGTTTGCCTCGCCTTGATATCACCGCTCCTCGCGAGCCTGCCTATCTAGGCCACTCCTGAGGAGGTCTTGCATCGTCCGCCTCGCGAGGCTTGGCCCCTCGCGAGGGTCTTGGATGCTTTGTTGGTGAGGATGGGCCGTACGGCCTGCTGCTTGGCCACGCTGTGGGCCGCAGGCAGGCAAGTCTGGGGACCCCCATTCTCAGAATGCCGACATCCCCCTCGGGCATCGTCTCGCGTTGATTCTTCTTCCCAAAAATCACATATATTCCAAAAAAATCTCTGTCAGTTTTTATCCCGTTTGGACTCCGTTTGATATGGATTTTCTGCGAAACAAAAAACATGCAACAAACAGGAACTGGCACTGGTCACTGGATCAATATGTTAGTCCCAAAAATAGTATAAAAACTTGCCAAAGGTATATGAAAGTTGTAGAATATTGGCATGGAACAATCAAAATTATAGATACGACGGAGACGTATTAGCATCCCCAAGCTTAATTCCTGCTCGTCCTCGAGTAGGTAAATGATAAAAAAGATAATTTTTGATGTGGAATGCTACCTAGCATAATCTTGATCACATAATCTAATCATGGCATGAATATTAAGACATGAGTGATTCAAAGCAACAGTCTATCATTTGACATTAAGACAATAATACTTCAAGCATACTAATAAAGCAATCATGTCTTTTCAAAATAACATGGCCAAAGAAATTCATCCCAACAAAATCATATGGTCTGGCTATGCTCCATCTTCACCACACAATGCATTCAAATCATGCAAAACCCCGATGACAAGCCAAGCAATTGTTTCATACTTTTGACTTTCTCAAACCTTTTCAACTTTCACGCAATACATGAGCGTGAACCATGGCCATAGCACTATAGGTGGATGTAACACGCACAATGCGACTATATCTCCCATGTGTCAGGGCACGACTTAGAGGCATAGCCGCATGGTAGATTTGTCGCAAGAGGGGTAATCTTCACACAATCCCATGTACTGAATAAAAAGGGATAAAGAGTTGGCTTACAATCGCCACTTCACACAAATACAAGATAAACATACATCATCCAGAATACAATCAAGGTCCGACTACGGAACCAAACTAAAAGGAAGACAACCCCAAATTCTAGATCCCCGATCGTCCCAACTGGGCTCCACTACTGATCAAAAGGAAACGGAACAAAACAATGATCAAGATCTTCATCGAGCTCCCACTTGAGCTCGGTTGCGTCATCTGCACTAGTATCATCAGCACCTGCAACTGTTTGGAAGTATCTGTGTGCCATGAGGACTCAGCAATCTCACACCCGTGAGATCAAGACTATTTAAGATTATGGGTAGGGAAAGCTTATGAGGTGGAGCTACAGCAAGCACTAAGCATATATGGTGGCTAACATACGCAAATAAGAGCGAGAAGACAAGCAATGCAACGGTCGTGAACTAGAAGTGATCAAGAAGTGATCCTGAAACTACTTACGTTCAAGCATAACTCCAAAGCCGTGTTCACTTCCCGGACTCCGCCAGAAGGAGACCATCACGGCTACACACGCGGTTGATGCATTTTAATTAAGTTAAGTGTCAAGTTCTCTACAACCGGATATTAACAAATTCCCATCTGCCACATAACCGCGGGCACAGCTCTCGAAAGTTTATACCCCGCGGGGGTGTCCCAACTGATCCCATCACAAGCTCCCACGGTCAATGAAGGATATTCCTTCTCCCAAGAAGACCCGGTCAGACTCGAAATCTCGGTTACAAGACATTTCGACAATGATAAAACAAGACCAGCAAGACAGCCCGATGCACCGACATCCCGATAGGAGCTGCACATATCTTGTTCTCAGGGCAACACCGGATAAGCTAAGCGTACAGGTACCAACATAACCCAAGTTGCCAAGGGACGGTCCCGCATGATGCTCTAGTTCGGACCAACACTTAGAGAAGCACTGGCCCGGGGGTTAAAATTAAGATGACCCTTGAGTCTGCATAACCCAAGGGAAGGTGATAGGTTGTTAGGCAAATGTAAAACCAAGGTTGGGCCTTGCTGGAGGAGTTTTATTCAAAGCAAACTGTCAAGGGGTTCCCATAACACCCAACCGCGTAAGGGACGCAAAATCAAGGAACATAACACTGGTATGATGGAAACTTGGGCGGCAAGAGTGGAACAAAACACCAGGCATAAGGCCGAGCCTTCCACCATTTACCAAGTATATAGATGCATTAAATAATTAAATAAGAGATATTGTGATATCCCAACATATCCATGTGCCAGCAAGGAACAAGCTTCATCTTCACCTGCAACTAGCAACACTACAAGAAGGGCTGAGCAAAAGCAGTAACATAGCCAAACAACGGTTTGCTAGGAAAGGTGGGTTAGAGGCTTGACATGGCAATATGGGAGGCATGATATAGCAAGTGGTAGGTAGCATGGCATAGCAATAGAGCGAACAACTAGCCAGCCAAGATAGAAGTGATTTTGAGGGTATGGTCATCTTGCCTGAGATCCCACAAGGGGAAGAACGAGTCCTCCGAGCTCCTGGATCCGCTTCCCGCGGTTCTTCTCTGACGTGATGCCGCCGAGGGGGCCTCTCGAGCTCTGGCTGTAGCACGCCGACTGCAGCGCTCCAGCGACCGAAGCAAACATTGAAGCGGTCCCCACTGGCAAGATCTTCATGACTCACGGCTGGGGCGAGGTCGCGCGGGTCATTCATGCGTGGGGTGCCTTCGCGATCCACTTCGAGTTCGACGGTGCATCCACGCTCTCCTTCAAGGTGTTCGACGCAGAGGGCCGCCGCCTGGAGTGCTGCTCCGGAGAGGAACGCGAGGCTGATATGCGCTCCGCTCGCGACCACTCCAGTAGCAGCAGCCCTTGGGAGTCCAGCAGCTCTCCTGAGCTCTACGAGACTCTGGAGACGAGCAACGAAAGCTATGTGCCCCCGAGCTCTCGCCGCGCTTGGAGCAGGGCTGCGGCGTTCGGCCACCGCTGATCTGGATGGGGTTGGCGCCAGCCTCCCGTGGCCCATTGTTGATGATGGCGTCCGCCACGAGAGGGTGTAGATAGGATTCCCCTTAGTATCAGCTTTTGTTTCCTGCGAAGAATCATGAATCACCCCGTGGGGGCATGTAAGGATCTGCAATGCCTTTGTACTTATCTTCCTTGTTATGAAGATTTGATGAACGCGTGTCCCATTAAGGCTCGGTCCCCCTTTCTTTCCTCGCGATAGCTTGTTGCTCTACGCTGACGGGTCCCGGTCCCAAGGCGGCTACAGTCGTCGCTGGTATGCTAGGTCGCGATGCCGTGGTCAAGGCCAGGAGGTGCGTGGCCCGAGGTCCAGTAAGATCCCCTGAGGGGCGATGCTCAGGAGGTCCCCCTTAGCGCCCAAGCGGCCATGGTAAGGAAAGAAAGGAAGATGACTTGGCCACAACGGGGTTGCGGCATGGTGTGAGCGACTACTAGGCCCAAATATTTAGCCGATCCGAGGGCGAGACTTATCTTGCTGACTTCACGGTGAGTCCTGATGTTGCGCTAGGGCTGCGCGCCAACTTATGCGACATAGCTAGGCCGGTCCGTACGAGTTTTCCTTCCCCCGAGCTCTTCTTAGTGCTCTACATCCTCAGGTCCCGGCCCTCGAGCGAGCTTAGCCACCACTGGTATGCCAGGTCGCGATGCCATGGTCAAGGCCAGGGGGTGAGGGCTGGAGAGCCAGTAAGAGCTCCTGAGTCGCGATGCTCAGGAGCCCCCCTTTTAACGGGCAAAGCGATTCGCACAAGAGGAAAGGAGACTCGCGGTGCCGCCTGCCATCCTTCCCGCGGGGGTCCCTGTGGACAGGCACAAGAAGAAACATGGTTTGCCTATACTGCCACCTGCCTGCCGCTGGTTGGTCCGGAGGAAGTGAAGGCACTGAGGGCCTGGTGAGGTGACGTGCGCGGGGCGTGCCGCGAGCCAGATCTCGACCGCTCAGATTTGTCAATGTGGCAGGGACGGACCCATGCGCTAGCGCCGTGCCTGTGAGGAGGCCCCGTGGGAGGCGATGATCGAGCAGGTGATAACCGTAGGCATGTTAAGCAGGAAGAGTAGATCAACTTAGGTAAATGCAGGAAGATGCATGCCACCGGGTCCGGCCCGAGCGGCATGGCGATGATGCGGCCCGAGGGGCGCCCCCGGCAAGGTAAGCTAAAGACTTAAGCAAAAGGGATACATGCCACAGGGACGGACCCGTGTGGCCTGGGAATAATGCAGCCCGAGGGGCGCTTCCAGCTTAAATGAACTTGGAAGATGTGATGACCCACAAGTATAGGGGATCTATCGTAGTCCTTTCGATGAGTAAGAGTGTCGAACCCAACGAGGAGACGAAGGAAATGATAAGCGGTTTTCAGCAAGGTATTCTCTGCAAGTACTGAAATAAGTGGTAACAGATAGTTTTGTGATAGGATAAACTGTAATGAGCAACAAGTAACAAAAGTAAATAAAGTGCAGCAAGGTGGCCCAATCCTTTTGTAGCAAAGGACAAGCCAAAACAAACTCTTATAATAGGAAAAGTGCTCCCGAGGACACATGGGAATATCGTCAAGCTAGTTTTCATCACGTTCATATGATTCGCGTTCGATACTTTGATAATTTGATATGTGAGTGGACCGGTGCTTGGGTGCTGTTCTTACTTGAACAAGCATCCCACTTATGATTAACCTCTATTGCAAGCATCCGCAACTACAACAAAAGTATTAAGGTAAACCTAACCATGGCATGAAACATGTGGATCCTAATCAGCCCCTTACGAAGCAACACATAAACTAGGGTTTAAGCTTCTGTCACTCTAGCAACCCATCATCTACTTATTACTTCCCAATGCCTTCCTCTAGGCCTAAATAATGGTGAAGTGTTATGTAGTCGACGTTCACATAACACCACTAGAGGCTAGACAACATACATCTTATCAAAATATCAAAGGAATACCAAATTCACATGACTACTAATAGCAAGACTTCTCCCTTGTCCTCAGGAACAAACATAATTACTCACAAAGCATATTCATGTTCATAATCAGAGGGGTAATAATATGCATATAGGATCTGAACATATGATCTTCCACCAAATAAACCAACTCTCATCAACTACAAGGAGTAATCAACACTACTAGCAACCTACTAGCACCAATCCCGGACTTTGAGACAAGAATTGGATACAAGAGATGAACTAGGGTTTAGAGATGAGATGGTGCTAGTGAAGATGTTGATGGAGATTGCCCTCTCCCGGTGAGAGGAGCGTTGGTGATGATTTCCCCCTCCCAGAGGGAAGTTTCCCCGGTAGAACAGCTCTGCCGGAGCTCTAGATTGGATCCGCCAAGGTTCCGCCTCGTGGCGGCGGAGTCCCGTCCCGAAAGGTTCCTCTTTTTTCCCATCGAAAGACTTCATATAGGAGAAAATGGACGCCGGAGAGCCACCAGGGGGCCCACGAGGTAGGGGGCGCGCCCTAGGGTGGCGCCCCCCACCCTCGTGAGTAGGGTGTGGGCCCCCTGGCCTTCATCTTTGGCGTGGGTTTTTCTTTATTTATTTTTAGATGTTCCGTGGAGTTTCAGAACTTTTGAAGTTGAGCAGAATAGGTCTCTAATATTTGTTCCTTTTCCAGCCCAGAATTCCAGCTGCCGGCATTCTCCCTCCTTATGTAAACCTTGTAAAATAAGAGAGAATAGCCATAAGTATTGTGACATAAAGTGAAATAACAGTCCATAATGCAATAAATATCGATATAAAAGCATGATGCAAAATGGACGTATCAACTCCCCAAAGCTTAGACCTCGCTTGTCCTCAAGCGAAAAGCCGATAACAATAAATATGTCCTCATGTTTGGAGGTAGAGGCGTCGATAAAAATAAAATACGGACATGAAGGCATCATGATTATTCTCATAACAACAACATATATAGCTTTTGTCATATGATTACTTATGTTCAAGTGATGATCTATTCACAATGCAAAATTATAAATCATAAACCTTATTGGGCTCCAACAAACTATAATCTCAGTCATTGAAGCAATTGCAATTTATCATAACATCGGAAAGAGTCTATGTCAGAGCTAAAAAGCAAGTCCACATACTCAACTATCATTTAGTCCCCCATAATTGCTAACACTCACGCAATACTTGTGGTTACAGAGTTTTAATCAGACACAGAGAAAGATAGGGGCTTATAGTTTTTCCCCACAACCTTTTACCTCAAGGGTAATGTCAACAATAATGGTTCATGCTCCCCTACATCCAATTATATATATATATATATATCATGTTCTTTCCAACATGCTGAGCTTGCCAAAGGATAAAATGGAAAAGAAAAGGTGAAGATCACCATGACTCTTGCATAAGGTAGAAGATAATAATAAAGGATAGGCCCTTCGCAGAGGGAAGCAGAGGTTGCCATGCGCTTTTATGGTTGGAGCATAAAATCTCAATGCGAAAGAACATCACTTTATATTGCCCCTTGTGATATGAACCTTTATTATGCAGTCCATCGCTTTTATTACTTCCACATCACAAGATCGTATAAAGCTTATTTCTCCCACACCAATCAATCATACATATTTAGAGCAATTTTTATTGCTTTGCACCGATGACAACTTACTTGAAGGATCTTACTCAATCCATAGGTAGATATGGTGGACTCTCATGGCAAAACTGGTTTAAGGGTTTTGGAAGCACAAGTAGTATTTCTACTTGGTGCTGAGAATTTGGCTAGCATGAGGGGGAAAGGCAAGCTCAACAAGTTAGGGGATCCATGAGAACATACTTTATCTTAGATATAAGAAATACATAACTTATTACGTTGTCTTCCTTGTCCAACATCAACTCTTTAGCATGTCATATTTTAATGAGTGCCCCCAATCATAAAAGATGTCAATGATAATATATCTATATGTGAAAACCTCTCTTTCCTTATTACTTCCTATTAATTGCAACAATGACCAAAGCTATGCTTGCCAACTCCCAACAACTTTTAATCACCATACTCTTTCTATGTGAAGTCATTACTCTTAGTAAGATGAATATGAACTTTTTGTTTCTTTTTGTTCTTTTTCTCTTTTCTTTTATTCGCCCAAGATCATGGCAAAATAATCAAGCCCTTGACTCAACACTAATCTTTATTATATATAGCTCATGGACTCGATTACATAGAGAGATCATAAAGCAAAACTCAAAACTAGATCATGCCATAAACTTTATTCTACTAGATCAAGATACTACTAATAGGATCGAACTAAGAAAAACGATAACGATAGGAGTTGTGATGGTGATACGATACCGGGGCACCTCCCCCAAGCTTGGCAGTTGCCAAGGGGAGTGCCCATACCCATGTGATTATATCTCCTTCTTTGTTGTCGGTGAAGAAGGTGGTGGTGACGGATAATCGCACATCGAGCGTAAGAGGTCCTCCAGCTTGCGAATAATGCCCTTGAGTGCAACAATATGCTCCTTCAACAAAATATTTTCTTGTGTGAGATACTTGTTTTGTATACGAGCTAACTCAATCATCTTGAAAGCTTCGATCTCAGTTGGGGTAAGAAGGTTATGATCAAGTTGATGGATGTCTTTTGCTGCCGGAGCTTGATCCTCCATGGCCTTCTTGATCCTTTCATCCTTGTTGACCCTCGTGGGTTCTTCCCTCTTCGGATCTATCTTCATTAGCCAAGCATCGTTGTCACCATTGTTGGAGGAGGGAGACGACATGATGCCTAGCCTGGAAAACCCTGACAGAAAACAGCTCGAAACAAGAATAGAGGAGGTTTGCGTGATACGGGAGTCAAAACCTTTGGGAGAATATATAATGAATTTTTACCGAGCAAAATATGTAATGTGCAAGAAAACGGAGTCCGGATGGCACACGAGGTGCTCAGGAGGTAGGGGGCACGCCCAGGGGGTAGGGCGCGCCCACCACCCTCGTGGGGCCCTCGTGTCCTTCCCGGACTGCTACTTATTTTTCTATTTTTCTAAATATTCCAAAACGGAGAAATATTGCCCTAAAAATTGTTTTGGAGTCGGTTTACTTACCGTGCCACATACCTATTCGTTTTCGGAGTCTGAAACATTTCGGAAAGTGTCTCTTATGTATTCCTCTGGGGTTACGGTTTCAATAATATTGGTTTCAACATTTATGGGATTACCTAAGATATAATGTTTGATTCTTTGACCGTTTACCACCTTCGGATTTGTGCCCTCGAAGTTGTTGATTTTTATGGCACCGGAACGATAGACCTCTTCGATAACATAGGGGCCTTCCCATTTAGAGAGAAGTTTTCGTGCAAAAAAATCTTAAACGAGAGTTGTATAGCAATACATAATCACCTACATTAAACTCACGCTTTTGTATCCTTTTGTCATGCCATCTTTTAACTTTTTCTTTGAACAACTTGGCATTTTCATAAGCTTGGGCTCTCCATTCATCAAGTGAGCTAATATCAAATAACCTCTTCTCACCGGCAAGTTTAAAATCATAATTAAGCTCTTTAATATCCCAATATGCCTTATGTTCTAGTTCGAGAGGTAAGTGAGATGCTTTTCCACAGACCATTTTATACGGAGACATACCCATAGGATTTTTATATGCAGCTCTATAAGCCCATAATGCATCATCAAGTTTCTTGGACCAATTCTTTCTAGACCTATTAACAGTCTTTTGCAAAATTAATTTGAGATCTCTATTGCTCAACTCTACTTGACCGCTAGACTGTGGTGATAAGGAGATGCAATTCTATGATTAACATCATATTTAGCAAGCATTTTACGGAAAGCACCATGAATAAAGTGTGAACCACCATCAGTCATTAAGTATCTAGGGACTCCAAACCTCGGGAAAATAACTTCCTTAAGCATATTAATAGAAGTGTTATGATCAGCACTACTAGTTGGAATAGCTTCTACCCACTTAGTAACGTAATCAACAACAACTAAAATATGTGTGTATCCATTAGAGGCAGAAAAAGGTCCCATATAAACAAAGCCCCAAACATCAAACGGTTTAATAACAACAGAATAATTCATAGGCATTTCTTGACGTCTACTAATATTACCAATTCTTTGACATTCATCACAAGACAAGACAAACTTACGGGCATCCTTGAAGAGAGTAGGCCAATAAAAACCAGATTGCAATACCTTATGTGCAGTTCTATCTCCAGCGTGGTGTCCTCCATAAGACTCGGAGTGACACTTGCGTAGGATCTGTTCCTGTTCCTGCTCAGGTACACAACGTCTAATAACACCATCTACTCCTTCTTTATAAAGATGTGGGTCATCCCAAAAGTAATGTCTCAAATCATAGAAGAACTTTTTCTTTTGTTGATATGTGAAGCTAGGTGGTATAAATTTAGCAACAATATAATTAGCATAATCAGCATACCATGGAGTACTACGAGAAGTACTTATAACATTTAATTGTTCATTAGGAAAGCTATCATTAATAGGTAGTGGGTCATCAAGAATATTTTCTAACCTAGACAAGTTGTCTGCAACGGGGTTCTCAGCTCCCTTTCTATCAACAATATGCAAATCAAATTCTTGTAGCAAGAGAACCCATCTAATAAGTCTAGGTTTAGCATCTTTCTTTTCCATAAGGTATTTAATAGAAGCATGATCAGTTTGAATAGTTACTTTAGAATCAACAATATAAGATCTGAACTTATCACAAGCAAATACAACTGCTAAAAGCTCTTTTTCAGTAGTAGCATAATTTCTTTGAGCATTGTCTAGAGTCTTACTAGCATAATGAATAACATTTAATTTCTTATCAACTCTTTGCCCTAGAACAACACCTACAGCATAATCGCTAGCATCACACATAATTTCAAAGGGTAGGTTCCAATCAGGTGGCTGAACAACAGGTGAAGTGACTAATGCTTCCTTAAGTATTTCAAATGCTTCTACATAATCATCATCAAAGACAAATGGTATATCTTTTTGCAATAAATTAGTCAGAGGCCGAGAAATTTTTGAGAAGTCCTTAATGAACCTCCTGTAAAATCTGGCATGACCAAGGAAACTTCTTATACCTTTGATGTCCTTGGGACATGGCATCTTCTCAATAGCATCAACCTTGGCTTTATCAACTTCAATACCTCTTTCAGAAACTTTATGCCCCAAGACAATACCTTCATTAACCATAAAGTGGCACTTTTTCCCAATTCAAGACAAGATTAGTTTCTTCACATCTCTGCAAAACTCGATCAAGATTGCTCAAGCAATCATCAAAAGAGGAACCATAGACGGAAAAGTCGTCCATGAAAACCTCACAAATCTTTTCACAAAAGTCAGAGAATATAGCCATCATGCATCTTTGAAAGGTAGCAGGTGCATTACATAAACCAAAAGGCATACGTATATAAGCAAAAGTACCAAAAGGGCATGTAAAAGTAGTCTTTGATTGATCTCTAGCCGACACAGGTATTTGAGAGAAACCAGAATAACCATCTAGAAAGCAATAGTGTGTATGTTTGCATAATCTTTCTAGCATTTGATCAATAAAAGGTAAGGGGTAATGATATTTCTTAGTAGCTTTATTTAATTTGCGGAAATCAATTACCATCCTATAACCTATGATAATTCTTTGTGGAATCAATTCATCTTTATCATTAGGAACAACAGTAATACCTCCCTTCTTAGGGACACAATGGACAGGACTTACCCACTCACTATCAGCAACGGGATAGATTATACCTGCCTCCAGAAGCTTTAGTATTTATTTTCTTACCACTTCTTCCATTTTAGGATTCAGACGTCGTTGAGGATCACGAACTGGTTTGGCATCTGCTTCCAAATTTATTTTATGTTGACATAGAGTGGGACTAATGCCCTTAAAATCATCAAGAGTATATCCAATAGCAGCACGGTGCTTCTTCAGAGTTTTCAATAATCTTTATTCTTCATGCTCTGAAAGGTTAGCACTAATAATAACATGATATATCTTCTTTTCATCAAGATAAGCATATTTAAGATTATCAGGCAAAGGTTTAAGCTCAATCATGGGATCTCCCTTGGGTGGAGGAGGATCCCCTAACATTTCAACAGGCAAATTATGTTGCAGAATAGGTTCCTGTTTAAAGAATACTTCATCTATTTCCCTTCTTTCATTCATGAACATATCATTTTCATGGTCTAGCAAATAGTGTTCTAAAGGATCACTAGGAGGTATGGCAATAGAAGCAAGACCAACAATTTCATCCTTACCAGATAATTCTTCCTCACGATGTTGTTTACTAAATTTAGAGAAATTAAACTCATGAACCATATCATCCAAGCCAATAGTAACAACATTCTTTGTGCAATCTATGGTTGCATTAACAGTATTTAAGAAGGGTCTACCAAATATAATGGGACAAAAACTATCTTGTGGGGAACTAAGAACAAGAAAATCAGCAAGATATTTAGTTTTCCCACACAAGACTTCAACATCTCTAACAATTCCAATTGGTGCAATAGTATCTCTATTAGCAAGTTTAATAGTAACATCAATATCTTCTAACTCAACAGGTGCAATTTCATTCTTAATTTCTTCATATAAGTCAATAGGTATTACACTAGCACTAGCACCCATATCACATAAGCCATGATAACAATGATCTCCTATTTTAACAGAAATAACATGCACGCCTACCACAGGTCTATGTTTATCTTTATCACAAGGTTTAGCAATTCTAGCAGTTTCACCTTCGAACTAGATAACATGCCCATCAATATTATTAGACAAGAGATCTTTAACAATAGCAATATTAGGTTCTACTTTAACTTTCTCAGGAGGTGTATAAGTTCTAATATTGCTTTTATGGACAACAGTTGAAGCTTTAGCATGATCCTTTATTCTAACAGGGAAAGGTGGTTTCTCAATATAAGAAGTAGGAACAATAGGATCATTATAAGTGACAGTCTTTTCTTCAACTTTAATAGGTGCAGCTACTTTTACTTCTATGGGAGGATGATATTTAAACCACTTCTCCTTAGGGAGATCAACATAAGTAGCAAAAGATTCACAGAAAGAAGCTACTATCTTAGAGTCAAGTCCATATTTAGTGCTAAACTTACGGAAAATATCAGTATCCATAAAAGATTTAACACAATCAAACTTAGGTGTCATACCTGACTCCTTACCTTCGTCGAGGTCCCAATCTTCAGAGTTGCGTTTAATTCTAACCAATAAATTCCATCTGAATTCAGTAGTCTTTATCATAAAAGAGCCAGCACAAGAAGTATCGAGCATGGTGCGATTGTTATCAGAAAGCCGAGCATATAAATTTTGAATAATCATTTCCCTTGAGAGCTCATGATTGGGGCATGAATATAACATTGATTTAAGCCTCCCCCAAGCTTGAGCGATGCTTTCTCCTTCGCGAGGCCAGAAATTATATATATAATTGCGATCACGATGAACAAGATGCATAGGGTAATACTTTTGATGAAATTCCAGCTTCAATCTTTTATAGTCCCATGATCTCATATCATCACATAGCCTATACCATATCAATGCGTCTCCCTTCAAAGATAAAGGGAAGACCTTCTTCTTAGCAACATCATCGGGTATACCTGCAAGCTTAAATAATCCACAAACTTCATCCACATATATTAAGTGCTCATCAGGATGCTTTGTTCCATCTCCTGTAAAGGGTTAGCTAGCAGTTTTTCCATCATACCCGAAGGAAATTCAAAAGGAGTTTCATTTTCAATAGGTTCAGTAGGTTGAGGAGCAACTCTTTGCTCTACTGGACGGGGTGAAGATACCCCGAACAAGCCCCTCAGAGAATTACTTTCCATAGTAACAAGTGACAGTAAATTTCAGCACACTATATAAATTTTTCCTTACCAAATTCCACCTACCAAAGGCGCTACACTCCCCGGTAACGGCGCCAGAAAAGAGTCTTGATGACCCACAAGTATAGGGGATCTATCGTAGTCCTTTCGATAAGTAAGAGTGTCGAACCCAACGAGGAGCAGAAGGAAATGATAAGCGGTTTTCAGCAAGGTATTCTCTGCAAGTACTGAAATAAGTGGTAACAGATAGTTTTGTGATAGGATAAATTGTAACAAGCAACAAGTAACAAAAGTAAATAAAGTGCAGCAAGGTGGCCCAATCCTTTTGTAGCAAAGGACAAGCCGGAACAAACTCTTATAATAGGAAAAGCGCTCCCGAGGACACATGGGAATATCGTCAAGCTAGTTTTCATCACGTTCATATGATTCATGTTCGATACTTTGATAATTTGATATGTGGGTGGACCGGTGCTTGGGTGCTGTTCTTACTTGAACAAGCATCCCACTTATGATTAACCTCTATTGCAAGCATCAGCAACTGCAACAAAAGTATTAAGGTAAACCTAACTATAGCATGAAACATGTGGATCCAAATCAGCCCCTTACGAAGCAATGCATAAACTAGGGTTTAAGCTTCTGTCACTTTAGCAACCCATCATCTACTTATTACTTCCCAATGCCTTCCTCTAGGCCCAAATAATGGTCAAGTGTTATGTAGTCGACGTTCACATAACACCACTAGAGGCTAGACAACATACATCTTATCAAAATATCAAATGAATACCAAATTCACATGACTACTAATAGCAAGACTTCTCCCTTGTCCTCAGGAACAAATGTAATTACTCACAAAGCATATTCATGTTCATAATCAGAGGGGTAATAATATGCATATAGGATCTGAACATATGATCTTCCACCAAATAAACCAACTAGCATCAACTACAAGGAGTAATCAACACTACTAGCAACCTACTAGCACCAATCCCGGACTTTGAGACAAGAATTGGATACAAGAGATGAACTAGAGTTTAGAGATGAGATGGTGCTGGTGAAGATGTTGTTGGAGATTGCCCTCTCCCGACGAGAGGAGCGTTGGTGATGACGATGGTGATGATTTCCCCCTCCCGGAGGGAAGTTTCCCCGGCAGAACAGCTCTGCCGGAGCTCTAGATTGGATCCGCCAAGGTTCCGCCTTGTGGCGGCGGAGTCTCGTCCCGAAAGGTTCCTCTTTATTTTTTTCCCATCGAAAGACTTCATATAGGAGAAGATGGACGTCGGAGAGCCACCAGGGGGCCCATGAGGTAGGGGGCGCACCCTAGGAGGGGGGTCACCCTCGTGAGCAGGGTGTGGGCCCCCTGGCCTTCATCTTTGGCATGGATTTTTCTTTATTTATTTTAAGATGTTCCGTGGAGTTTCAGGACTTTTGGAGTTGCGCATAATAGGTCTCTAATATTTGTTCCTTTTCCAGCGTAGAATTCCAGCTGCCGGCATTCTCCCTCCTTATGTAAACCTTGTAAAATAAGAGAGAATAGCCATAAGTATTGTGACATAAAGTGAAATTATAGTCCATAATGCAATAAATATCGATATAAAAGCATGATGCAAAATGGGCGTATCAATATGTCACCTGGTTCTGTAGACGAAGTAGAGTTGGTGCAGCTGAAGCCACGCGTTGAAGGAATGGCTCCTCATGAGCCACCGGGACCCTGAGCCTCGGGAGGCTCTAAGGGCTCAGGAGGTTCCCTGAAGACGTCCCCATCTCCTCTAGAACGGCGTAGAACCTGGCCTCCTGAGCCGCTAGGGCTTGCCGCACGTTGCGTTGATAGGCCGTCGCCATGCTCGGCAAGCCGAAGGGCATGCGAACGTAGCTGTGTGGTGGACCCTCACAGCGGCCTGTACGTGATGGCCAGAAGCGTTCCTGAGATGCGGCCCTGTTGATCCCTGGGACGTCAACGCAGACACGCAGCTCAGCACCCTCGCCTGGATGGTGAGCCGCACTCCGTGAGCGGCTGTCGCCACGCATGGCTCTTGCGTCTTGTAGCTCTTGGGTGGTCTCGGTGATGAACTCCTGAGCGGTGGGCACTCCTTGCCCTGTGCTCTCCTAAGGGTCGCGTGCTGCGAAGCACGCCTCCAGGTGGTGCCCAAGCGCCTCCCTCGTGAGGTTGACAAGGTCCGAGGGCCTCCAGAAGAGAGCCCCCGAGTCCTGCCTGAGGAGGGCGCCGGGCATGCTTTCCTATGCGGTGGAGGGAGGCGCCCCTGGAGCAGGCACTGATCCTGACGAGGCTCCTGACGCGACGCCATCTTCTTGGGGTCCTGCGTGGCGCGGCAGCTTCTTCTTAGGGATGGTCTCTAGAGGGCCTTCACTTCTGCTGTCAGGGTTGTCGATTGCTGCACCTTGGAAGGCGCGCTCAAGGAAGCACACCGCATCCCTTTCTTCACATGGGACCATGATGATTCCCCCGCTTCCTGGCATCTTGAGAACATTGTGGCCGTGGTGAGTGACTGCCATGAACTTGGCCAGGGCTAGATACCCGAGGATGGCATTGTATGGCAGGCGGATGTGCGCGACGTCGAAGTCGATGAGCTCGGTGCGGTAGTTCTTGCGCTCCCCAAAGGTGACAGGCAGGCGGACTTGCCTTATTGGTGTGGTGGAACCGTCAGTCACTCCTGAGAAAGGCTCAGTTGGCTGGAGCTGCTCATAGGGCACTTGGAGGTTGCCGAACGTGTCGGCGGATAGGATGTTGAGCCCTGCGCCGCCGTTGATGAGAGTCTTGGTGACTTGCACATTGCCGATGACTGGGGAGCATAGCATAGGGAGTGCGCCAGCGGTGGCTGCGCACTTGAGCTGGTCTGCCGAGTCGAAGGTGATGGCTGCGCACTTGAAGTCGAAGGTGAGTGCGCCAGCGGTGGCTGCGCACTTGGGACCACCTGAGCGGGCGCGTGGCCTCAAGCTTGGGGAGCGCCGCGTTCACCTCGCGAGCGAACTGTTTGAAGATGCGCTGAGAGGCTGGGGCCTGAGCACCACCCAAGATGCAAGCGATCACACACGGCTCCTGGAAGCCCCCAGCCCCCTCGTCCTGGTGGTGGTCGTCGTTCTTTCTTGGTGGCAGCAACGAGGGAAGACCGGCATTGCCCTGGGGGTGATCCTCACGAGGCGGGTCCCTCCAGGCGCCCTCGTGAGGTTGGTCCTGCCAGCGATCCTCACGAGGCCGGTCGCGCCACTCCTGGCACGGGCCACGGTCGTCCCAGCGTCTGCCTCCGCGTCCTCCCCCGTGGCCGTAGCCCCGGTCATTGCGCTCGGGGCGTCGACCGAAGCGTCCTTCCCTTATGGCTCTGAGCTCTTGGTAGTCGCTAGTGTTGTGGGTGTTCAGGTTGTGGAAGGCGCAGAACGGTCGGCCATTCTTGGATGACTCGGGCTGATCTTTGCCTCACTTGGTGTCGGGCTCCGCTGCGAGCACTACTGCCTCTTTGCGCTTCACGTCCTTGGCCTTGGCCTTCTTCTCCTCCACTCCTGCAGCTGGCAACTCAAGGAGAGAGAGGCGCCCCTCCTCAGCTCTTGTGCACTTGGTCACTAGGTTGAACAGCTCCTGAGATGTGCAAAGTTCCTCGTGGATAGCCAGCTCTTCCTTCATCTTGACGTCACGGACGCCGTCTGAGAACACGGAGATGATGGCTTCGTCTGTGACCTTGGGGATCTTGAGGCGGGTGTTGTTGAAGCGCTGGATGTACTTCTGGAGGGTTTCTCCTGGCTGTTGCTTGATGCAGCATAGATCGCCCGTGGCCGGTGGGCGGTCGCGCATCTCGTCCCAGGAGGAGATCGAGTCGTGCTGCAGGTTCAGGAGCCAGGAGCAGGCCCCATCCTTGAGAGCCATGGGAAACCAGTTCGCCATGACTTCTTTGTCGCCGTTGGCCGCTTCGATGCTCAACTCATAGAGCTGCAGGAACTCCATGGGGTCGGCGGTGCCGTCATATCGAGGAGGTAGATCTGGCTTGAACTTGCCTGGCTAGGCGACGCTACGCAGTTCGGGGGTGAAGGCACGGCAGCCAGCCGTGGTCGCCGGGGCCCGCTTCTGAGGCGGAGCTTGGTCTTGGCGAGGTTCGCGCTTTGCCACTGCAGGCGGCACGCGGTCTTGACGAGGTGGCGTGGGGAGCGCCGGTGCAGCTTCTCGCGGTCGCGGGAATTCTTGGAAGCTTCTTTCTTCACGTGCGGGCGCCGGGCGCGGTGGATCACGCCGCGGAGGCGCGCGCCTTGGCACCGAGGCACCGTCTTGGTGTCGAGGCGGTGGAGGCATGCCATGAGCCCCATCGCCCGTGGCTAGTTGAGGGGGAGGTAGAGAGTGGGATGGCATCGGAGAGCCCCCTGCGGCACGAACGAGCTCGGCGACGCGGTCGAACCACTCCTCGTAGAGGTCGTCGACGGGGCGGTAACGCAGGAGCTTGTTCGCCGCGATGAGCGCGGCCCATGCCTCCATGGGAGCACAGTGCGCGTGAGACGAAGAACCAGCAGGGGTGAGTGATGGAGTAGCGATGCGGCCATACTACCACACCGAAGGATGCTGCGAGGATGCCTGCTGCTCGTTCCCCATCGGGCCAGTGGCAGCATTGGCAGCGGGAGACAGAGAGCAACGAGGCGGCCCGCCGATGGGAGCCGTCTAAGCGATGCGGGCAGCGAGGGCAGCCCGACGCTCGGCTCGAGCACGGCGAGCGTCCGCCATGGAGACGATGGAGCGACGGAGCGACGAACTAATGGAAGGGAAGCTATGACGCACCCCTACCTGGTGCGCCAAATGTCGGATGTGGGGTTCCAGCAAACCCTTAAGGTTCGAACACTGGGGTGCATGTGAAGTCTTTCCCTCCTACCGATCCGCGCTCTAGCTCGCTAAGGTCTTGCGAACGAACTCGATGAACTCACAACACAGAAAGACACGGGGTTTATACTGGTTCGGGCCATCGTTGTGGTGTAATACCCTACTCCAGTGTGGTGGTGGTGGATTGCCTCTTGGGATGATGATGAACAATACAAGGGGGAGAACAGCCTCCTGAGGTTGAGGAGTTCTTGTGCGTATGAACTTGTGGTGTGCAGATTCCCTCAAGCTAAGATGAGATGAGATCCGATCGCCCTTCCACTATGGTGGTGGCTAGTCCTATTTATAGAGGCCCTGATCCTCTTCCCAAATATTGAGCGGGAAGGGAGCCAACAATGGCGGGCTAATTTGAAGGGGGACAACTAGTACAAGCTATCCTGACAAAAGCGGTATTCGCCTGTGAAAGGTTCTGGTGGTGACGCCGTCTCGGGCTCCACGATGACCTCCGTGTTGCAGTTCATTGTCTTGGTCTTGTTGCACCGAAATGGCAACCTTTGCCTGAGGCCTTGGTACTCCGTGGTTGCGCTTGCCTCCTTTGCACCAAAGGGGAAACAAGGACGCCGCGCGTGCTGGCGCCCGCCTGGTGTCGATCGTCATGGCTCACGTCACGAGAGTCTCGTGAGGTTCTCCTTGCCTTGATATCTCCGCTCCTCGCGAGCCTGCCTAGCTAGGCCACTCCTGAGGAGGTCTTGCGTCATCCACCTCGCGAGGCTTGGCCCCTCGCAAGGGTCTTGGATGCTTTGTTGGTGAGGATGGGCCGTACGTCCTGCTGCTTGGCCACGCCGTGGGCCGCAGACAGGCAAGTCTGGGGACCCCAAGCTTAATTCCTGCTCGTCCTTGAGTAGCTAAATGATAAAAAAGATAATTTTTGATGTGGAATGATACCTAGCATAATCTTGATCACATAATCTAATCATGGCATGAATATTAAGACATGAGTGATTCAAAGCAATAGTCTATCATTTGACATTAAGACAATAATACTTCAAGCATACTAATAAAGCAATCATGTCTTTTCAAAATAACATGGCCAAAGAAAGCCATCCCAACAAAATCATATGGTCTGGCTATGCTCCATCTTCATCACACAAAGCATTCAAATCATGCACAACCCTGATGACAAGCCAAGCAATTGTTTCATACTTTTTACTTTCTCAAACCTTTTCAACTTTCACGCAATACATGAGCGTGAACCATGGCCATATCACTATAGGTGGATGTAACACCCACAATGCGGCTATATCTCCCACGTGTCGGGGCACAACTTAGAGGCATAGCCGCATGGTAGGTTTGTCGCAAGAGGGGTAATCTTCACACAATCCCATGTACTGAATAAAAAGGGATAAAGAGTTGGCTTACAATCGCCACTTCACACAAATACAAGATAAACATACATCATCCAGAATACAATCAAGGTCTGACTACAGAACCAAAATAAAAGGATGACAACCCCAAATGCTAGATCCCCGATCATCCCAACTGGGCTCCACTACTGATCAAAAGGAAACAGAACAAAACAATGATCAAGATCTTCGTCGAGCTCCCACTTGAGCTCGGTTGCGTCATCTGCACTAGTATCATCAGCACCTGCAACTGTTTGGAAGTATCTGTGTGCCACGAGGACTCAGCAATCTCACACCCGCGAGATCAAGACTATTTAAGCTTATGGGTAGGGAAAGTTTATGAGGTGGAGTTGCAACAAGCACTAAGCATATATGGTGGCTAACATACACAAATAAGAGCGAGAAGACAAGCAATGCAACGGTCGTGAACTAGAAGTGATCCTGAAACTACTTACGTTCAAGCATAACTCCAAAGCCGTGTTCACTTCCCGGACTCCGTCATAAAGAGACCATCACGGCTACACACACGGTTGATGCATTTTAATTAAGTTAAGTGTCAAGTTCTCTACAACCGGATATTAACAAATTCCCATCTGCCACATAACCGCGGGCATGGCTCTCGAAAGTTTATACCCTGCATGGGTGTCCCAACTTAGCCCATCACAAGCTCCCACGGTCAACAAATGATATTCCTTCTCCCAAGAAGACCCTATCAGACTCGGAATCTCGGTTACAAGACATTTCGACAATGATAAAACAAGACCAGCAAGACCGCCCGATGCACCGACATCCCGATAGGAGCTGCACAGATCTCGTTCTCAGGGCAACACCGGATAAGCTAAGTGTACATGTACCAACATAACCCAAGTTTCCAAGGGACGGTCCCGCACGGTGCTCTGGTTTGGACCAACACTTAGAGAAGCACTGGCTTGGGGAGGGGGGTTAAAATAAAGATGACCCTTGAGTCTGCTGAACCCAAGGGAAGGTGATAGGTTGTTAGGCAAATGTAAAACCAAGGTTGGGCCTTGCTGGAGGAGTTTTATTCAAAGCGAACTTTCAAGGGGTTCCCACAACACCCAACCGCGTAAGGGACGCAAAATGGAACATAACACTGGTATGATGGAAACTAGGGCGGCAAGAGTGGAACAAAACACTAGGCATAAAGCCGAGCCTTCCACCCTTTACCAAGTATATAGATGCATTAAATAATTACATAAGAGATATTGTGATATCCCAACATATCCATGTGACAACATGGAACAAGCTTCATCTTCACCTGCAACTAGCAACGCTATAAGAAGGGCTGAGCAAAAGCGGTAACATAGCCAAACAACGGTTTGCTAGAAAAGGTGGGTTAGAGGCTTGACATGGCAATATGGGAGGCATGATATAGCAAGTGGTAGGTAGCGTGGCATAGCAATAGAGCGAACAACTAGCCAGCAAAGATAGAAGTGGTTTCGAGGGTATGGTCATCTTGCCTGAGATCCCGCAAGGGGAAGAACGAGTCCATGAAGTAGACGAACGGATCCTCACAACTCCGAAACTGAAGCTAATGAGAGAAGCAACTCGGAAAGAAGAAAGCAACATAGTAAAAAACCATCACATAGACATGGTATGATGCACAACCAAGTATGATGCATGTCCGATTTAAATGAGGCATGCCATGGCAAAATGCACAAACAATCCTACAAATTAAGTGGAGCTCAATATGCAACTCCGTTGCATATTGGCGGAACACCACATTCAAGTTATTTAGTTCGATCTCGATTATGTACCCAACAATATTCAATGTTGATTAACATGGCAAGAGGTGAAGCATATGAAAACTACCTATCTAGGCAAGTTTAAATGAGGCCGGAACAACAAGCAGCAAGTCCGGAAAAATCCTCATGTGCATATTATAGATTTGGTACTGTCCTGCCCTAAGCCATATTTTAGAGTTGTTAAACATGCAAAGTAAGGTCGCCATGATAATCTATGCATTTTTCTACCCCATTTACATATAAAGTTTGTTAAGTTTGGAGCTACGGTTAAATAGTTATGAATTAAAGCATTTTAGGATTGCAATATGGCAAAACAAAGCAATAACAAGTTTAAACATTTTTAACATGCATGAAAGTGGCATATTATGAAACTAGACGAATTTCTAGTCATATTTCATATATAATTCATTTTAAACCGATGCACGGATGATGAGTTATAATATGCATGAACATGAAGGTCTTTTCTGCAAAACTATGTTCTCTGGTTAATTAGGCAAATTCTCTGGACAAAGAAAAAAAACAAACGGGCTGAAACTAGAGGTGCTGGGAGCTGCTCACTTTGGGCCAAGCCCAGCAAGAGGAGAGGCCGGGCCGCAGCAGGCCGCGGGGGAAGGTGGGCCGGTTCTGCCTACGAGGCCCACGATGGGAGGGACTCGTCCCCGACCTCATGACAAGAACGAGGCAGGACGAAGACGGCGAACTTCGACGGCGGGCAGCGGCTGTGGAAGCCAGATCCGGCCGCGGACTTGCCGGATCTGGAAGGAGGCGAGGCGGAAGTGCCGTTTCCGGCGACTGCGGGGCCGGGCATCGATGGTGGTGGGGCGCCGGATCTGGGTCGGAAGGAGACTCCGGCGAGGTTCCAGCGACGAGGCCTTGGCACAACAGCTCCGGCGGGATGCGGAAGCAGGGGAGGGCGGCGCGGCGACGGATGGCGGTGCAGGGGTTGTAGATGCGGGAGGATGTAGGGGACGGCGCTAGCGGACTCCGGCGCGGACGACGACCACCGGCGGCGCTCGGGAAGATCTTGGGCGCTCGGGACGGGCCCCTGGCTCAGGCGCTCGTGGGCGCCTCCCTGCGACGGTGGTGGGCGGCTTGGGCCCGGGCGGACCCGCGATGGGTCTCCAGGGCTACAACGAAGTGGGGGGAGGCAGGCGCGACGTGGCTTTGTCTGGTTGGGCGGGGCGGCGGCGCTGCCCACTGGGGTGGCGCCACGTGGCGACGGAGAGGTGGCCGCGCTGGAGGAGGCCAAGTGGTGGCGGCGGAGCGGGTCTGACGGCGACAAGTGGCGGGTGGAGGTTAGGCTGCGCAGAAAAATGAGGAGGAGGGTGGAAGAAGGCCAAAAATGGACTAGGAGGTGTCCATATATAGCAGAAGGAGCTAGGGTTGGGGGTTTGAGGCCGTTTCTGGACCCTTCGATCGCAATCGAACGGTTCCGGTCAGAGGGGTTTTAGGTGGGCTGTAGGTGGGCTGTGAAGAAGGGCTTGGACTGAGAGGATAGGGGAGAGATGCAGCCCGGCATGGATTCCGGAGACCGAAAACGTCCGACGAAAAGACCGGCTACTATTGCCGCTATATTTATCCGTTGGGGCATCAAACGGACTCCGAATGCGATGAAACTTGGCAGGCGGCCTACCTACAACATAACAAGACCGCACACCAACTCTCAACCCATTCTGAGAACATTTTCCGGCCACTTATAAAATAATATTTTGGATGTGTCGCGGGCGCGTGCAAGTGTGTCTGGGCTCAGAACGGACAACAGAAAGAACTGGAGGAACCAGGACGAATGCATGTTTTTAAAACAATATGATGCAATGCACATGATGGCATGACAAGATGCAACATGCAAGCGAATGACATGGCAACAACAGTGAATAACTGGAAGACACCTGGCGCAACGGTCTAGGGGCGTTACAACACTCCACCACTACGAGAGGATCTCGTCCCGAGATCTAGGATGGCACCGGAGGGAAACGGAAGAGGAAGAGAAGAGGTAAAACTAAGTTGCTTCCTTGACAAATGAGTGAAACCAAAGAACCTTGCGAGGTTGAACAAATTGAAAGAAAGAAAAAAACGAAGATGAACAAAGTTGAAAACGCTCCGTTAGAAAAGAGGAACAAAGAACATTACTAGAACCTTGTAGGTTGAAAGACATAAGAAAAAGGGTTGCAATGGACAAGAAGTAAATGCAAGCACTCCGGTAGAAACGATATGTACAAGGAACGATAAGGATCAATTACGACAACACTCCAGTTGGAAAAGGAAGGTAAAGAATATGAGCTTGACAAAACTAAAGCACTTGGATGAGAGTCCGGTTAGAAGTGGAATGGTAGACACAACACTCCGGTTAAAACAAGATAGAGAAGGAAAAAGAATGGTGTAATTTGGGCAGCACTCCGACTGAAATGGAAGGAATTGAACATGAACTTGACAAGATGAGAGGATACTTGATGAGATCAGCAACACACTGCCTGCGGAACTATTGAAAGAATGGCACAAGGTGTAAGAAAGATTTCAGACGGCACTCCAATTGAGAAGGTAGGCAAAACTTGATAAGATGAGAGAGCTCAAAAGAAAACACGACACTCCGGTTAAATGAATAAGCAAAAGGAAAGAACATGATCCTCACAATTCGAGATGAAGAGTGAAGAGAGCAACATCACAATGCTTCCGGAACAAAAGAATAGAAGCTAGATTGTTGGGATAAAGGGACGGAGAAGGAAATGACAACTTCTCCCATAGTTGAATTAGAAAGAGCATCCTTACAAAGATGGATTGAACAGAGTTGTTTGAAGAATCAACAACGAAAAGAATAAGCTTGTAGTGGGCTTATGGAAAACTTCTCAAAATTGAGGCGAAATTCTGCCACTATGGAAACAAAAGATTGGATTTATATCAAAAAGGAGACAAGAAGCTTATTTCACCGGGATAGGAAGGAGAAGATTGGATCATTGATAAGCATCACAATAGCAACATTCCCAATGGAAGGCTTTCGGTGAAATCTAAACCAAGATACTCCAACGAAGAGATTGATGGATTGAGAAGAGCTCATGCTCGAAGAAATTGATGGGTTTAACTATCTCATTCTTGACAACTGTTGAATCATGAAACATGAACTCAAGTTGTCACGAATGACATAACACCACCTCAAATGATAAGGTAGGATGAATTGTACTTCAGAATGCAAGATGAAGAAAGCTTGAACTCCTCAAAACAAGACATGTGTTGAACACCATGTTTATTTAAGAGTATAGCTTGGCGGATCTGAGCTTCGAGAGAAAACTTGAAGAACAAACGAAGGATGAAAATAATCCTTGATGAGCCACCATGTTGATCCTCCATGAAGAACTCCAGTAATAAAAGGATGATATAAAGAAAGAGAAGTTGAAAACACAAGGTGAAGCCTTGCGATGATTAGATGGAGCTTTGTGACGAGATAATGCGGAAAACTTGGCACTCCAGAAAAGAAAAGATGAAGCATCTTGGACCGAGAATTTATTCATCGTGAACAAACTCCGGAAGAATGAATCAATCCCTTGGATGAAGCAAGAATACGAATTATGTTATGCGCATCCTTCACCAAATTAAATTGATGACAAGCAACGGATTTGGCATACTACTTATTCTCGTAGAAATGATCAAGAGAGATATAACGCAAACTTGAGAAAGGTCTTCAATGATCCGCCGGTAGGATTGAAAACAACGAATAAATTGATATGATAACCAAGAAAGAGAACTCTTGAACGAACCACCGTAAGAATTCAACGTGAAAGTAACAAAAGCACAATTCACCGGGAAGAATTACAAAATGAACGAAGATACTTGAGAGAATTTAGATACAAGAGAACGAAGAAATCATGGGCTAATTAGAGAATACTTGAGCGATGCCTCGGAAGAATTCAAGAACTAGAGCAAAAAGCTGGAATGAATAATTCTGAGATGATGGGCTTGATACGTCTCTAATGTATCTATAATTTTTGATTGCTCCATGCTATATTATCTACTGTTTTGGACATTATTGGGCTTTATTATCCACTTTTATATTATTTTTGGGACTAACCTATTAACCAGAGGCCCAGCCCAGAATTGTTGTTTTTTGCCTGTTTTAGGGTTTCGAAGAAAAGGAATATCAAACGGAGTCCAAACGGAATGAAACCTTCGGAAACGTGATTTTCTCATCAGATAAGATCCAGGAGACTTGGACCCTCCGTCAAGAAATCCACGAGGTGGTCACGAGGGTGGAGGGCGCCCCCCTAGGGCACGCCCCCTGCCTCGTCCCCTAGAAGCTCCACCGACGTACTTCTTCCTCCTATATATACCCACGACCCACGTACCCCCACACGATCAGATACGGAGCCAAAAACTTAATTCCACCGCCGCAACTTTCTGTATCCATGAGATCCCATCTTGGGGCCTGTTCCGGAGCTCTGACGGAGGGGGCATCGATTACGGAGGGCTTCTACATCATCATCCAAGCCCCTCCGATGAAATGTGAGTAGTTTACTTCAGACCTACGGGTCCATAGCTAGTAGCTAGATGGCTTCTTCTCTCTTTTTGGATCTCAATACAATGTTCTCCCCCTCTCTCATGGAGATCTATTCGATGTAATCTTCTTTTTGCGGTGTGTTTGTTGAGACCAATGAATTGTGGGTTTATGATCAAGTCTATCTATGAATAATATTTGAATCTTCTCTGAATTCTTTTATGTATGATTGGTTATCTTTACAAGTCTCTTCGAATTATCAGTTTGGTTTGGCCTACTAAATTGGTTGTTCTTGCCATGGGAGAAGTGATTAGCTTTGGGTTCGATCTTGCGGTGTCCTTTCCTAGTGATAGAAGGGGCAACAAGGCACGTATTGTATCGTTGCCATCGAGGATAACAATATGGGGTTTTATCATATTGCATGAAACTATCCCTCTACATCATGTCATCTTGCTTAAGGCATTACTCTATTTTTAACTTAATACTCTAGATGCATGCTGGATAGCGGTCGATGAGTGGAGTAATAGTAGTAGATGCAGAATCGTTTCGGTCTACTTATCTCGGACGTGATGCCTATATACATGATCATACCTAGATATTCTCATAACTATGCTCAATTCTGTCAATTGCTCAATAGTAATTTGTTCACCCATCGTAGAATACTTACGCTCTTGAGAGAAGCCACTAATGAGACCTATGGCCCCCGGGTCTCTTTCTCATCATATCAATCTCCATTAATTAATTATTGCTTTGCTTTTACTTTATTTACTTTGCATCTCTATACCAAAAATACCAAAAATATTATTTATCATCTCTATCAGATCTCACTTTCGTAAGTGACCGTGAAGGGATTGACAACCCCTAAGCGCGTTGGTTGCGTTGAGTTATTGTTTTTGTGTAGGTACGAGGGACTCCAGCGTAGCCTCCTACTGGATTTATACCTTGGTTCTCAAAAACTGAGGGAAATACTTACGCTACTCTGCTGCATCATCCCTTCCTCTTCGGGGAAATCCAACGCAGAGCTCAAGAGGTAGCAAGAAGAATTTCTGGCGCCGTTGCATGTAGTCTGTGCAAAAGTCAACATACCAAGTACCCATCACAATCCCTATCTCCCGCATTACATTATTTTCCATTTGCCTCTTGTTGTCCTCTCCCCCCAATTCACCCTTGCTGTTTTATTCGCCCTCTCTCTCTGTATCCTCCCTCTCTCTCTCTCTATTTGCCTCTTTTGCCCATTTGCTTTTTGTTTGCTCGTGTGTTGGATTGCTTGTTTGTCGTGATGGCTCAAGATAATACTAAATTGTGTGACTTCACCATAATAATGATTTCCTTAGCACTCCGATTGCTCGTCTTACCGATGCTGAATCTTGTGAAATTAATACTGCTTTGTTGAATCTTGTCATGAAAGATCCGTTCTCCGGCCTTCCTAGTGAAGATGCCGCTACCCATCTTAATAGCTTCGTTGATTTGTGTGACATGCAAACGAATAAAGATGTCGATAATGATATTGTTAAATTGAAGCTATTTCCTTTTTCGCTTAGAGATCGTGCTAAAGCTTGGTTTTCGTCTTTGCCTAAAAATAGTATTGATTCATGGAACAAGTGCAAAGATGCTTTTATCTCTAAGTATTTTCCTCCCGCTAAGATCATCTCTCTTAGAAACGATATTATGAATTTTAAACAACTTGATCATGAACATGTTGCACAAGCTTGGGAGAGAATGAAATTAATGATACGTAATTGCCCTACTCATGGTTTGAATTTGTGGATGATTATACAAATTTTTTATGCCAGATTGAATTTTGCTTCTAGAAATCTTTTAGATTCGGCCGCGGGAGGCACTTTTATGAAAATCACTTAAGGACAAGCTACTAAACTCCTAGATAATATTATGGTTAATTATTCTCAATGGCATACTGAAAGATCTACTAAAAAGGTGCATGCGATAGAAGAAATTAATGTTTTGAGTGGAAAGATGGATGAACTTATGAAATTATTTGCTAATAAGAGTGTTTCTTCTGATCCTAATGATGTGCCCTTGTCTACTTTTATTGAGAATAATAATGAATCTATGGATGTGAATTTTGTTGGTAGGAACAATTTTGGTAACAACGCGTATAGAGGAAGTTTCAATCCTAGGCCTTATCCTTGTAGTCCCTCTAATAATTATGGTAATTCCTACAACAATTCTTAGGGAATTATAATAAGATTCCCTCTGATTTTGAATCTAATATTAAAGAATTTATTTATTCGCAAAAGAATTTTAATGCTATGATTGAAGAAAAATTGCTTAAGATTGATGATTTGGCTAGGAACGTTGATATAATTGCTCTTGATGTTGATTCTTTGAAACTTAGATCTATTCCACCTAAGCATGATATCAATGAGTCTCTCAAAGCCATGAGAATTTCCATTGACGAGTGCAAAGAAAGAACCGCTAGGATGTGTGCTAAGAAAGATGCCTTTATAAATGTGTGTTCTTATAGTTCCTATGAAAATAATGATGAAGATCTAAAAGTTATTGATGTGTCCCCTATTAAATCTTTGTTTTGCAATATGAATCTTGATAATGATGGACTGAATATGATCCACCTTTACCTAGAAGGCGTTCTAAGAATTCGGAATTTGTTGATCTTGATGCTAAATTTGATAAAAGTGGGATTGAAGAAATTAAAACCCTAGATATTGCTAAACCCACTATTATGGATTTCAAGGAATTTAACTATGAAAATTGCTCTTTGATTGATTGTATTTCCTTGTTGCAATCCGTGCTAAAATCTCCTCACGCTTATAGTCAAAATAAAGCGTTTACTAAACATATCGTTGATGCCTTGATGCAATCTTATGAAGAAAAACTTGAATTGGAAGTTTCTATACCTAGAAAACTTTATGATTAGTGGGAACCAACTATTAAAATTAAAAATAAAAATTATGAGTTTTATGCTTTGTGTGATTTGGGTGCTAGTGTCTCTACTATTCCCAAAACTTTGTGTGATTTACTAGATTTCCGTGATTTTGATGATTGCTCTCTAAACTTGCATCTTGCGGATTCCACTATTAATAAACCTATGGGAAGAATTAATGATGTTCTTATTTTTGCAAATAGGAATTATGTGCCCGTAGATTTTATCGTTCTTGATATAGATTGCAATCCTTCTTGCCCTATTATTCTTGGTAGACCTTTCCTTAGAACGGTTGGTGCAATTATTGATATGAAGGAAGGGAATATTAGATTTCAATTTCCATTAAAAGGGGCATGGAACACTTCCCTAGAAAGAAAATAAAATTACCATATGAACCTATCATGAGAGCCACTTATGGATTGCCTACCAAAGATGGCAATACCTAGATCTATTCTTGCTTGTTATGCCTATCTAGGGGCGTTAAACGATAGCGCTTGTTGGGAGGAAACCCAAATTTATTTTTATTCCTTGATTTTTGATCTTGTTTAGTAATAAATAAATTATTTATCCTCTGTTTTGGTTGTGCTTTTTGTGTTTAATTAGTGTTTGTGCCAAGTAGAACCGTTGGGAAGACTTGGGTGAAGTCTTGTTGAACTTGCTGTAAAAAAACAGAAACTTTAGCGCTCACGAGAACTGCTGTCATTTTTATTTGGAGAGTTCTATTTAGTTAATTATTTTTGAAGATGATTAATAGATAAATTCCTCACGTCCAGCAATTTATTTTAGAATTTTTGGGGTTCCAGGTCTTGCGCTCGCTACAGATTACTACAGACTATTCTGTTTTTGACAGATTCTGTTTTTCGTGTGTTGTTTGCTTATTTTGATGAATCTATGGCTAGTAAAATAGTTTATAATCCATAGATAAGTTGGCATAAAGTAGGTATAACACCCATATAAATAAATAATGAGTTCATTACAGTACCTTGAAGTGGTCTTTTGTTTTCTTTCGCTAACGGAGCTCACGAGTTTTCTACTTCAAGTTTTGTGTTGTGAAGTTTTCAAGTGTTGGGTAAAGATTTGATGGATTATGGAACAAGGAGTGGCAAGAGCCTAAGATTGGGGATTCCCATGGCACCCCCAAGATAATCTAAGAACACCTAAAAGCCAAAGCTTGGGGATGCCCCGGAAGGCATCCCCTCTTTCGTCTACTTCTATCGGTAACTTTACTTGGAGCTATATTTTTATTCACCACATGATATGTGTTTTGCTTGGAGCGTCTTCTATGATTTGAGTCTTTGCTTGTTAGTCTACCACAATAATCCTTGCTGTACACACCTTTTGAGAGAGCCATACATAATTTGGAATTTGATAGAATACTCTATGTGCTTCACTTATATCTTTTGAGTTATATAATTTTGCTCTAGTGCTTCACTTATATCTTTTAGAGCACAGTGGTGGATTTGTTTTATAGAAAAAATTGATCCCTCGTGCTTCACTTAGATTATTTTGAGAGTCTTAATAGAATGGTAATTTTCTTAATAATAAATATGCTTGGTATTCAAGATTTGTAAAACTTTCTTTTGAGTGCGTTGAATACTAAGAAGAAATTGATGCTTGATAATTGTTTTGAGATATGAGGATGGTGATATTAGTCATGCTAATTGAGTAGTTGTGAATTTGAGAAATGCTTGTGTTAAAGTTTGTGATTCCCGTAGCATGCACGTATGGTGAACCGTTATGTGATGAAGTCGGAGCATGATTTATTTATTGATTGTCTTCCTTATGAGTGGCGGTCGGGGACAAGCGATGGTCTTTTCCTACCAATCTATCCCCCTAGGAGCATGCGCACAATACTTTGCAATAAGTATATGAGTTCTTTATGACTAATGTTGAGTCCATGGATTATACGCACTTCCCTTCCTTCCAATATTGCTAGCCTGTCTAGTACCGCGCACTTTTCGCCGGTATCATACACCTACCAAATACCTTCCTCAAAACAGCCACCATACCTACCTATCATGGCATTTCCATAGCCATTCCGAGATATATTGCCATGCAACTTTCCACCGTTCCATTCATTATGACAAGCTCCATCATTGTCATATTGCTAGCATGATCATGTAGTTGACATTGTATTTGTGGCAAAGCCACCGTTCATAATTCTTTCATACATGTCACTCTTGATTCATTGCATATCCCGGTACACCGCCGGAGGCATTCATATAGAGTCATATTTTGTTCTAAGTATCGAGTTGTAATTGTTGAGTTGTAAGAAAAATAAAAGTGTGATTATCATAATTTTTAGAGCATTGTCCCAAGTGAGTAAAGGATGATGGAGACTATGATTCCCCCACAAGTCGGGATGAGACTCCGGACGAAAAAAAGAGGCCATAAAAAAAGGGAAAGGCCCAAATAAAAAAAAATCAAAAAATGATGAGAGAAAAAAGAGAGAAGGGACAATGTTACTATCCTTTTACCACACTTGTGCTTCAAAGTAGCACCATGATCTTCATGATAGAGAGTCTCTCATTATGTCACTTTCATATACTAGTGGGAATTTTTCATTATAGAACTTGGCTTGTATATTCCAATGATGGGCTTCCTCAAAATGCCCTAGGTCTTCATGAGCAAGCGAGTTGGATGCACACCCCCTTAGTTTCTTTTGTTGAGCTTTTATACACTTATAGCTCTAGTGCATCCGTTGCATGGCAATCCCTACTCACTCACATTGATATCTATCGATGGGCATCTCCATAGCCCGTTGATACGCCTAGTTGATGTGAGACTATCTTATCCCTGTTTGTCTTCTCCACAACCACCATTCTATTCCACCTATAGTGTTATATCCATGGCTCACGCTCATGTATTCGTGAAGATCGAAAAAGTTTTGAAAATGTCAAAAGTATGAAAAAATTGCTTGGCTTGTCATCGGGGTTGTGCATGATTTAAATACTTTGTGTGGTGAAGATAGAGCATAGCCAGACTATATGATTTTGTAGGGATAGCTTTCTTTGGCCATGTTATTTTGAGAAGACATAATTGATTTGCTAGTATACTTGAAGTATTAATATTTTTATGTCAACATGAACTCTTGTCTTGAATCTTTTGAATCTGAATATTCATACCACAATTAAGAAGATTTACATTGAAATTATGCCAAGTAGCACTCCGCATCAAAAATTCTGTTTTTATCATTTACCTACTCGAGGACGAGCAGGAATTAAGCTTGGGGATGCTTGATACGTCTCCAACGTATCTATAATTTTTGATTGCTCCATGCTATATTATCTACTGTTTTGGACATTATTGGGCTTTATTATCCACTTTTATATTATTTTTGGGACTAACCTATTAACCGGAGGCCCAGCCCAGAATTGCTGTTTTTTGCCTGTTTTAGGGTTTCGAAGAAAAGGAATATCAAACGGATTCCAAATGGAATGAAACATTCGGAAACGTGATTTTCTCATCAGATAAGATCCAGGAGACTTGGACCCTCCGTCAAGAAAGCCACGAGGTGGTCACGAGGGTGGAGCGCCCCCCAGAGCACGCCCCCTGCCTCGTGGGCCCCTCGAAGCTCCACCGACGCACTTCTTCCTCCTATATATACCCATGTACCCCCAAACGATCAGATACAGAGCCAAAAAACCTAATTCCACCGCCGCAACTTTCTGTATCCATGAGATCCCATCTTGGGGCCTGTTCCAGAGCTTTGCTGGAGGGAGCATCGATCACGGAGGGCTTCTACATCATCATCCAAGCCCCTCCGATGAAGTGTGAGTAGTTTACTTCAGACCTACGGGTCCAGAGCTAGTAGCTAGATGGCTTCTTCTCTCTTTTTGGATCTCAATACAATGTTCTCCCCCTCTCTCGTGGATGTCTATTCGATGTAATCTTCTTTTTGCGGTGTGTTTGTTGAGACCGATGAATTGTGGGTTTATGATCAAGTCTATCTATGAATAATATTTGAATCTTCTCTGAATTCTTTTATGTATGATTGGTTATCTTTGCAAGTCTCTTCGAATTATCAGTTTGGTTTGGCCTACTAGATTGGTTGTTCTTATCATGGGAGAAGTGCTTAGCTTTGGGTTCGATCTTGCGGTGTCCTTTCCCATTGACAGAAGGGGCAGCAAGGCACGTATTGTATCGTTGCCATCAAGGATAACAAGATGGGGGTTTTATCATATTGCATGAAACTATCCCTCTACATCATGTCATCTTGCTTAAGGCGTTACTCTGTTTTTAACTTAATACTCTAGATGCATGCTGGATAGCAGTCGATGAGTGGAGTAATAGTAATAGATGTAGAATCATTTTGGTCTACTTGTCTCGGGCGTGATGCCTATATACATGATCATACCTAGATATTCTCATAACTATGCTCAATTTTGTCAATTGCTCAACAGTAATTTGTTCACGCACCGTAGAATACTTATGCTCTTGAGAGAAGCCACTAGTGAAACCTATGGCCCCCGGGTCTCTTTCTCATCATATCAATCTCCATTACTTAATTATTGCTTTGCTTTTACTTTATTTACTTTGCATCTCTATAGCAAAAATACCAAAAATATTATTTATCATCTCTATCAGATCTCATTTTCGTAAGTGACCGTGAAGGGATTGACAACCCCTAAGCATGTTGATTGCGTTGAGCTATTGTTTTTGTGTAGGTACGAGGGACTCGAGCGTATCCTCCTACTGGATTGATTCCTTCGTTCTCAAAAACTGAGGGAAATACTTACACTACTCTGCTGCATCATCCCTTCCTCTTCGGGGAAATCCAACGCAGTGCTCAAGAGGTAGCAGGGATCCGGAGAATCAAACTGAAAAGACTCATGAATTGCTCCGGAAGGGTGAAAGGGATTCTCGCAATCGAAAACAATTATGAAAGGATGGCATCAAGCTTGAACTTCGCATCTTTGGAAGAATGGGTAAGAATTTAAGAGGAACTCTTCCTCGGTCTTCAAAATCTGAGAATGACGACGAGAAACACCACCATGAATTATTTAGACACTCCGGAAGAATCAAAAGCGAAGAGGTTGAGCCAACAATGAAAAGAATTTGACAGATCTTGGAAAAATACATATGCCTGATGATAATTCATTCTCACGACATACTTGAAATGAATTTGAGAATAACACCGGGAAAAGAAGAGTCAGGTAAGATCCTGGGAAAAGACCTATGGGTTAGGGCCCACTCAAAAGACACACCTTTGGAATGATTTTGAAGAGAGATTGCACCGGTTGAATTAAATGACTCAAAGGAGATAACAACCTCGAAACAGCTTGAACGGAATTAGGAATGGAAACGTGAATCTTCTGAGATATCTTCGGCACTCTGGAACAAATGAATAGTGAGAGGTGAATAAATAAGAAAGTCTTCGATAAGAACTTCCAACATGGAAAGCATGTGAACCAATGAAAAAGATATGATCAACACCGAAAGCTTCATTTGAATCCACCGGAGAAGAAAGAGAACGAAGAATGATGAACTAGAAGCTCCATTAGAATCTTCATGATAATCACCGGATAATAACATTAACGGAAAAATGAAGAAACTTCAGAACCATAAGATGGATACGTGATTCAGAAATCTGAGTCCTTGAAAAAAAGGGTGGGAGGGTGGGTAAAACAAAAGGCAACTTGGGACGGATGAAACAAACACCGTTGAGAAGAACTGATAATTGATTTTACGGATGGAGAGAATGATGGGATCATCTCGAAGAGAAGCACGCCGGTTGGAAAGAATTGACAAGACAATCTCGATTATCATGAAGGATTTGTATTCACATAGGAATATGAGAACACCGCTTAGAAAAGGTACGAAATCGACATTTGACTTCGAAGAAACTCGAATACCACAACTCAAAACAAAACAAAGGATTGGCTTGCAAAATAAGCCGGAAACAAACATACGATAGATCCCATATCGTATCATGTGTTTGTTAGAAGGATATCCTACATGATACTTGAATTCCCACTTATAAACTCCCAAAAATTTCTTGTTATGCAATCAGGTGCTGGGGATACATGGGAAGCATAATATCTCACCCAAAACTAACAATACCTACATCCAGCTGTATCCATCCTTCAACACATAACCAAGAAACCTTCGGAAATCATTTACCTCAACCTTCGAAAAACATCTGTTATACGAGTTACGACAATACTCCCGAACTCCCGGCCTAGTACTGGGTGGCGTCGAGGTTATTCAGCAACAACTGCATAAAATAGATTTTTGATGTCGGTGAACTCAGGTATTCCAGAACTGCAATGATAAAATTGTGACGACAACACCTTGGAGCTCAACTCCCCGGGACACTGCCACAACCCCTAAATGTCAGGAGGCACCAAGAACAATGTTCTCGTCACAAAACCATCGGAACGATTCCAAGATACTCGCGTGATCTTAAAAAAATCATGAAATTTGAGGAGAGAAGAGCCAAAACTCTATGTCAGGAGGCCTCACCAGAGCGATGAAGGGACTGAGGAGTAAAAAGAATCCTACTTTCCGATATGTGTAATCCTAAGACTCAAAACATTTTGTTCTAGACTCAACAACATCAGCGATTCGATCAAGCAGGGGGCTCCTAAGTCGGGGATGGCTCTGATTACCAACTTGTAACACCCACAATGCGGCTATATCTCCCACGTGTCGGGGCACGACTTAGAGGCATAGCCGCACGGTAGGTTTGTCGCAACAGGGGTAATCTTCACACAATCCCATGTACTGAATAAGAAAGGGATAAAGAGTTGGCTTACAATAGCCACTTCACACAAATAAAAGATAAACATACATCATCCAGAATACAATGTCCGACTACGGAACCAAAATAAAAGGAAGACAACCCCAAATGCTAGATCCCCGATCATCCCAACTGGGCTCCACTACTGATCAAAAGGAAACAGAACAAAACAACGATCAAGATCTTCATTGATCTCCCACTTGAGCTCGGTTGCGTCATCTGCACTGGTATCATCGGCACCTGCAACTGTTTGGAAGTATCTGTGAGCCACGAGGACTTGGTAATCTCACACCCGCGAGATCAAGACTATTTAAGCTTATGGGTAGGGAAAGGTTATGAGGTGGAGCTGCAGCAAGCACTAAGCATATATGGTGGCTAACATACACAAATAAGATCGAGAAGAGAAGCAATGCAACGGTCGTGAACTAGAAGTGATCAAGAAGTGATCCTGAAACTACTTACGTTCAAGCATAACTCCAAAGCCGTGTTCACTTCCTGGACTCCGCCGTAAAGAGACCATCACGGCTACACACATGGTTGATGCATTTTAATTAAGTTAAGTGTCAAGTTCTCTACAACCGGATATTAATAAATTCCCATCTACCACATAACCGCGGGCACGACTCTCGAAAGTTTATACCCTGCATGGGTGTCCCAACTTAGCCCATCACAAGCTCCCATGGTCAACGAAGGATATTCCTTCCCCCAAGAAGACCCGATCAGACTCAGAATCTTGGTTACAAGACATTTCGACAATGATAAAACAAGACCAGCAAGACCGCCCGATGTGCCGACATCCCGATAGGAGCTGCACATATCTCATTCGCAGGGAAACACCAGATAAGCTAAGCGTACAGGTACCAACATAACCCAAGTTTCCAAGGGACGGTCCCGCACGGTGCTCTGGTTCGGACCAACACTTAGAGAAGCACTGGCCTGGGGGGTTAAAATAAAGATGACCCTTGAGTCTGTAGAACCCAAGGGAAGGTGATAGGTTGTTAGGCAAATGTAAAACCAAGGTTGGGCCTTGCTGGAGGAGTTTTATTCAAAGCAAACTGTCAAGGGGTTCCCATAACACCCAACCACGTAAGGGACGCAAAATCAAGGAACATAACACCAGTATGATGGAAACTAGGGCAGCAAGAGTGGAACAAAACACCAGGCATAAGGCCGAGCCTTCCACCCTTTACCAAGTATATAGATGCATTAAATAATTAAATAAGAGATATTGTGATATCCCAACATATCCATGTGGCAACATGGAACAAGCTTCATCTTCACCTGCAACTAGCAACGCTATAAGAAGGGATGAGCAAAAGCGGTAACATAGCCAAACAATGGTTTGCTAGGAAAGGTGGGTTAGAGGCTTGACATGGCAATATGGGAGGCATGATATAGCAAGTGGTAGGTAGCGCGGCATAGCAATAGAGCGAACAACTAGCCAACAAAGATAGAAGTGATTTCGAGGGGTATGGTCATCTTGCCTGAGATCTCGCAAGGGAAAGAACGAGTCCATGAAGTAGACGAACGGATGTAGTCGAACGGATCCTCACGACTCCGAAACCGAAGCTAACGAGAGAAGCAACCCGGAAAGAAGCAAGCAACATAGTAAACAACCATCACATAAACATGGTATGATGCACAACCAAGTATGATGCATGTCCGATTTAAATGAGGCATGGCATGGCAAAATGCACAAACAATCCTACAAATTAAGTGGAGCTCAATATGCAACTCCGTTGCATATTGACGGAACACCACATTCAAGTTATTTCGTTCGATCTCGTTTATGTACCCAACAATATTCAATGTTGATTAACATGGCAAGAGGTGAAGCATATGAAAATTGCCTATCTAGGCAAGTTTAAATGAGGCCGGAACAGCAAGTAACAAGTCCGGAAAAATTCTCATGTGCATATTTTAGATTTGGTACTGTTCTGCCCTAAGACATATTTTAGAGTTGTTAAACATGCAAAGTAAGGTCACCATGATAATCTATGCATTTTTCTACCCCATTTACATATAAAGTTTGCTAAGTTTGGAGCTACGGTTATAAAGCATTTTAGCGTGGCAATATGGCAAAACAAAGCAAACAACAAGTTTAAACATTTTTAACATGCATGAAAGTGGCATATTATGAAACTAGACGAAATTCTAGTCATATTTCATATATAGTTCATTTTAAACCGATGCACGGATGATGAGGTATAATATGCATGAACATGAAGTTCTTTTCTGCAAAACTGCGTTCTTTGGTTAATTAGGCAAATTCTCTGTACAAAGAAAAAAACAAATGGGCTGAAACTGGAGGTGCTGGGAGCTGCTCACTTTGGGCCAACCCCAGCTGGAGGAGAGGCCGGGCCGCAGCAGGCCGCGGGGGGAAGGTGGGCCAGTTCTGCCTACGAGGCCCACGATGGGAGGGACTCATCCCCGACCTCCTGACGAGGATGAGGCAGGACGAAGCCGGCGAACTTCGACGGCGGGTGGCGGTTGTGGAAGCCAGATCCGGCCGTCGACTTGCCGGATCCGGAAGGAGGCGAGGCGAAAGTGTCCGTTTCCGGCGACTGCGGGGCCGGGCATCGACGGTGGTGGGGCGCCGGATCTGGATCGGAAGGAGATGCCGGCGAGGTTCCAGCAACGAGGCCTTGGCTAGCAGCTTCGGCGGGATGCGGAAGCAGGGGACGGCGGGGCAGCAACGGATGGCGGTGCAGGGGTCGTAGATGCGGGAGGATGCAGGGGACGACGCTAGCGGACTCCGGCGCGGACGACGGCCACCAGCGGCGCTCGAGAAGATCTTGGGCGCTCGGGACGGACCCCTGGCTCGGGCTCTCGCGGGCGCCTACGGGCGACGGCGGTGGGCGGCTCGGGCCCGGGCGGGCCCGCGATGGGTCTCCAGGGCCGCAGCAAAGTGGGGGGAGGCAGGCGCGACGTGGCTTCGTCTGGTTGGGCGGGGCGGCGGCGCTGCCCACTGGGGTGGCGCCACATGGCGACGGCGAGTTGGCGGCGCTGGAGGAGGCCAAGTGGCGGCGGCGGAGCGGATCTGACGGCGACAAGTGGCGGGTGGAGGTTGGGCTGCGCGGAAAAATGAGGAGGAGGGTGGAAGAAGGAGCTATGGTTGGGGGTTTGAGGCCGTTTCTGGACCCTCCGATCGCAATCGAACGGTTCCGGTCAGAGGGGGTTTAGGTGGGCTGCAGGTGGGCTGTGAAGAAGGGCTTGGACTGAGAGGAGAGGGGAGAGATGCAACCCGGCACGGTTTCCGGAGACCGAAAACGTCCAACGAAAAGACCGGCTACTATTGCCGCTATATTTATCCGTTGGGGCATCAAACGAACTCCGAATGCGATGAAACTTGGCAGGCGGCCTACCTACAACATAACAAGACCGCACACCAACACTCAACCCATTCCGAGAACATTTTTCGGCCACTTATAAAATAATATTTCGGATGTGCCGCGGGCGCGTGCAAGTGTGTCTGGGCTCAGAACGGACAATGGAAAGAACTAGAGGAACCCGGACGAATGCAAGTTTTTAAAACAAGATGATGCAATGCACATGATGGCATGACAAGATGCAACACGCAAGCGAATGACATGGCAACAACAACGAATAACTGGAAGACACCTGCGCAATGGTCTCGGGGCGTTACAGTGGAATAGAATATGATGGTGGAGGTTGTGTGGAGAAGACAAAAAGGAGAAAGTCTCACATCGACGCGGCTAATCAATGGGCTATGGAGATGCCCATCAATTGATGTCAATGTGAGGAGTAGGGATTGCCATGCAACGGATGCACTAGAGCTATAAGTGTATGAAAGCTCAAACTGAAAACTAAGTGGGTGTGCATCCAACTTGCTTGCTCATGAAGACCTCGGGCATTTGAGGAAGCCCATCATCGGAATATACAAGCCAGGTTATATAATGAAAAATTCCCACTAGTATATGGAAGTGACAATGTAGGAGACTCTCTCTATGAAGAACATGGTGCTACTCTGAAGCACAAGTGTGGTAAAAGGATAGTAACATTGTCCCTTCTCTCTTTTCTCTCTTTTTTTTCTTTTTTTTCTTTTCTTCTTCTTTTTTTTATTTTTATTTTTTAGG
>NC_041390.1:511574373-511648672 GCF_002162155.2 Triticum dicoccoides
AACCTCACATGGGACAATGTTCTAATAATGATGATCATCACACTTTTATTTACTTACAACTCGATACTAGAACAAAATATGACTCTATATGGATGCCTCTGGCGGTGTACCGGGATGTGCAATGATCTAGCGTAGCAATGAAATCAAGAAACGGACAAGCCATGAAAACATCATGCTAGCTATCTTACGATCATGCAAAGCAATATGACAATGATGCTCAAGTCATGTATATGAAGATGATGGAACTTGCATGGAAATATATCTCGGAATGGCTATGGAAATGCCATGATAGGTAGGTATGGTGGCTGTTTTGAGGAAGATATAAGGAGGCTTATGTGTGATAGAGCGTATCGTATCACGTGGTTTGGATGCACCGGCGAAGTTTGCACCAACTCTAGAGGTGAGAAAGGGCAATCCACGGTACCGAAGAGGCTAGCAATGATGGAAGGGCGAGAGTGCGTATAATCCATGGACTCACATTAGTCATAAAGAACTCACATACTTATTGCAAAAATCTATTAGTCATTGAAACAAAGTACTACGCGCATGCTCCTAGGGGGCTAGATTGGTAGGAAAAGACCATCGCTCGTCCCCGACTGCCACTCATAAGGAAGAGAATCAATAAATACCTCATGCTCCAACTTCGTTACATAACGGTTCACCATATGTGCATGCTACGGGAATCACAAACTTCAACATAAGTATTTCTACGATCCACAATTACCCACTAGCATGACTCTAATATGACCATCTTTATATCGCAAAACTCTTGCAAGGAATCAAACATATCATATTCAGTGATCTACAAGTTTTATGTAGGATTTTACGACTAACCATGTGAATGACTAATTCCTGTCATCTCTCTAAATAGATATAAGTGAAGCAAGAGAGTTTAATTGTTTCTACAAAAGAAATGCCCACACTCTAACAAATATAAGTGAAGCAAAAGAGCATTCTACAGATGGCGGTTTTCCATGTGAAGAGAAACAGGCAATCCAAACTTCAAATGATATAAGTGAAGCACATGAAGCATTCTATAAAGCCATACTCAAAAAATTAAGTGAAGTGCAATGAGCATTCTATAAATCAACAATGGACTATCTCATACCAGCATGGTGCATCAAATAAAAGTGAAAACTAAATGCAAAAGACGCTCCAAGATTTGCACATATCGCATGAATGAAACGAATCTGAAAACATACCGATACTTGTTGAAGAAAGATGGGATGCCTTCCGGGGCATCCCCAAGCTTAGACGCTTGAGTCTACTTGAATATTTACTTGGGGTGCCTTGGGAATCCCCAAGATTAAGCTCTTGCCTCTCCTCCTTCTCCTCACATCGAGACCTCCTCGATCTTCGAACACTTCATCCACACAAAACTCAACAGAAAGCTCGGTAAGATCCGTTAGTATAATAAAGCAAATCACTACTCTAAGTACTGTTGCAAACCAATTGATATTTTGTTTTTGCATTTTAGCTACTGTAATATAACTTTTTCATGGCTTAGTACACTGATAGAAATCGATAGTTTCATCAAAACAAGCAAACTATGCATCAAAAACAGAATCTGTCTTAAACAGGACAGTCTGTAGTAATCTGAACATTCACCATACTTCTGTTACTCCAAAAATTCTGAACAAATTAGGAAAAATAAAAACTTTGTATAGAAAGACAATGAAAAAAGTTTCAAAACCGTTTGATGTTCCAGTAAAAAATGTAAAATCGCGCACTACAGACAAAGTTTATGTCTCACACCGCACAAACCAACAAGCAATGTAAACATCCTAAAGGCAAATCTTGGCACATTTTTTTAAAACTATATAAAAGCACTCAACAGAAATAAATGACTCTCTAAAACTTTCGGGTTGTCTCCCTGGCAGCGCTTTCCTTAAAGCCATTAAGCTAGGCATAAGGTGCTCAAGTAATGAATCCACCCGGATCCCAAGGTATATCAAAGCCAATTTGAATTAGCAATGATTTGGCATTTAGTAGTGAGCACAAAGCAACATATATCATGTAATGACGAAGTCTAACTCTCTTCCTATGCATCAGCATGTCATAAAATAACAATTCGTGCACACAAAGTAAAGGCCAATGCATAGCATAAGAAGTTTCTTGCAATTTTATCATATTGGAAACATGGAGAGGCGGAGATGTAGTTCCTCTCTCATAATAATTGAAAGTAGGAGCAGAAAGCACATGCATATTATATCTATCAAAATCATCATGTGTAGTAGTAAAACACAACCATCAATATAATCCTTAATAAGGGCAAACTTCTCCGATATAGTGTAGTCGGGAGAATTCAAAAAGATAATAGGACTATCATGTGTGGGTGTAATAGCAACAATTTCATGTTTAACATAAGGAACTATAGCAAGTTCATCTCCATAAGAATAATTCATATTGGCATCTTGGCCACAAGCATAGCAAGCATCATCAAAAAGGGACATTTCAAAAGAATCAACAGGATCATAACAATCATCATAGCAATCATCCTTCGGTAAGTGCTACCTCTTGAGAACTGCGTTGGTTTTCCCTTGAAGAAGAAAGGGTGATGCAGTAAAGCAGCGTAAGTATTTCCCTTAGTTTTTGAGAACCAATGTGTCAATCCAGTAGGAGACCATGTGCGAGTCACCTTGTACCTACACAAACAAATAAGAACCTCGCAACCAACGTGCTAAAGGGGTTGCCAATCCCTTCACGGCCACTTGCAAGAGTGAGATCTGATAGAGATGATAATAATAAGATAAATATTTTTGGTATTTTTATGATATAGATTGAAAGTAAAGATTGCAAAATAAAGTAGATTGGAAACTTGTATGATGGAGAATAGACCCGGGGGCCATAGGTTTCACTAGTGGCTTCTGTCAAGAAAGCATAAGTATTACGGTGGGTGAACAAATTACTATTGAGCAATTGATAGAAAAGCGAATAATTATGAGAATATCTAGGCATGATCATGTATATAGGCATCACGTCCGAGACAAGTAGACCGAAACGATTCTGCATCTACTACTATTATTCCACACATCGACCGCTATCCATCATGCATCTAGAGTATTAAGTTCATAAGAACAGAGTAACGCCTTAAGCAAGATGACATGATGTAGAGGGATAAACTCATGCAATATGATGTAAACCCCATCTTTTTATCCTCGATGGCAACAACACAATACATGTTGTTTCCCTTTCTGTCACTGGGTTCGAGCACCGCAAGATTGAACCCAAAGCTAAGCACTTCTCTCATTGCAAGAAAGTTCAATCTAGTAGGCCAGACCAAACTGATAATTCGAAGAGACTTGCAAAGATAAACCAATCATACATAAAAGAATACAGAGGAGATTCAAATATTTTTCATAGATAAACTTCATCATAAACCCACAATTAATCGGATCTCGACAAACACACCGCAAAAGAAGATTACATCGAATAGATCTCCAAGAGAATCGAGAAGAACTTTGTATTGAGATCCAAAGAGAGAGAGAGAGAGAGAGAAGAAGAAGAAGCCATCTAGCTACTAGCTATGGACCCAAAGGTCTGAAGTAAACTACTCACACATCATCGGAGGGGCCATGGAGTTGATGTAGAGGCCCTCCATGATCAATGCCCCCTCCGGCGGAGCTCCGGAAAAGGCCCCAAGATGGGATCTCTTGGGTACAGAAGGTTGCGGCGGTGGACATAGGGTTTCGTGGTGCTCCTGGATGTTTGTAGGGTATATCGATATATATATATAGGAGGAAGAAGTACGTCGGTGGAGCAACAAGGGGCCCACGAGGGTGGAGGGTGCGCCCAGGGGGTGGGCGCGCCCCCTGCCTCGTGGCCTCCTCGATTGTTTCTTGACGTCCACTCCAAGTCTCCTGGATCACGTTTGTTCCAAAAATAATGCTCCCGAAGGTTTCATTCCGTTTGGACTCCGTTTGATATTCCTTTTCGGTGAAACTCTAAAATAGGCGAAAAACAGCAATTTGGGCTGGGCCTCCGGTTAATATGTTAGTCCCAAAAATAGTATAAAAGTGTAAAAATAAGCCCATTAACATCCAAAATATATAATATAATAGCATGGAGCAATCGAAAATTATAGATACGTTGGAGATGTATCAAGCATCCCCAAGCTTAATTCCTGCTTGTCCTCGAGTATGTAAATGATAAAAACAGAATTTTTGGCGTGGAAAGCTTCCTAACATATTTCTCAAAGTATTTTTCTTTATAGTGGTATGAATGTTCAGATCCGAAAGATTCAAGATAAAAGTTTAATATTGACATAGAAATAATAATTCTTCAAGCATACTAACTAAGCAATCATGTCTTCTCAAAATAACATGGCCAAAGAAAGTTATCCCTACAAAATCATATAGTCTGGCTATGCTCTATCTTCATCACACAAAGTATTCAATCATGCACAACCCTGATGACAAGCCAAGCAATTGTTTCATACTTTTTATGTTCTCAAACTTTTTCAATCTTTACACAATATATGAGCGTGAGCCATGGATATAGCACTATGCTGGAATAGAATGGTGGTTGTGGAGAAGACAAAAAAGGAGAAGATAGTCTTACATCAACTAGGCGTATCAATGGGCTATGGAGATGCCCATCAATAGATATCAATGTGAGTGAGTAGGGATTGCCATGCAACGGATGCACTAGAGCTATAAGTGTATGAAAGCTCAACAAAAGAAACTAAGTGGGTGTGCATCCAACTTGCTTGCCCATCATTGGAATATACAAGTGGGTGTGCATCCAACCTAGGGCAATTTGAGAAAGCCCATCATTGGAATATACAAGCCAAGTTCTATAATGTGAAATTCCCACTAGTTTGTGAAAGTGACAACATAGGAGACTCTCTATCATGTAGATCATGGTGCTACTTTGAAGCACAAGTGTGGAAAAAGGATAGTAACATTGTTACTTCTCTCTTTTTCTCTCATTTTTTTATTTGGGCCTTCTTTCTTTTTTCTTTTGGCCTCTTTTCTCCTTTTTTTATTTTCCGTCCGGAGTCTCATCCCGACTTGTGTTGGAATCATAGTCTCCATCATCCTTTCCTCACTAGGACAATGCTCTAATAATGATGATCATCACACTTCTTTTTACTTACAACTCAAGAACTACAACTCAATACTTAGAACAAAATATGACTCTATGTGAATGCCTCCGGCGGTGTACCGGGATATGCAATGAATCAAGAGTGAAATGTATGAAAAAATTATGAACGGTGGCTTTGCCACAAATACGATGTCAACTACATGATCATGCATGGCAATATGACAATGATGAAGTGTGTCATAGCAAACTGAATGGTGGAAAGTTGCATGGCAATATATCTCGAAATGGCTATGGAAATGCCATAATAGGTAGGTATGGTGGCTGTTTTGAGGAAGGTATATGGTGGGTTTATGGTACCGACGAAAGTTGCGCGGTACTAGAGAGGCTAGCCAATATGGAAGGGTGAGGGTGCGTATAATCCATGGACTCGACATTAGTCATAAATAACTCACATACTTATTGCAAAATCTATTAGTTATCGAAACAAATTACTACGCGCATGCTCCTAGGGGGATAGATTGGTAGGAAAAGACCATCACTCGTCCCCGACTGCCACTCATAAGGAAGGCAATCAATAAATAAATCATGCTCCGATTTCATCACATAACGGTTCACCATACGTGCATGCTATGGGAATCACAAACTTCAACACAAGTATTTCTCAAATTCACAACTACTCAATTAGCATGACTCCAATATCACCATCTCCATATCTCAAAACAATCATCAAGTATCAAACTTCTCTTAGTATTCAATGCACTTATATGAAAGTTTTTATTGTGCCTAAAAGCAAATTGCCATGTTGTTCTAAAGGACTCTCAAAATAATATAAGTGAAGCATGAGAGATCAATTATTTCTATGAAATAAAACCACCACCGTGCTCTAAAAGATATAAGTGAAGCACTAGAGCAAAAACAATATAGCTCAAAAGATATAAGTGAAGCACATAGAGTATTCTAATAAATTCCAATTCATGTGTGTCTCTCTCAAAAGGTGTGTACATGAAGGATTATTGTGGTAAACTAAAAAGCAAAGTCTCAAATCATACAAGACGCTCCAAGCAAAACACATATCATGTGGCGAATAAAAATATAGCTCCAAGTAAAGTTACCGATGAACGAAGACAAAAGAGGGGATGCCTTCCGGGGCATCCCCAAGCTTAGGCTTTTTGGTGTCCTTGTATTTCACATTGGGGTCCCATGGGCATCCCCAAGCTTAGTCTCTTCCCACTCCTTGTTCCATAATCCATCAAATCTTTACCCAAAACTTGAAAACTTCACAACACAAAACTTAACAGAAAAATCTCATGAGTTCCGTTAGCGAAAGAAAACAAAACACCACTTAAAGGTACTGTAATGAACTCATTATTTATTTATATTGGTGTTAAACCTACTGTATTACAACTTCTCTATGGTTTATAAACTCTTTTACTTGCCATAGATTCATCAAAATAAGCAAACAACACACGAAAAACAGAATCTGTCAAAAACAGAACAGTCTGTAGTAATCTGTAACTAACGCAAACTTCTAGAACCCCAAAAATTATAAAATAAATTTCTGGACGTGAGGAATTTATCTATTAATCATAATCAAAAAGAATTAACTAGATATTACTCTCCAATAAAAAATGGAAGCAATTCTCGTAAGCGCTAAAGTTTCTATTTTTTACAGCAAGATCAAAAAGACTTCCCCCAAGTCTTCCCAACGGTTCTACTTGGAACACACACTAATTAAACACAAAAAACACAACCAAAACAGAGGCTAGATAAATTATTTATTACTAAACAGGAGCAAAAATCAAGGAATAAAAATAAAATTGGGTTGCCTCCCAACAAGCGCTATCGTTTAACGCCCCTAGCTAGGCATAAAAGCGAAGATAGATCTAGGTATTGCCATCTTTGGTAGGCAATCCATAAGTGGCTCTCATAATAGATTAATATGGTAATTTTATTTTATTTCTAGGGAAGTGTTCCATGCCTTTCCTTCACGGAAATTGGAATTTAATATCTCCTTCCTTCACATCAATAATTGCACCAATCGTTCTAAGGAAAGGTCTACCAAGAATAATAGGACATGAAGGATTGCAATCTATATCTGAACAATGAAATCTACGGGCACATAATTCCTATTTGCAACAATAATGACATCATTAATCTTTCCCATAGGTTTCTTAATAGTGGATTCCGCAAGGTGCAAGTTTAAAGAACAATCATCAAATTCACGGAAACCTAGCAAATCACACAAAGTTTTTGGGATCGTGGAAACACTAGCACCCAAATCACACAAAGCATAGCATTCAGATCTTTAATTTTTATTTTAATAGTAGGTTCCCACTCATCATAAAGTTTTCTAGGGATAGAAACTTCAAACTCAAGTTTTTCTTCATAAGATTGCATCAAAGCATCAACGATATGTTTAGTAAAACCTTTATTTTGGCTATAAGCATGAGGAGAATTTAGCACATATTACAACAAGGAAATACAATCTATCAAAGAGAAATTATCACAATTAAATTCCTTGAAATCCAAGATAGTGGGTTTATTGCTATTTAAAGTTTTAACCTCTTCAATCCCACTTTTATCAATTTTTTGCATCAAGATCTAAAAACTCTGAATTTTTGGGACGCCTTCTAACAAAAGTTGACTCATCTACACTCCCATCATTATCAAGATTCATATTGCAAAACAAGGATTTAATAGGGGACACATCAATTACTTTTAGATCTTCATCCTTATTATCATGAAAACTAGAAGAACACGCTTTCACAAAGCAATCTTTTTTAGCATGCATCCTAGCGGTTCTTTCTTTGCACTCATCAATGGAAATTCTCATAGATTTGAGATACTCATTGATATCATGCTTAGGTGGAATAGATCTAAGTTTCAAAGAATCAACATCAAGAGAAATTCTATCCACATTCCTAGCTAACTCATCAATCTTAAGCAATTTTTCTTCAATCAAAGCATTAAAACTCTTTTGCAAACTAATAAATTCTTTAATACTAGATTCAAAATCAGAGGGCATCTTATTATAATTTCCATAAGAATTGTTGTAGGAATTACCATAATTATTAGATTAATACTAGGAAACGACCTAGGATTAAAATTACCTCTATACGGGTTGTTACCAAAATTATTCCTACCAAAAAAATTCGCATCCATAGATTCATTATTATTCTCAATCAAAGTAGACAAAGGCATATCATTAGGATCAGTAGGAGCACTCTTATTAGCAAACAATTTCATAAGTTCATCCATCTTTCCACTCAAAACATTAATCTCTTCAATTGCATGCACTTTTTTACTAGTAGATCTTTCCGTGTGCCATTGAGAATAATTAACCATAATATTATCTAGGAGTTTGGTAGCTTCTCCTAAAGTGATTTCCACAAAAGTGCCTCCCGCGGCTGAATCTAAAAGATTTCTAGAAGCAAAGTTCAATCCGGCATAAAATTTTGTATAATCATCCAAAGATTCAAACCATGTGTAGGGCAATTACGTATCATTAATTTCATCCTCTCACAAGTTTGTGCAACATGTTCATGATCAAGTTGCTTAAAATTCATAATATCGTTTCTAAGAGAGATGATCTTAGTGGGAGGAAAATACTTAGAGATAAAAGCATCTTTGCACTTATTCCACGAATCAATACTATTTTTAGGCAAAGACGAAAACCAAGCTTTAGCACGATCTCTAAGCGAAAACGGAAATAGCTTAAGTTTAACAATATCATTATCCACATCTTTCTTCTTTTGCATATCACACAAATCAAAAAAAGTTGTTTAGATGGGTAGCGACATCTTCACTAGGAAGGCCAGAAAACAAATCTTTCATGACAAGATTCAGCAAAGCAATATTAATTTCACAAGATTCAGCATTGGTAAGAGGAGCAATCGGAGTGCTAATAAAATAATTATTTTTGGTATTGGCAAAGTCACACAATTTAGTATTATCTTGAGCCATCGTGACAAGAAATCAATCCAACACACAAGCAAACAAGAAATAGGCAAAAGAGGCAAATTGGAAAAGAGAAGGGGAACGGAAAGAGAGGGCGAATAAAACGGCAAGGGTGAAGTGGGGGAGAGGAAAACGAGAGGCAAATGGCAAATAATGTAATGCGAAGGATAAGAGTTGTGATGGGTACTCGGTATGTCTTGACTTGATAAAGATCTCCCCGGCAATGGCGCCAGAAATCCTTCTTGCTACCTCTTGAGCACTGTGTTGGTTTTCCCTTGAAGAGGAAAGGGTGATGTAGTAAAGCAGCGTAAGTATTTCCCTCAGTTTTTGAGAACCAAGGTATCAATCTAGTAGGATACCACACGCGAGTCACCTCGTACCTACACAAACAAATAAGAACCTCGCAACCAACGCGATAAAGGGGTTGTCAATCCCTTCACGGCCACTTGCAAGAGTGAGATCTGATAGAGATGATAATAATAAGATAAATATTTTTTGTATTTTTATGATATAGATTGAAAGTAAAGATTGCAAAATAAAGTAGATTGGAAACTTGTATGATGGAGAATAGACCCGGGGGCCATAGGTTTCACTAGTGGCTTCTCTCGAGAAAGGATAAGTATTACGGTGGGTGAACAAATTACTGTCAAGCAATTGACAGAAAAGCGAATAATTATGAGAATATCTAGGCATGATCATGTATATAGGCATCACGTCTGAGACAAGTAGACCGAAATGATTCTGCATCTACTACTATTACTCCACACATCGACCACTATCCAGCATGCATCTAGAGTATTAAGTTCATAAGAACAGAGTAACGCCTTAAGCAAGATGACATGATGTAGAGGGATAAACTCATGCAATATGATGTAAACACCATCTTTTTATCCTCGATGGCAACAATACAATACGTGTCGTTTCCCTTTCTGTCACTGGGATCGAGCACCGCAAGATTGAACTCAAAGCTAAGCACTTCTCCCATTGCAAGAAAGATCAATCTAGTAGGCCAAACCAAACTGATAATTCAAAGAAACTTGCAAAGATAAACCAATCATACATAAAAGAATTCAGGGGAGATTCAAATATTTTTCATAGATAAACTTGATCATAAACGCACAATTAATCGGATCTCGACAAACACACCGCCAAAGAAGTTTACATCGAATAGATCTCCAAGAGAATCGAGGAGAACTTTGTATTGAGATCCAAAGAGAGAGAATAAGCCACCTAGCTACTAGCTATGGACCTGAAGGTCTGAACTAAACTACTCACACATCATCGGAGGGGCCATGGAGTTGATGTAGAGGCCCTCCGTGATCAATGCCCCCTTCCAGCTGAGCTCCGGAAAAGGCCCCAAGATGGGATCTCTTGGGTACAGAAGGTTGCGGCGGTGGACATAGGGTTTCGTGGTGCTCCTGGATGTTTGCAGGGTATATGGATATATATATGTAGGAGGAAGAAGTACGTCGGTGGTGCAACAAGGGGCCCACGAGGGTGGAGGGCATGCCCCCTGCCTCGTGGCCTCCTTGATTGGTTCTTGACATCCACTCCAAGTCTCCTGGATCACGTTTGTTCCAAAAATAACGCTCCCGAAGGTTTCATTCCGTTTGGACTCCGTTTGATATTTCTTTTTGGTGAAACTCTAAAATAGGCAAAAAACAGCAATTTGGGCTGGGCCTCCGGTTAATAGGTTAGTCCCAAAAATAGTATAAAAGTGTAAAAAAATAAGTCCATTAACATCCAAAATATATAATATAATAGCATGGAGCAATCAAAATTATAGATACGCTGGAGACGTATCAGTAAGCACGAAGGGCATCGTCTCGCGTTGATTCTTCTTCCCAAAAATCACATATATTCCAAAAAAAATCTCTGTCAGTTTTGATCCCGTTTGGACTCCATTTGATATGGATTTTCTGTGAAACAAAAAACATGCAACAAACAGGAACTGACACTAGGCACTGGATCAATATGTTAGTCCCAAAAATAGTATAAAAAGTTGCCAAAATTATATGAAAGTTGTAGAATATTGGCATGGAACAATAAAAAATTATAGATACGACGGAGACATATCAATGATCATGTATATAGGCATCACGTCCGCGACAAGTAGACCGAAACGATTCTGCATCTACTACTATTACTCCACACATCGACCGCTATAAAGCATGCATCTAGAGTATTAAGTTCATAAGAACAGAGTAACGCATTAGGCAAGATGACATGATGTAGAGGGATAAACTCAAGCAATATGATATAAACCCCATCTTTTTATCCTCGATGGCAACAATACAATACATGCCTTGCTGCCCCTGCTGTCATTGGGAAAGGACACCGCAAGATTGAACCCAAAGCTAAGCACTTCTCCCATTGCAAGAAAGATCAATCTAGTAGGCCAAACCAAACTGATAATTCGAAGAGACTTTCAAAGATAACAAATCATACATAAAAGATTTCAGAGAAGAATCAAATATTGTTCATAGATAATCTTGACCATGAACCCACAATTCATCGGATCTCGACAAACACACCGCAAAAAGAATTACATCGAATAGATCTCCAAGAAGATCGAGGAGAACATTGTATTGAGATCCAAGAGAGAGAAGAAGCCATCTAGCTAATAACTATGGACCCAAAGGTCTGTGGTAAACTACTCACGCATCATCGGAGAGGCTATGGTGTTGATGTAGAAGCCCTCCATGATCGATTCCCCCTCCGGTGGAGCTCCGGAAAAGGCCCCAACATGGCATCTCTTGGGTACAGAAGGTAGCGGCGGTGGACATAGGGTTTCGTGGTGCTCTCGGATGTTTTAGGGGTATATGAGTATATATAGGCGAAAGACGTCGGTCAGGGGAGCCACGAGGGGCCCACGAGGGTGGGGGCGCGCCTGCCCCCCTGGGCGTGCCTCCCTGCCTCATGGCCTCCTCGATGCTTCCTTGAAGTCCACTCCAAGTCTCCTGGATTGCGTTTGTTCCAAAAATAACTCTCCCGAAGGTTTCATTCCATTTGGATTCCGTTTGATATTCCTTTTATGCGAAACACTAACATAGGAAAAAATAATAGCAATTTGCACTGGGCCTTTGGTTAGTAGGTTAGTCCCAAAAATAATATAAAAAGGTAAATTAAAGCCCATTAAACATCCAAAACAGACAATATAATAGCATGGAACAATCGAAAATTATAGATACATTGGAGACATATCAAGCATCCCCAAGCTTAATTCTTGCTCGTCCTAGAGTAGGTAAATGATAAAAATAGAATTTTTGATGTGGAATGCTACCTAGCATAATTCTCAATGTAATTTTCTTTATTGTGGCATGAATGTTCAGATCCAAAAGATTCAAGGCAAAAGTTTAATATTGACATAAAAATGATAATACTTCAAGCATACTCACAAAGCAATCATGTCTTCTCAAAATAACATGGCCAAAGAGAGTTATCCCAACAAAATCATATAGTCTGGCTATGCTCCATCTTCACCACACAAAATATTTAAATCATGCATAACCCCGATGACAAGCCAAGCAATTGTTTCATACTTTTGATATTCTCTAACTTTTTCAATCTTCACGCAATACATGAGCGTGAGCCATGGACATAGCACTATAGGTGGAATAGAATGGTGGTTGTGGAGAAGACAAAAAGGAGAAGCTAGTCTCACATCAACTAGGCGTATCAATGGGCTATGGAGATGCTCATCAATAGATATCAATGTGAGTGAGTAGGGATTGCCATGCAACGGATGCACTAGAGCTATAAGTGTATAAAAGCTCAACAAAAGAACTAAGTGGGTGTGCATCCAACTTGCTTGCTCACGAAGACCTAGAGCATCTTGAGGAAGCCCATCATTGGAATATACAAGCCAAGTTCTATATTGTAAAATTCCCACTAGTATATGAAAGTGACAACATAAGAGACTCTCTATCATGAAGATCATGGTGCTACTTTGAAGCACAAGTGTGGTAAAAGGATAGTAACATTGTCCCTTCTCTCTTTTTCTCTCATTTTCTCTCCTTTTCTCCTTTTTTTGGGCCTTCTCTTTTTATGGCCTTTCTCCTTTTTTTATTTTCGTCCGGAGTCTCATCCCGACTTATGGGGGAATCATAGTCTCCATCATACTTTCCTCACATGGGACAATGCTCTAATAATGATGATCATCACACTTTTATTTACTTACAACTCGATACTTAGAACAAAATATGAATCTATGTGAATGCCTCCGGCGGTGTCGGGATGTGCAATGACTCATGAGTGAAATATATGAAAGAATCATAAAGGTGGTTGTGCCACAAATACGATGTCAACTACATGATCATGCAAAGCAATATGATAATGATGAAGCGTGTCATAACAAACGGAACGGTGGTAAGTTGCATGGCAATAAATCTCAGAATGGCTATGGAAATGCCATAATAGGTAGGTATGGTGGCTATGGAAATGCCATAATAGGTAGGTATTGTGGCTGTTTTGAGGAAGGTATATGGTGGGTTTACGGTACCGGCGAAAGTTGCGCGGTACTAAAGAGGCTAGCAATGGTGGAAGGGTGAGAGTGCGTATAATCCATGGACTCAACATTAGTCATAAAGCACTCACATACTTATTGCAAAAATTATTAGTTATCGAAACAAAGTACTACGCACATGCTCCTAGGGGGATAGATTGGTAGGAAAAGACCATCGCTTGTCCCCGATCGCCACTCATAAGGAAGACAATCAATAAATAAATCATGCTCCGACTTCATCACATAACGGTTCACCATACGTGCATGCTACGGGAATCACAAAATTTAACACAAGTATTTCTCAAATTCACAACTACTCAACTAGAATGACTGTAATATTACCATCTTCATATCTCAAAACAATCATCAAGTATCAAACTTCTCATAGTATTCAATGCACTTTTTATGATAGTTTTTATTATATCCATCTTGGATGCCTATCATATTAGGACTAATTTTATAGCCAAAGCAAACTACCATGCTATTCTAGAGAACTCTCAAAATGATATAAGTGAATCATGAGAGATCAATAATTTCTATAAAATAAAACCACCACCGTGCTCTACAAAGATATAAGTGAAGCACTAGAGCAAAATTATCTAGCTCAAAAGATATAAGTGAAGCACAAAGAGTATTCTAATAAATTCCGATTCATGTGTGTCTCTCAAAAAGGTGTGTACAGAAAGGATGGTAGTGGTAAACTAAAAAACAAAGACTCAAATCATACAAGACGCTCCAAGCAAAACACATATCACGTGGTGAATAAAAATATAGCATCAAGTAAAGTTACCGATGGATGAAGACGAAAGAGGGGATGCCTTCCAGGGCATCCCCAAGCTTAGGATTTTGTTTGTCCTTGAATTTTTACCATGGGTTGCCTTGGGCATCCCCAAGCTTAGGCTCTTTCCACTCCTTATTCCATAATCCATCAAATCTTTACCCAAAACTTGAAAACTTCACAACACAAAACTCAACAGAAAATCTCATGAGCTCCGTTAGTATAAGAAAACAAACCACCACTTAAGGTACTATAATGAACTCATTCTTTATTTATATTGGTGTTAAACTTACTTTATTCCAACTTCTCTATGGTTCACACCCCCCGATACTAGCCATAGATTCATCAAAATAAGCAAACAACACACGAAAAACAGAATCTGTCAAAAATAGAACAGTCTGTAGTAATCTGTAGGTTTCGAATACTTCTGTAACCCCAAAAAATCTGAAATAAATTTGTGGACGTGAGTAATTTTTATATTAATCATCTTCAAAAATAATCAACCTAATCGCACTCTCCAGTAAAAAATGGCAGCAAATCTCGTGAGCGCTAAAGTTTCTGTTTTTTACAGCAAGATCGCAAAAACTCCCCCCAAGTCTTCCCAATGGTTCCACTTGGCACAAACACTAATTAAAAGCATAAAACCACATCTAAACAGAAGATAGATGATTTATTTATTACTAAACAGAACCAAAAATCAAGAAACAAAAATAAAATTGGGTTGCCTCCCAACAAGCGCTATCGTTTAACGCCCCTAGCTAGGCATAAAAACAAGAATAGATCTAGATATTGTCATCTTTGGTATGCAATCCATAAGTGGCTCTCATAATAGATTCATAAGGTAATTTAATTTTATTTCTAAGAAAGTGTTTCATGCCTTTCCTTAATGGAAATTGGAATCTAATATTTCCTTCTTTCATATCAATAATTGCACCAATCGTTCTAAGAAAAGGTCTACCAAGAATAATAGGTCATGTAGGATTGCAATCAATGTCAAGAACAATGAAATCTACGGGCACATAATTCCTATTTGCAACAATAAGAACATCATTAATCCTTCCCATAGGTTTCTTAATGGTGGAATCCGCAAGATGCAAATTTAAAGAACAATCATCAAATTCACAGAAACCTAACGCATCACACAAAGTTTTTGGACTCGTGGAAACACTAGCACCGAAATCACATAAAGCATAGCATTCATTATCTTTAATCTTAATTTTAATAGTAGGTTCTCACTCATCGTAAAGTTCTCTAGGGATAGAAACTTCTAATTCAAGCTTTTCTTCATAAGATTGCATTAAAGCATCAATGATATGTTTGGTAAAAGCTTTATTTTGACTATAAGCATGAGGAGAATTTGACACGGATTGCAACAAGGAAATACAATCTATTAAAGAAAAATTATCATAGTTAAATTCCTCAAAATCCAAAATAGTGGGTTCATTGCTATGTAAAGTTTTGACCTCTTCAATCCCACTTTTACCAATTTTTGCATCAAGATCTAAAAACTCTGAATCATTGGGACACCTTTTAACTAAAGTTGACTCATCTTCAGTCCCACCATTATCAAAATTCATATTGCAAAACAAAGATTCAATAGGAGACACATCAATCACTTTTAGATCTTCATCCTTATTATCGTCTAGTTCTTCCGGTTTGGCGGCCATCTTATTAACTAAGGTTGCCTGCCTATCCGAAATTTGGGCTATTAAGTTTTCACGATGAGCGAACTGAGATTTCAAACCATAAAATTCTTTAGACATATCATCGAGCTCTTTATTCATGTACCCCATAAAACTTTTTTGTTCTTTAAGCTCGTTTCTGAAGAAATTATTATGCTCAAACTGCAAGGACATAAAACTTCTAACGTTGTTTTCAATTTCTTCCAATCTTCTAAGGTGAGGATCAACACTTTTTGGTAAAGCCATCGCGGCAAACAATCCAACACACAAGCAAGCAGGAGGCAAGCAAAAAGAGGAGAACGAAAAAAAGAGGGCGGATGGAAAAGAGGGCGAATAAAACGGCAAGGGTGAAGTGGGGGAGAGGAAAACAAGAGGCAAATGGCAAATAATGTAATGCGAGGGATAAGAGTTTGTGATGGGTACTTGGTATGTCTTGACTTGTGCGTAGATCTCCCCGGCAATGGCGCCAAAAATGGCTAGTTGCTAGGAGATCAAATCTTGACTTGACTTGGTGCAACCTCCCCGGCAACGGTGCCAGAAATCCTTCTTGCTACCTCTTGAGCACTGCGTTGGTTTTCCCTTGAAGAGGAAAGGGTGATGCAGCAAAGTAGCATAAGTATTTCCCTCAGTTTTTGAGATCCAAGGTATCAATCCAGTAGTAGACTACACGCAAGTCGCCTCACACCTACACAAACAAATAAGAACCTTGCAACCAACGCGATAAAGGGGTTGTCAATCCCTTCACGGCCACTTGCAAAAGTGAGATCTGATAGAGATAATAAGATAAATATTTTTGATGTTTTTATGATATAGATTGAAAGTAAAGATTGCAAAGTAAAATAGATTGGAAACTTATATGATGGAAAATAGACTCGGGGGCCATAGGTTTCACTAGTGGCTTCTCTCAAGATAGCATAAGTATTATGGTGGGTAAACAAATTACTGTCGAGCAATTGATAAAAATGTGCATAATTATGAGAATATCTAGGCATGATCATGTATATAGGTATCATGTCCGCGACAAGTAGACCAAAACGATTCTGCATCTACTACTATTACTCCACAAATCAACCGCTATCCAGCATGCATCTAGAGTATTAAGTTCATAAGAACAGAGTAACGCATTAAGCAAGATGACATGATGTAGAGGGATAAACTCAAGCAATATGATATAAACCCCATCTTTTTATCCTCGATGGCAATAATACAATACATGCCTTGCTGCCCCTGCTGTCATTGGGAAAGGACACATCAAGATTGAACCGAAAGCTAAGCACTTCTCCCATTGCAAGAAAGATCAATCTAGTAGGCCAAACCAAACAGATAATTCGAAGAGACTTTCAAAGATAACAAATCATACATAAAAGATTTCAGAGAAGAATCAAATATTGTTCATAGATAATCTTGACCATGAACCCACAATTCATTGGATCTCGACAAACACACCGCAAAAAGAATTACATCGAATAGATCTCCAAGAAGATCGAGGAGAACATTGTATTGAGATCCAAGAGAGAGAAGAAGCCATCTAGCTAATAACTATGGACCCAAAGGTCTGTGGTAAACTACTCACGCATCATCGGAGAGGCTATGGTGTTGATGTAGAAGCCCTCCATGATCGATTCCCCCTCCGGTGGAGCTCCGGAAAAGGCCCCAACATGGCATCTCTTGGGTACAGAAGGTAGCGGCGGTGGACATAGGGTTTCGTGGTGCTCTCGGATGTTTTAGGGGTATATGAGTATATATAGGCGAAAGACGTCGGTCAGGGGAGCCACGAGGGGCCCACGAGGGTGGGGGCGCGCCTGCCCCCCTGGGCGTGCCTCCCTGCCTCATGGCCTCCTCGATGCTTCCTTGAAGTCCACTCCAAGTCTCCTGGATTGCGTTTGTTCCAAAAATAACTCTCCCGAAGGTTTCATTCCATTTGGATTCCGTTTGATATTCCTTTTATGCGAAACATTGAAATAGACCAAAAAAAACAGAAATTTGCACTGGGCCTTTGGTCACTAGGTTAGTCCCAAAAATAATATAAAAGGGTAAATTAAAGCCCATTAAACATCCAAAATAGATAATATAATAGCATGGAACAATCAAAAATTATAGATACGTTGGAGACGTATCACGGTCCTCCATAGACCGGGGGAGGGGGAACCGAGGCAAAAGTTCCCGTCCCATTCTTGTTTTGAGGGGAGGCGGTTTGAGTGCCTTTAGCCGCTTCCTTGCCGGAATTGGCCTCCGACTCCGATGTGGTGGGATTAACCACAAGCAACAGATCGGTAGAAGTTTTCAACCCCTCAAGTAATTCTTTAAGCATGGACTTGACCTCGGTCGTCATAGACGTCTTAAGTGAAGCCATAGCTTCATTTAAGTCATCTCAAGTGACCGAGTTCAACTTCACGGCCTCGACACCTCCTCCTCTCTGTCAACCATACTCTACGGGTCATGAAACCCTTAATAAAGAGACGAGGCACTGATACCAATTGAAAGGATCGATATGGTTGACTAGAGGGGGTGAATAGGCAACTACCAATTTTAACCTTTCTTAAAAAATTAGGGTTAGCAACAAATATGTTATCTAGATGTGCAACTAGGTGAGCAACCTATAAGATACTAGCAACACGAAGAACACAAGCAAACAAAGGATACAACACAAGTAAAGCTTGCACAAAGTAAAGGTAAGAGATAACCATAAGTGGAGACGGTGAAGACGAGGATATGTTACCGAAGTTCCTTCCCTTTGAGAGGAAGTAAGTCTCCATTGGAGCGATGTGGAGGCACGATGCTCCCCAAGAAGCCACTAGGGCCACTGTATTCTCCTCATGCCCTCACACAATGCGAGATGTTGTGATTCCACTGGTGGTGCCCTTGAAGGCAGCGACCAGACCTTTACAAACAAGGTTGGGGCTCTCTCCACAACCGAATTGAAGGCTCCCAATAACACCACGAAGCTTCACCACAATGGAATGTGGCTTCGAGGTGACCTCAACCATTTAGGGTGCTCAAAAACCCAAGAGTAACAAGATCTACAAGGGATTAGTGGGGGCAATCAAATTTCTCTTGGTGGAAGTGTAGATTGGGGCCTTCTCAACCAATCCCTATAAAATCATCAAGTTTGATTGGCTAGGGAGAGAGATCGGGCGAAAATGAGCTTTGGAGCAACAATGGAGTTTGGGGAGGAAGAGGTAGGTCTTCTTGGGGAAGAAGGCCCCCTTTATATAGTGGGGAACAAATCTAACCGTTATGCAACCGCCAGCCCACACACAAGCGGTACTACCACTCCAGGAGCGGTACTACCGCCCAAGAGATAGTCACCGGTAGTAAGTGCAATGGCACTGGGCCAGGAGCCAATAGTGCCGCCGGAGCGGTACTACTGCTCTCCCCAGCGGTACTACTGATGGGGTTGTAATGCTACAGTGCATAGGTAGGACTATGGTAGAACGACCACAGTGGTACTACCGCCCATGGTGGGCGGTACTACCGCTTAGCGCCGGGACTATGGCTCCCAACTACCGCAGATGAAAGAAAAGGCCTGAGGAGAGAGCAAAGCACCAAGCAGCAGTGGCATCGATGGTAGGGGCGATACTACCGCTTAGAGGCGGTACTGCCGCTTCTACTTCCGCTCGCTCTGCTGGGACTACCGTTGGACTACCATAGAACCCGACACGAAAAAGGGACCCAAGCAGAGGGCGGGGGTATGAGCGGAACTAGCTCGTGGTACTTTCGCTGGCAGCTCTCCACAACCTTTTCTGCAGAACAGGAGGACAACTCCATAAAAGCGGAAAGATGACTAGGGTGCAATATGATAGTGTACATGATGATTCAACCCAAAAGTTTCCGAAGCGGACCCCCTCTTGGTAGTACGGTTTTTCCTACAACTCAAGTCCATCGAAAATGAAATACGGGAAAGAAAGCCGTCTTCACTCTGAAGCTCCAAGGGGCTCAAATCGTCTTCTGCCATATGCTCGATTATCTGAAATACTCAATGCACACAATTAGTCCATAAACACATTGTCATCAATCACACCAAAATCACTTAGGGGGAAATATGTCCTAACAGCTAGGCGGTGGCAGAGATCTTGGAGTATACGTCAAGTCTTTGGGGGAGGCAGTCTTGATCACGCCTCCTGCGTATATCTTCCGGCGTCCATATTGATCACGAATGAAAGCTTGCCGACCCAACTCGAGGAGAATGGGCCGGCTGGGTTAGTACCCCCATATCTAGGACACCGTCAACCACATTGATGCTATCATTGATGATGAATTTCACTTCACCATGGACGCTGAGAAGATTCGTGATTACTCTGGGCCTCCTCGCACCAAGCACTCGACCTTTGAAAATCAAACGATTTATCATATGAACATATACACCATTTGCCCTCCGCGCGGGAGTTAATACTGATGGCTCCATATCTGATGAATTTCGCTTCACCATGAACATGAACTCATATATCCATGGATACATTTAGGGGAAGCCCATTTATCTTCAAGACAAGTAAAACTTGTTCACTTTCATTTTATACTATTCACTTATCTACCCTTACTCCGATGATTATTTGTTTTGTCAACAATCGTCCAAAAAGGGGGAGATTGTTGGTGCAATAATTTGCCTCTTTGTGTTGTGGAGATTGTTGACATAAACAATGGGACTAATGTGTTTGCTAGTGCACACGGAGTGACAAGTCCCTAGAGTCATGTGGAGTTTGGAACAAACTCCGAAGATAATCTCCTACGAGGCAGCGAGGATTATCACCGAGGGTTATGCCTGTCAAAAGTGACCCTCCAATTTTTTTTGACACAAAGAAATTGGTTCGATATGTGTCCGAAGAAATTGACTGCAGCCCAGAAGTTGGAAGACGACAAAAGACGTATTATTTTATTTCTTTGTTTTTCTTCTCTTTCTTGAGTCATAGAACCATCGTACTATTAAGAGGGGCATAGTGTTCGAAACTTCCGGTACTCTAATGCTAAACCAAAATCTATGTGAGTTGCGATAAATCTCTTTGTGATCCGAATTTATACTTGTCAGGAAGAGACGAAGTTCTTCGCTGCGATAGATTTGATTCGGACTGAGGAGTTAGCATTACGTGCTCCACAAGTAATACCATCGTTGTGCTAAAAAATCTGCACATTGGTTACGTGTCGGTTAGGCATTGGCCGAGTGGACATGTCCAAAATGGTCTTTTCCCATCTAGAAGACCGTGGCTATAAATAGTTCATCCCATCCAACGTGCACCATTGGTTGCTGTATGTGATTTGAAGAAGATTGTGTGAGCAACCCCTCTCTGAGTTATTTGAGTTAAAAATCCACTAAGATAAAAACTCAAGAGCCGAAAAAATAAACAGTGGTTTAGCATCACTCGAATCTAAGTCCAGTACGCTCCGCCAATTATTCTTGAGAGCTGCGAACTCTATAGACAGTTAGGTATCAACTATTTCAGTGACTAAGAATAATTGTGATTCACAAAGACAAAATCTGTAAAGTTTCGAAGATCGCTTCAAGTATCTACCATGAGTGGTCGGCACTGGTTAACGAATCAGTTGTCAAGGAGAAATAGGACGAAGAGAGTTTATCTTCTATGTTCAATCACAAACCCCTCCAAGCAGACGTAGTCTTTTTGCAGAAGGGCGAACTGGTCTACCAAATATTTGTCGCCATTGAGCACCACTGGCCATTCCTTCACTCTATTTACTTTCGTTTATATGTTGTGAATTATGTCTTGACCATGTTACTGATTCTCGATGGCCGTTGTAGTTCTCGTTCGGTGGTTAATTCTTGATCTCTGTTCACTATTAATCTTCGTTTTGCTGTTGGGTTATGAGAGATTTAAAGAAATTTTAGATCTCGCATTCACTCCCCACAGACATACTTCGTTCCTACAATTGGTATTGGGGGGGGGGGGGTGAATGGGACAAAATTATTAAGTCCTTTTTAGAACACTTGGAATTGTCCAAAAGAGAGTTGGGGAGTCTTTAGGAGACCGGTGCGAAGTCATGCTATATGTAGCTTCTTCAGATGGGTGTGGCTAGGTCTCGGTTGACTAAAACTTAATCAAGTTTCAGTCAAGTGGTATAGCAAATAAATAAATAAAGGTTAAAAGAAAAATTTTACGGATCTTCATGTAAAATCTTATGAATATAGCATCGACTAGGTCTCAGTAGACTAAAATTTAGCAATCCCATTTTCAGATTTATTCTGCATTTCTTTCGGAGGATTTTTGCAACATTTTGGTCGCACTATACGTGACTAAACTATGATCAGGACGTAGCACAACACGTGCTTCTCTAACGCGAATGCCCACAAAAAGTCCATCCCACATTTTCGACCAAATAAGCACGCATTGACCAAAACGCCAAGGGGACCATCACGATCCAGCCAAACCGAGAAATCCCCTCCCGTCAAAATCCTCGGATAGCCGAGATGCTCTCCCCCCGCATTAGCGCCGCCTCTCCCGCGCCGCGCTCCCACGCTGGCGGTCAGCAGAACCATGCTCCTGTCGCCACCAGCCCCATGGCCGCGCGTCGAGCCCGTGCGCTTGAATCGTCTCCCGCAGCGCAAAGACCGGCTACTCTCGCTTCCGCGTAGCCGGCGGCCAAGGTCGCCGCGGCGGCTCGTCTTGTGCATGGCTGAGATGGCCATGGTCGGGCGTGGGTCATCCCGGGAGCCTGGGGTTTCTGCTGGGGAGGGGGAGGCGATGCTGGGAGGTGACAAGTTGCCCGGTCAGAGGGCGGAGGCGGCGGCAACCCGGTGGACGCCCGTCGAGGCGGCGCTGAATGGGATGGTTAGTGCTCGTTTTTGCTAAGAAGCTGCAATTTGTATATGTTCCTATGACATATGTTGATCCTTTTCGGAATCTCATACTCCCTCCACACTTATTTTGGGACGGAGGGAGTATGTCTTACTTATTAGTATGAGCTTTGCTTAGTTACGGACCCGGTGCTGATGCCTTCAAAAAAAAAAATGAGCTCTGATCATTGAAAGTTGGAACACTGCCATGCTGAAAGGCAGGAGGCTTTATCAAAAAGGAACTGAAACGCTAGAATATTCTGATTTGATCTCTGAAGAGAATATGCATTGCTTTAGTAGCATCATTGTGGGTGTCTACCTTTTTTTTTTAGTTGATTGTAGGTGTTACCTTTTTTTTAAGTTGATTGTAGGTGTCTAACTGCAATATATGTCGCCAGCTAGGTTGTTCTTGTGTGAACATTATTTATGAAGCTTTTTTTAGTTTTTTTATACACATAATTATTTATGAAGCCTTTTTTGATTATTATTTTGTATACACATTTACTGTGTTTAGTTGTAGACTATCTTAGTCATCTAATGCCTGATTTGTGCAACTGTATCTGATAAGTTTTTCTGAGAGGAATTTAGATGATTAACTATGTGCTATTTACCTTCAAGAGAAAAGCTTTTGCTATTTACTTGGGATTCTGGACCTTGTACTGAAATTTTAACATTGTGTGCCAGAGTAAATGGCTGGTTGCTGGTTCTTTTGCTTTTGTGGCTCTTTGGAAGCGTGATTCTGAAATTATGTGGGCTTTGATGGGTGCGCAAGCAAACTCTATGCTTTCGTCGGTTCTTAAAAAACTGCTCAACCATGAAAGGCCGGCACCAGCTTTGCGGTCTGATCCTGGGATGCCATCATCCCATGCCCAATCCATTTTCTATGCTGCAACACTTCTAGTTCTTTCAGGTAAGCTTTTCTAGATTCATTAAACCATCATACTATTTCTCAGTATATACTCCTGGCAACATCGGAAGCATAAATGCCGACAGGAGATCGGTCCTAGTTCATTTTAAACATGGCACACAGTATCTCCGTAACTATTTTTTTTTCCTCAGTTTTTGCCGCATAGCTTTTCTATTCTAGTAAACACAATGAATGGAGACTAAACTAGGAATAATATGCCTGTTTTGTGCTAAACAAAGAAACTAGATGCTTATCAGTTAAAAGTTTGTAACAATACCTCCATGGACGTTAGCAATCAAATGTCCACCTGTTCAATGAAAAGGAATGTGTGAATTATCTTATATGGGTTGTTTTGCAACGCAGTCTTCTATTGGCTTGGGACAAATTATCTGGCAATGATTATTGGGGCTACAACTATAGCATCGGCCTCCTATCTAGTAAGAGTTTCTACTTGGTAGACTCTTTCACCTTTAATCATCTCAATTGCAGGACCATACTCTTCTGTGGTTAAATCTTTTAAGTTCTTTAGCTCACTCTAGTCAATTTCTGCTTGGTAGACTTTTTCACCTTCAATCATCTAAATTGCAGGACATACTCTTGGGTTACAATCTTTGAATTCTTTAGCACATTATAATCTTTAACCCCCTTATGTGCATGCAGTCGTGGCTACGGATATCGCAGCGTCTCCACACACTGAACCAGGTTCTTGTGGGCGCTACTGTAGGATCAGCCTTCAGCACTATGTGGTTTGCACTCTGGCATTTGTTTGTGCGGGAAGCTTTTGCTTCCTCGTTGTGGGTCAAAATTCCGGTCGGCCTTGGTTCAGAAGTGTTTTGTGTTGCCTTCGTCGTCTACATCATTCGGCAGTGGTTCAAGGATGAGCAATGATACAGATAGCCGCGGCAGGTTAATGGATAATTAAACCGATTGGCTTCAAAAGCCCACTGAACAGAAGAAATAGCAGTTTTGATTTTCTGTTGTGCATTATTGATTCTTGTAACATATCAAACAATTTTATAGTGAGCAAAGCGTTCTTGAGGACACATAGGAATTCCGTCTAGTTACATTCATCACGATTCATTGACTCGCGTCTACTTTTGTTATGTGGAAGGACCGGTGCTAGGATGTTGTCCTTACTTGAATAAGCAACCCCAACCCATTTATGGTCACCGGCGGTAAAGTGTGTACTACTCGTTAATTCACAAAACATGCAGGGATTTTTTGCAAAATTGCGCGACGGACCGCAAGAAGTACTGCTCATTATTATCAGTAGAGATAGAGATTTCATTTGGGAGACTTTTGTAGTATTTTGGTCGCACTACCGTCATGACTAAACTATGACTTTCGGCCCGGAAAAGCGCTGGCAACAACATAAGACGTGTTTGTTGGTAGGTTACATTAGGTCGGGCCAGGCCCGCATGGGTAGAATTTTGCCCGTTTGGTTGCCTGACTCACATGCGATTGTGGGCCGTACGAACCTCAAAGCAGGCCTAGGCATGGCTCTAGAGGAATGGCTGAATCGACCTTTTTGCGAGCGCTCGCTCGAGCCACGCGTGGCGACCGCCTGCACGCAAAGGGAAGTGCAGGAGATGACACGACGGCTCATAACTCCCCACGCCCCCTCCCGTCACCTCCCTCGGCAGTTCACACCCACTCCCTTTCTCTCACCTCGTCGCCAGTTCAGTTTCTTCGATGGCAACGCCGCCATCTCACCATGCCCCACCCACTCCAACCATCATCGGCAGCAATCCCATCCAAGAGAGGTGGATTGCCAGCCTCTCTGCAGCCGGAGTGGATCTGGCGGCGGCACTGCGAGCTCCCTCCCCTTTCTGTAGCATGTCGCCACTCCAGGCCAATGCAGCGCCGGTGCTGATCGCTCTGGCTCCGCCACCAGAGTCGGTGGTCCTCTCCTTCGGCTCAAACCTGGCGGGGATCCAATACCTATCGGCGTCGTCCTTTGCACGCCCCTCTTATGGAGGAATTTTTACCCCCATACGAAGGTTTTCTTCTATGCGTCCAGTGCAAGGGGAGGGGAGCTCCAGGACGTCGGCGTCATCTTCGAATTCGAGTCGGCGCGGGACGAGGTGCACGTCCGCGGCCCTCAAAATGGTTGGGTCCTCTTCATCGGCGGCGCCAGCACCCCTATTCCCGCTGGGTTTTTTGCCACGGTCGGCGTACGCTACACTGGCACCCCCAACTGTAAGCTCTCAAATCTCCCTTTGCTTCGTACTTAGGGTTCTTAGGGTAGCTCTAAGTGTGTTAGATTATATTGTGGACAGTATATTCGAGCGGATTCGATTCGATTCGACTGGATACGACTGAATTCAATCAGAACCCACTATTTTGGGGATGAACCAGAGTGCATGCGTACTTTGTTCATCCCACGTGGCTAGATTGTTCATAATGCAGTGTTAGTTTGCATCATTTTAGTGCCATATTGTTACTTTGTACTACCAAATTGTTAGTTTGTAGTCACACATTGTATCTTTATACTACCACATTGTTAGTTATTAGTGTTGTTACTAGTGTATATGTTATTGTTCTTGCTGCTGTTATTAGTTCTTAGTCCTCCTCTTGTTGTTCTTGCTAGGATACGTGAGTGCATGTAGCATGCAAGTAGGACATATCTGAATGCCAAAAGTAGTAGGTGCAAGTAGGACATGTGAGTGGTGGCTTGATCTGATAACTGTAAGCACTGATCATGCGTTAGTAGTGATCACTGTAAGTTGTGTTCAGTCAGCACAGATGATGTCCTACTTGTTAGCTACGATCATGTGTCATATGTTGCTAACTGATGTCCATCTTGTTGACAAGATAATGAAGACGGAGTGGGACAGAGTCGGTGGTGGTGCGCAGGTCGTCGGCGGCGCAGAGGGGTAGAGGACCTCATCCCCACTAACCGGTGGTTGAAGAGGGTGGTGCTCCCTGGCAGGGTGGACTACAAGAGGATGTCGCTAGGCACTGGCAGGAGGCCGAGGAACAGCCATGAGGAGGGTGCACGGGAACCTGCTACGTGCAGATCATTGACCGGGAGGACATCGACATGCTCATCATCTCGCGTAAATTCAAGTCGGTGATGAAGCAATGGCCGGTCAGCGGCCCTCCTCGCATCGCCAGCCCTCCGCCAACAAGTGGTGCGAGTTTTGGGTCCAGGTGCAGATGTTCAGGTGGCACATGGTGCTGGGGCACGACTAGGGGTACTTCTGCTGCCGGCACAAGATCGTCCTCGACGACTTTATTGTCTTCAAGCTCTTCGGCCTGGGGCTGAAGGTGCAGATCTTCAACGCCAACACCTCCAACATCTGCACGGGCTGGTGCTCGAAGCACAGCTGCGTCGGTGACATCACTCAGGCCCTCTAGTTCGTCTATCAAGTCTGATCCATAGTAGTTTAGGAGTGAACTTTTAAGTTTGAACGTCTGTTTTGCTGTGAACATGTGAATATTTTTCCCAGGGAGCAGCAACCTGGGGTTCAGCAGGGGAATGGGATGCCATGCTGTTTTAAACTTATGCCTAGTAGATTATGATATGCCTGTTCTTTGTGTTGTTTTTTGCTTTGTCCTTGCTATATTTTTGCTGCTGTTGATCATAGTGTGTTGTGTGTGTGTGTGTTGTGTGCTGTCAAATGGGTGGTAAGTGTTGGGGAACGTAGTAATTTCAAAAAAATTCCTAAGCACACACAGGATCATGGTGATGCATAGCAACGATAGGGGAGAGTGTGTCTACGTACCCTTGTAGACCGAATGCTGAAGCGTTAGCACAACGCGGTTGATGTAGCCGTACGTCTTCATGATCCGACCGATCCAAGTACCGACACGGCACCTCCGAGTTCTGCACACGTTCAACTCAATGACGTCCCGCGAGCTCCGATCCAACAAAGCTTCACAGGAGAGTTTTGTCAGCACGACGGCGTGGTGATGGTGATGATGATGCTACCGACGCAGGGCTTCGCCTAAGCACTGCTACGGTATGATCGAGGTGGATTATGGTGGAGGGGGGCACCGCACACGGTTAAGGGATCAATGATCAATTGTGTGTGTATGGGTGCCCCCCTGCCCCCGTATATAAAGGAGCAAGGGGGAGGAGGCGGCCGGCCAGGGAGAGGCGCGCCAAGGGGGAGTCCTACTCCCACTAGGAGTAGGACTCCTCCTATTCCTAGTAGGAGTAGGAGAGGGGGAAGGAAAGGGAGAGGAGGAGAAGGAAAGAGGGGGCCGGCCCCCCTTGCCCTAAACCAATTTGGTTTGGGCCTTGGGGGCGCGCCCCACACTCCCCTTGCTGCCCTCTATTTCCACTAAGGCTCATGTAGGCCCATTAAGCCCCCGGGAGGGTTCCGGTAACCCCCGGTACTCCGATATATGTCTGAAACCTTCCAGAACCTTTCCGGTGTCCGAGCATAGTCGTCCAATATATTGATCTTTACGTCTCGACCATTTAGAGACTCCTCGTCATGTCCGTGATCACATCGGGACTCCGAACTACCTTCGATACATCAAAACACAAAACTCATAATACCGATCGTCACCGAACTTTAAGCATGCGAACCCTACGGGTTCGAGAACTATGTAGACATGATCGAGACACGTCTCCGGTCAATAACCAATAGCGGAACCTGGATGCTGAAAGTGCAACTATCCCTAGGTGGTTTTGGTAATTCCTAACAACATATAGCTCATTGAGCTAATGCTATTTCAAGATTAATATCTCAGGAAAGCTCAATGATTGGGATGGCATGGATGAGAAAAGTGGACCCCTCAACATGCTAAGGACAAAGGATTGGCTCAAGCTCAAAGCTCAAGACTCTACATTTTCTATTTTAGTGATCCAAGATCACATTGAGTCTATAGGAAAAGCAAACACTATCAAGGAGGGATGAGGTGTTTCTTAATGAGGTTCTTGCTCAAAATGCTTCGTGATATGCTCCAAAACCCTCAACTACTTTCTCACATCCACATATGACCTAAACCAAAAGTCAAACTCGGCCCCACCGATTCTTCTATCTGGTGCCACCGACTTTCAAATGTCATAGCCACTGCCACAAACCCTAGGCAAATCGGTCTCACCGATAGGGATCTCGGTCTCACCGAGATGGGATTGTAATCTCTCTGTTTCCTTCATAACATTTCGGTCTCACCGAGATGAGCGATCGGTCCCACCGAGATTGCAATGTAAACTCTCCGTTTTCCCTTCGTAACGTTTCGGTCTCACCGAAATGAGCGATCGGTCCCACCGAGTTTACCTGACCAACTCTCTGGTTAGCTTATTACCACAATTGGTCTCACCGAGTTTGTGTAATCGGTCTCACTGAGATTACATTATGCCCTAACCCTAATCATATCGGTCCTACCAAGTTGCATGTCGGTCCCACCGAAAACCCTAACGGTCACAAGCTTTGCTGAATCGGTCTGACCGAGTTTAACCATTCGGTCCCATCGAGTTTGGAAAGTTATGTGTAACGGTTAGATTTTGTGTGGAGGCTATATATACCCCTCCACCTCCTCTTCATTCGTGGAGAGAGGCATCAGAACAAAACCTACACTTCCAACCTATATTTTCTGTGAGAGAACCACCTACACTTGTGTTGAGACCAAGATATTCCATTCCTACCATATGAATCTTGATCTCTAGCCTTCCCCAAGTTGCTTTCCACTCAAATATTCTTTCCACCAAATCCATATCCTGTGAGAGAGAGTTGAGTGTTGGAGAGACTATCATTTGAAGCACAAGAGCAAGGAGTTCATCATCAACACACCATTTGTTACTTCTTGGAGAGTGGTGTCTCTTAGATTGGCTAGGTGTCACTTGGGAGCCTCCGACAAGATTATGGAGTTGAACCAAGGAGTTTGTAAGGGCAAGGAGATCGCCTACTTCGTGAAGATCTACCGCTAGTGAGGCAAGTCCTTCATGGGCGATGGCCATAGTGGGATAGACAAGGTTGCTTCTTCGTGGACCCTTCGTGGGTGGAGCCCTCCGTGGACTCACGCAATCGTTACCCTTCGTGGGTTGAAGTCTCCATCAACGTGGATGTATGATAGCACCACCTATCGGAACCACGACAAAAACATCCGTGTCTCCAATTGCGTTTGAATCCTCCAAACCCTTCCCTTTACATTCTTGCAAGTTACATGCTTTACTTTCCGCTGCACATATACTCTAAAATTGGGAAATGGCTAGATTTTTATTTGGTCAAGTAGTCTAATCACCCCCCTCTAGACATACTTTCGATCCTACAAGTGGTATCAGAGCTTTGGTCTCCATTTGCCTTGATTTTCATAGCTTTTGGAAGTCATAGCCTTGGTTTCACAACCTAGGAGAGTATGGCGTCTAGCGAGGGAAATTACCTCCGTAGAGGTCCTTACTTTGATGGTACTAATTTTGCTAGTTGGAAGCATAAGATGAAAATGCATATTCTTGGACATAACCCCGCCGTTTGGGCTATTGTGTGTGTTGGCTTGCAAGGTGAATTCTTTGATGGGAGAGAACCAAATCGTGAAGCTACCGCGGAAGAGTTGAAGATACTGCAATACAATGCTCAAGCTTGTGATATCCTCTTCAATGGATTGTGACCCGAAGAATGCAACAAAATCAGCCGTCTTGAGAATGCAAAGGAAATTTGGGATACTTTGATTGATATGCACGAAGGTACCGACTCCGTCAAGGAATCCAAGTTGGATGTGCTTCAAAGTCAACTTGACAAGTTCAAAATGAAGGATGGTGAAGGTGTCGCTGAAATGTACTCTAGGCTTGCTCTTATCACAAATGAGATTGCCGGCTTAGGAAGTGAAGAGATGACCGACAAATTGATCATCAAGAAGATCCTAAGAGCCTTGGATGGAAAATATGATACCGTATGCACATTGATCCAAATGATGCCAAATTACAAAGATCTCAAGCCAACGGAAGTCATTGGAAGAATTGTTGCTCATGAGATGTCACTCAAGGATAAGGAGGAGCTCCATAACAAGTCAAGTGGTGCTTACGAAGCCTCATGTGAAGCTCCCACATCATCAAGTGAGAAACAAACCTTCAATGAAGAATTGAGCCTAATGCTGAAGAACTTCAACAAGTTCTACAAGAATAGAAGCAAAGAGAGAAGTTCCAAGTCAAGGTCCTACAATGACAAAAGATCTTCTAGTTGAGAGCAAAACTGCTACAATTGTGGAAGACCCGGACACTACTCCAATGAGTGTACGGCTCCCCACAAGAGAAGAGAAGATTCTCCCAAAAGAAGAAGTAGAAGAGAAGAATCACCATCGAGGGAGAGAAGGAGTAGGGATGATTGTTATGAACGAAGACCCTCTCGGAGAAGCAAGGATTCGGAAAGGAAGGACAAGTCATCAAGGAGCTACACAAAACGAAGACATCAAGCTCATGTTGGTGAATGGGTATCTGGCTCCGACTCCGACAATGACTCCGAGAGAAGCTATCACTCCGACTCCGAATATACTCAAGATGAAGGTGTTGCCAGTCTAGCACTTGTGTCAACCAACTCCTACGACATATTTGATTCACCAAATGAAGGAATTGGAAGATGCTTCATGGCCAAAGGTCCAAAGGTATCACACCCCGAGTATGTTGATTTCAATAGTGATGAATATGACTTGTTAGGTGATGATGATTTACTTTTTGACAACTCTAGTGATGAATACTATGATGAAACGTCAATTAATCATGCTAATCAAGATGAAATGAATGACAATGATAAGGAGAATATTGAATCTCTAACTAAAGAACTAAACACTCTTAAGTTAGCTCATGAAACTATCTAGGAGATCATCGAGAACTTTTAAGGACTCATGAGAAATTACGTTTTGAGAAGCTCAATCTTGAGCAAGAGCATGAGTTCTTAAAGGCAATCAATGATGATCTTTGCAAGAAAAGTTCTTCTTACATTGCCAAGCGTTTACTCTTATCCACTTACATGCCTCGAGTCAAGTCTAGTAACAAGAACAAGAATGATTCTTCCTCTAGTAGTAACAATAATCATGCTAAATCCAATGTTGTTGCTCCTAGTAGTTCTCTTGATTCCACTAATGATTCTCTTAGCCAAGTTACACTTGAGCAAGAAAATAGCTTATTGAAGGGAATCATAGAGAAAGGTGTTTACAAGAGCCTTGCCGGGAGTAAGCAATTCAAGGAAATTGTATGCAAGCAAGGAAGGCATCGGAATAATCAAGGTATTGGTTTTGAACGAAAGTTCAATACCAATGGAGTTGAGTGGGAAGAAGATCAATACCCCAAGACAAAGTTTGTTCCTCAACAAGAGAAGTATGATCCTACTTCTTTCAAGGGGACACAAGCTCAAGATGATCTTACACCACAAGACCACAAGGAAAAAGGCAAGGACAAGCTTCAAGAGGAAATTGATGCATTTGAAGAAGCTCCTAAGGCCTTGGTCAAGTGGGTTCCCAAGACTACATCAAGTTCCACTTCATCAAGTACAACGACAACTCCGAGGATTCCCATCAAGATGGTGTGGATCCCGAAGAAGAAGAACTAGAGAGTTCTTGAGGGTGACTCCGCCAACATACTTCACTCTTATCATTTTGGCAAGAACAAGTGCAATCAAATTCCACATCTTGCACTAGTTCAAGGAGTCACAAACCCTCTTGTTGGTAAGACAAGGGACAAGGTAACCTAATGCCTTCATAGACATCATCTTGTGTGGGCATCACTCTATGTCTATGGATATCCTTGTTCGTTCCTTGTGGGACTAACCCGTGTAGGTATTGAAAGTGCAATTCACTCCAAAGGATAGCTCCAAATGATCTACATCAACTTAGAGCATCCACATCTTCAATGCCTACATGAAGTCATCATCGACAAAACCCAAGGTTAGTTCATCCCTCTTAGGGGGGATCTCACATCTAGGGGGAGCTTTACTCTAAGAATTGAGCTAAAGCAACTCTAATGGTGTGAACACAACAACACTTTATGTAAAAGTGGTAACCCCACTAGTGCTTAAACGATGAGTATGACCTACGATCAAATGTTCTCATTTGACTCCTAAGTCAATATACTCATATATAGATGACCTAGTCATCGCCAATTGCTTGATAGATGCTAGAATTGTTTGTGCATGCTTTGCCACATATTTCATTTGTCATTTTATTGTGTGAGCATGTTGGTTGCATAATTTACTCAGTCGAGGACAACCACTTGTTGTTTTGATTGATTGGTTTCCTTTTCTTTTGTCCAAGTGGATGGACAAGAATGCCTAAGAACCTTCTCTATCTATCTATGCTTTTCTCGTCTCAAACTCTATTCATGCTGCATCACAAAGTTTGATCAAGTCAGATTCGAACCACTCTGTGTGAGGAGCACTCGGAGTCCCCGATTCGTCATAGACTTAAACTTCCAAAACTTCTTTGTGTGTTTCGGTCTGACCGGTTCATCCATTTCGGTCATACCGAGATCACTAAGTCGATCTAGGTTTTCAATCTCGGTGCAACTGATTTGAACTTTTTGGTCACACCGAGTTTCAGTAACTGCTTGCAGTTATGAATCTCGGTGCCACCGAGTTGTTCCACTCGGTCACACCGACAGGGTCAGGCTATATATATCCACGGGTCAAATTTTGGAAAACTTTCCGAACCTCCTCACCCACTCTTAGCCTGCTCTGCCTCCCTGGGTCTCCGGATCATCATCCTCGTCGCCAGCCGCCTCCTGTTGTTGGTCTCTGCCGCCGTCAACGGGATCGTCTCCGCCGTTGCCACCGTAGCAAGTTCATCGCCGAACTAGGGTATGGACTTGAACTTTGTGCTGTTCTAACTCCGATTCCCCAGCACATTGCTTTTCCATGTATCTTGCCACGATTGAGATCATTCTATCCATCGAAAACACTCTGTAGTTTAGTCTTGAATTGAAAATTTAGGGTTAGGTTTCCGCCGAAACCATCTCGGACCGACCGAGTTGATGAAATCGGTTCCACCGATTTGGCTCAGGCCATTGCACATGTGATTCTCAGTCTGACTAAGAATTGCAAATCGGTGTGACCGAGTTCAGCACTTTGTGAAACCCTAGCAGTCTCGGTGCCACCGAACTGTGACTCGGTCTGACCTAGTTCACTATTTTAGGTTCCAAAAGCTGCTTCGGTATCACCGAGTTTGAAAATCGGTAGATCCGAAATGCTTTCTGTGGAAAACTAAAACTAAGTTTTTAATTCATTCTTTTGCAAAAATCTCTGTACTTTGTGATGCTCATCCACTCTACCTCATCTATAATCTATTCACAGGGTCTACTATCAGTGTTTGCATCATGTCAGATCAGAGTGACAGTCAGAACAAGTCAGAGGAGCAGGTTCACTTGAGTGAGGGCACTAGTCCCTCTAGCAGCTCAGATGATGGAAGCAGGAGCACACCAAGCAATCTGCCAAAGGCTGCCACAAGGGCCAGCAAGAAAAGACCTCAGAGTCAGAGGATGAGGACTATGTGGCTGAGGAAGAAGAAACCACCTCAAAGAGGAAAGTCCTGAAGAAGGAATATGGCACAACTGCTGCCACCAAGCCAGGGATGAAGCAAAAGGTTCCTGCCAAGAGAGCTCCAATGTCTAAAGCCAGAGCATCCACTCAAGAGGCTTTGGGATCTGCACCCAAAGAGTTGGTTGTGACAGAAAAGAAAAGGAAAGAGAGGGTCAAGAAGACCACTGGCAGAGTGCTTGGGAGATCTTCAATCATGAAAGACTCTGAAGAAGAAGAAGAAGAAGAGGAAGAGGATGCTACACCAGCACCTAAAGCTCAGAAGCTTATGGGAGATGCCATAAGATCAGGGGCTGCTCCATCTAAGCCCAAAGGAACTCCTAAGCCAGCTGCTCCAAAACCCAAAACTGCACCCAAGAGGAGCACCAGGAACATCCCAGCAGCAGAGAAGAACAAGGCCCCAATGCCTGAAGCTGCAATGGAAGAACAAGATGATTCTGTTGTCTTGAGGAAATTGAAGCCAAAAATTCCAGATCACAATGATGCTCATCCAGTAGCTGAGAACACGAAGATAAGGAAGGATTCAGGATTGAGGCTATGGAGAGAGTCAGATCCATATGCCACCAGGAGAAGGACTACTGTAGACTACAGGTTCCATACAAAGGAACAACAGGACTTCTATGAGACCATCTTGCTTGACAAGAAGCCAATAGTGTGTGACATTAGATGGGTTGATTGGAAATTCATTGAGGAAAATGAGGATCACTTCCCTAGTGTATATGACAGCTTCAAGGCGTGTGGAGTTGATGAGTTTGTGGCTCAGAAGCTCACAAAATGGAACGATGAGCTCATCATGCAGTTCTACTCCACAGCTCACTTCTACCCAGATGGAAGGATTGTCTGGATGTCTGAAGGAACTAGGTACAAGTCAACAGTTGCAGAATGGGCTAAGTTGATCAATGCCCTGGAAGAGAGTGAAGATGACTTGGATGTCTATGCCAAGAAGAAGAAGGATCACAACACGATGGCACACATGTACAAGGAGATCCCAGATGCTGCTCTTGAGACACACAAGTTTGGATATGTACATTACCTTCTGTCGGGCTTGCCAACTATCAACTGGATCCTCAGGCACACTCTCTTGCCAAAGTCAGGTGATCACAAGATGATCAGAGGCCATGCAACTAGCTTGCTTCACATCTTTGATGTCCCACAGAAGTTCAAAGTCATGAGCCTAATAGTGGAAACCATAAAGAGGACAGCTGCAGATCAGAAGAGGAGTTGTGGATATGCCCCACAGATCCAGGAGCTGATCAACTCCAAGATGGGCATTGGCACATATCTGCTGGACAAGGAGCATCTACCCATCTACCCAGACTTTGAGGACAACACTGTGGTGATGGATGAAAATGAACCATCTTCTGTGCACGCACAAGACAAGAAGGAGAAGGCAAAGGCTGAAAAGGCTGCAAGGATGCCAACTACTGAAGAAGCATCTCAGTACCTTCTGAAGAGCAAGCAATATCAGCTTGGCTACTTGATTGCCTCCACTCTGAGGATTGAGAAGGGACTGGCCACCCTGACTCAAAATCAGGAGAGCTTGGAGAGGATCGTGGAGCAGAAGTTCTATGACTTAGATGTGAAGGTCACTGAGATCCAGTCAGTCGTTGAGAAACTTCAAAATGAAGTGGAGGAGAAGAAGGGCAAGACAACCACTGATGCTTTTGCTAGAGTGCCCAGAGGGCGGAGGTCTGCTGCAGTGCCTATTCCAGACACCAGAGCTACTTCACCTGCACCAGCTACAGCTTCAGTGCCACCGACTCCAGCATCTACTCCACCAGCTCCATCTACATCGACTGATGCCTTCGTTCTTGGAGTTCTGTCTACACCACCACCTGAAGACCAAGCCTGGGTGTCGATCTAGCACTATGCATTTTTATGAACTTTTTGGTAACTTGTTGCCAAAGGGGGAGAAAATGTATAGATCATAGGCTTCGAGAGAGAGCGTTGCTTTTTATTCTCTCTTTTTTTGGTGGTTAAACTTCGTTTATTTGCTTGGTTGAGATACTTTATACTTTGTGCTTGCTTAGATGATCATGTGTTTGGTCATATGCTACCTTAATGCTTGTTGGATGACAATATCCTTTTATATGATCATTCACTTTGCTTGATGATTAGTGCATGTATTTTAATTATTATCATTTTGAGCGCTCCACCAAGATGTATGTGACATGGAAGAGTCACCCATGATCCTAACTCTTTGTGCATTTGCAGTCCAAAGCAAATCTTAAACTATGCACAAATTTAGGGGGAGCTCTTGCTTTTCACATACTTATCAAAGGGACAATGTTTTTCACTCTTATTATCATTTGTCAAAGCTTTGATCTATATGTTGTCATAAATTACCAAAAAGGGGTAGATTGAAAGTGCAACTATCCCAAGATGGTTCAGAACTATGTAGACATGATCGAGACACGTCTCCGGTCAATAACCAATAGCGGAACCTGGATACTAAAAGTGCAACTATCCCTAGGTGGTTTTGGTAATTCCTAACAACATATAGCTCATTGAGCTAATGCTATTTCAAGATTAATATCTCAGGAAAGCTCAATGATTGGCATGGCATGGATGAGAAAAGTGGACCCCTCAAAATGCTAAGGACAAAGGATTGGCTCAAGCTCAAAGCTCAAGACTCTACATTTTCTATTTTAGTGATCCAAGATCACATTGAGTCTATAGGAAAAGCCAATACTATCAAGGAGGGATGAGGTGTTGCTTAATGAGGTTCTTGCTCAAAATGCTTAGTGATATGCTCCAAAACCCTCAACTACTTTCTCACATCCACATATGACCTAAACCAAAAGTCAAACTCGACCCCACCGATTCTTTCTATCCAGCGCCACCGAGTTTCAAATGTCATAGCCACTGCCACAAACCCTAGGCAAATCGGTCTCACCGATAGGGATCTCGGTCTCACCGAGATGGGATTGTAATCTCTCTATTTCCCTTCGTAACATTTTGGTCTCACCGAGATGAGCAATCGGTCCCACCGAGATTGCAATGTAAAATCTCTGTTTTCCCTTCGTAACGTTTCGGTCTCACCGAAATGAGCGATCGGTCCCACCGAGTTTCCCTGACCAACTCTCTGGTTAGCTTATTACCAAAATCAGTCTCACCGAGTTTGTGTAATCGGTCTCACCAAGATTACGTTATGCCCTAACCCTAATCATATCGGTCCTACCGAGTTGCATGTCGGTCCCACCGAAAACCCTAACGGTCACTAGCTTTGCTGAATCGGTCCGACCGAGTTTAACCATTCGGTCCCACCGAGTTTGGAAAGTTATGTGTAAAGGTTAGATTTTGTGTGGAGGCTATATATACCCCTCCACCTCCTCTTCATTCGTGGAGAGAGCCATCAGAACAAACCTACACTTCCAACCTATATTTTCTGAGAGAGAACCACCTACACTTGTGTTGAGACCAAGATATTCCATTCCTACCATATGAATCTTGATCTCTAGCCTTCCCCAAGTTGCTTTCCACTGAAATCTTCTTTCCACCAAATCCATATCATGTGAGAGAGAGTTGAGTGTTGGGGAGACTATCATTTGAAGCACAAGAGCAAGGAGTTCATCATCAACACACCATTTGTTACTTCTTGGAGAGTGGTGTCTCCTAGATTGGCTAGGTGTCACTTGGGAGCCTCCGACAAGATTGTGGAGTTGAACCAAGGAGTTTGTAAGGGCAAGGAGATCGCCTACTTCATGAAGAACTACCGCTAGTGATTCAAGTCCTTCGTGGGCGATGGCCATGGTGGGATAGACAAGGTTGCTTCTTCGTGGGCCCTTCGTGGGTGGAGCCCTCCGTGGACTCGCACAACCGTTACCCTTCGTGGGTTGAAGTCTCCATCAACGTAGATGTACGATAGCACCACCTATCGGAACCACAACAAAAACATTCGTGTCTCCAATTGCGTTTGAATCCTCCAAACCCTCCCCTTTACATTCTTACAAGTTACATGCTTTATTTTCCGCTGCACATATACTCTTTGCATGCTTGCTTGAATTGTGTTAAGATTGCTTGACTTGTCCATAGTTGCTAAAATCTGCCAAGAACTAAAATTGGGAAAAGGCTACATTTTTATTTGGCCAAGTAGTCTAATCACCCCCCTCTAGACATACTTTCGATCCTAGAGATGCTCATATTGGCTCCCACATATTCTACGAAGATCTTTATCGGTCAAACTAAATAACAACATACGTTGTTCCCTTTGTCATCGGTATGTTACTTTCCCGAGATTCGATCATCGGTATCTCAATACCTAGTTCAATCTCGTTACCGGTAAGTCTCTTTACTCGTTCCGTTATGCATCATCCCGCAACTAACTCATTAGTCACATTGCTTGCAAGGCTTATAGTGATGTGCATTACCGAGAGGGCCCAGAGATACCTCGACAATCGGAGTGACAAATCCTAATCTCGAAATACGCCAACTCAACAAGTACCTTCGGAGACACCTGTAGAGCACCTTTATAATCACCCAGGTACGTTGTGATGTTTGGTAGCACACAAAGTCATAGGAACATGTTTAAGTCATTAATCACTCCGGTAAACGGGAGTTGCATAATCTCATAGTCATAGGAACATGTATAAGTCATGAAGAAAGCAATAGCAACATACTAAACGATCAAGTGCTAAGCTAACGGAATGGGTCAAGTCAATCACATCATTCTCCTAATGATGTGACCCCGTTAATCAAACGAAAACTCATGTCTATGGTTAGGAAAGTTAACCATCTATGATTAATGAGCTAGTCAAGTAGAGGCATACTAGTGACACTATGTTTGTCTATGTATTCACGCATGTATTATGTTTCTGGTTAATACAATTCTAGCATCAATAATAAACATTTATCATGAAATAAGGAAATAAATAATAACTTTATTATTGCCTCTAGGGCATATTTCCTTCAGTCTCCCACTTGCACTAGAGTCAATAATCTAGTTCACATCACCATGTGATTTAACACCAATAGTTCACATCACCATGTGATTAACACCCATAGTTCACATCGTCATGTGACCAACACCCAAAGGGTTTACTAGAGTCAATAATCTAGTTCACATTGCTATGTGATTAACACCCAAAGAGAACTAAGGTGTGATCATGTTTTGCTTGTGAGAGAAGTTTAGTCTATGGATCTGCCACATTCAGATCCATATGTATTTTGCAAATTTCTATGTCAACAATGCTCTGCATAGAGCTACTCTAGCTAATTGATCCCACTTTCAAAATGTATCCAGATTGAGACTTAGAGTCATCTGGATCAGTGTTAAAATTTGCATCGACGTAACCCTTTACGATGAACCGTTTGTCACCTCCATAATCGAGAAACATATCCTTATTCCACTAAGGATAATTTTGACCGCTGTCTAGTGATCTACTCCTAGATCACTATTGTACTCCCTTGCTAAACTTAGTGTAGGGTATACAATAGATCTGGTACACAACATGGCATACTTTATAGAAACTATGGCTGAGGCATAGGGAATGACTTTCATTCTATAGATCTAGATGCTCAATATGTTAGTAGCTTCACCGAGGTCTTTATTTGAAAAACTCTTATTCAAGTATCGTTTTATGCTATCCAGAAATTCTATATCATTTCCAGTTAACAATATGTCATCCACATATAATATTAGAAATGCTACAGAGATTCCACTCACTTTCTTGTAAATACAGGCTTCTCCAAAAGTCTATATAAAACCATATGCTTTGATCACTCTATCAAAATGTTTATTCCAACTCCGAGAGGCTTGCACCAGTCCATAAATGGATCGCTGGAGCTTGCACACTTTGTTAGCACCTTTTGGATTGATAAAACCTTCAGGTTGCATCATATACAACTCTTCTTCCAGAAATCCATTCAGGAATGTGGTCTTTACATCCATTTGCCAAATTTCATAATCATAAAATGCGGCAATAGCTAACATGATTCAGACGGACTTAAGCATCGCTACGGGTGAGAAAGTCTCATCGTAGTCAACTCCTTAAACTTGTCAAAAACCTTTTGCAACAAGTCGAGCTTTGTAGACAGTAACATTTCCATCAGCGTGTGTCTTCTTCTTGAAGATGCATTTATTTTCTATGGCTTGCCGATCATCGGGAAAGTCAACCAAAGTCCACACTTTGTTCTCATACGTGGATCCCATATCAGATTTCATGGCCTCAAGCCATTTCGTGGAATCTGGGCTCATCATTACTTCCTCATAGTTCGTAGGTTCGTCATGGTCAAGCAACATGACCTCCAGAATAGGATTACCGTACCACACTAGTGCGGATCTCACTTTGGTTGACCTACAGGTTCGGTAGTAACTTGATCTGAAGTTACATGATCATCATCATTAGCTTCCTCACTAATTGGTGTAGGAGTCACAGGAACAAATTTCTGTGATGAACTACTTTCCAATAAGGGAGCAGGTACAGTTACCTCATCAAGTTCTAGTTTCCTTCCACTCACTTCTTTCGAGAGAAACTCCTTCTCTATAAAGGATCCATTCTCAGCAACAAATATCTTGCCTTCGGATCTGTGATAGAAGGTGTACCCAATAGTTACTTTTGGGTATCCTATGAAGACGCACTTCTCTGACTTCGGTTTGAGATTATCAAGATGAAACTTTTTCACATAAGCATCGCAACCCCAAACTTTAAGAAATGACAGCTTAGGTTTCTTGCTAAACCACAGTTCATACGGTGTCGTCTCAAGGGATTTAGATGGTGCCCTTTTTAATGTGAATGCAGCTGTCTCTAATGCATAACCCCAAAAGGATAGTGGTAAATCGGTAAGAGACATCATAGATTGCACTATATCAAATAAAGTACGGTTATGTCGTTCGGACACACCATTACGCTGAGGTGTTCCAGGTGGCATGAGTTTGTGAAACGATTTCACATTGTTTTAATTGAAGACCAAACTCGTAACTCAAATATTCGCCTCTGCGATCAGATCGTAGAAACTTTATTTTCTTGTTACGATGATTTTCCACTTCACTCTGAAATTCTTTGAACTTTTCAAATGTTTCAAACTTATGTTTCTTCAAGTAGATACACCCATATCTGCTCAAATCATCTGTGAAGGTCAAAAAATAACGATACACGCCACGAGCCTCAACACTCATCGGACCTCATACATCAGTATGTATTATATCCAATAAGTCAGTTGCTCGCTCCATTGTTCTGGAGAACAGAGTCTAAGTAATCTTTGCCCATGAGGCATGGTTCACAAGCATCAACTGATTCATAATCAAGTGATTCCAAAAGCCCATCAGCATGGATTTTCTTCATGCGCTTTACACCAATATGACCTAAATGGTAGTGCGACAAATAAGTTGCACTATCATTATTAACTTTACATCTTTTGGCTTCAATATTATGAATATGTGTATTACTACGATCGAGATTCAACAAATCATTTTCATTGGGTGTATAACCATAGAAGGTTTTATTCATGTAAACAGAATAACAATTATTCTCTAACTTAAATGAATAACCGTATTGCAATAACATGATCAAATCATATTCATGCTCAACGCAAACACCAAATAACACTTATTTATGTTCAACACTAATCCCGAAAGTATAGGGAGTGTGCGATGATGATCATATCAATCTTGGAACCACTTCCAACACACATCGTCACTTGTGTTCTACTCGTGCATATAACATCTACGCATAAAATCAGGCTCGGATACCTCTGTTGGGGAACGTAGTAATTTCAAAAACATTCCTATGCACACACAGGATCATGGTGATGCATAGCAATGAGAGGGGAGAGTGTGTCTACGTACCCTCGTAGACCGAATGCGGAAGCGTTAGCACAACGCGGTTGATGTAGTCGTATGTCTTCACGATCTGACCGATCCAAGTACCGAACGCACGACACCTCTGAGTTCTGCACATGTTCAACTCGATGACGTCCCGCGAGCTCCGATCCAGCAAAGCTTCATAGGAGAGTTTCGTCAGCATGACAGCATGGTGATGGTCATGATGATGCTACCGACGCAGGGCTTCGCCTAAGAACCGCTACGATATGATCGAGGTGGATTATGGTAGAGGGGGCACCACACATGGTTAAGGGATCAATGATCAATTGTGTGTGTATGGGGTGCCCCCTGCCCCCGTATATAAAGGAGCAAGGGGGAGGAGGCGGCCGGCCAGGGAGAGGCGTGCCAAGGGGGAGTCCTACTCCCACTAGGAGTAGGACTCCTCCTATTCCTAGTAGGAGTAGGAGAGGGGGAAGGAAAGGGATATGAGGAGAAGGAAAGAGGGGGCTGGCCCCCCTTGCCCTAAACCAATTCGGTTTGGGCCTTGGGGGGCGTGCCCCACACTCCCCTTACTGCCCTCTATTTCCACTAAGGCCCATGTAGGCCCATTAAGCCCCCGGGGGGTTCCGGTAACCCCCGGTACTCCGATATATGTCCGAAACCTTCTGGAACCTTTCCAGTGTCCGAACCTAGTCGTCCAATATATCAATCTTTACGTCTTGACCATTTAGAGACTCCTCGTCATGTCCGTGATCACATCCGGGACTCCGAACTACCTTCGGTACATCAAAACACAAAACTCATAATACCAATCGTAACCGAACTTTAAGCGTGCGGACCCTACGGGTTTGAGAACTATGTAGACATGACCGAGACACGTCTTCGGTCAATAACCAATAGCGAAACCTGGATGCTCGTATTGGCCCGCACATATTCTACGAAGATCTTTATCGGTCAAACCGCATAACAACATACGTTGTTCCCTTTGTCATTGGTATGTTCCTTGCCCAAGATTCGGTCGTCGGTATCTCAGTACCTAGTTGAATCTTGTTACCGGTAAGTCTCTTTACTCGTTCCGTAATGCATCATCCCGCAACTAACTCATTAGTCACATTGCTTGCAAGGCTTATAGTGATGTGCATTACCGAGAGGGCCCAGAGATACCTCTCCGACAATCGGAGTGACAAATCCTAATCTCGAAATACGCCAACTCAGCAAGTACCTTCGGAGACACCTGTAGAGCCCCTTTATAATCACCTAGTTACGTTGTGACGTTTGGTAGAACACAAAGTGTTCCTCCGGTAAATGGGAGTTACATAATCTCATAGTCATAGGAACATGTATAAGTCATGAAGAAAGCAATGACAACATACTAAACGATCAAGTGCTAAGCTAACGGAATGGGTCTAGTCAATCACATCATTCTCCTAATGATGTGATCCCGTTAATCAAACGACAACTCATGTCTATGGTTAGGAAACTTAACCATCTTTGATTGACGAGCTAGTCAAGTAGAGGCATACTAGTGACACTATGTTTGTCTATGTATTCACACATGTATTATGTTTCTGGTTAATACAATTCTAGCATGAATAATAAACATTTATCATGAAATAAGGAAATAAATAATAACTTTATTATTGCCTCTAGGGCATATTTCCTTCAGAAGTCTACCACATTTGAAAGGGGTGAGCAGATCAAGTAATTGCACACAACCAAACAGCTGTGCTTTGCATCTTCTCACACTGAAGCACAAACACAGGAAATGAAACAACATGCAGCCAGCTGGGCCTTGATGCAATGCAGGCAACAAATCAACATGAAGATGTTGGTTTTTTGCCTACGTATGCTCAGTCAGGCCCAACTGGGACAAGGATGCAAAGTGGCAAAAAACGGTGCATGTAACCAAACGCGTCAATAAAGAAAGGGGTCCATATAGCTGTTGCGCCCACCCACTGAGCAGCAGGTTCGGCATCTACTACAAAAGAGAATCCACTTTAGATGTCGAACTGTATCTCTGTAGCTCTTTTTTCTCTATTTTTGCTGCATGGCTTTTCTATTCTAGTAAACACAATGAATGGAGATTAAATTAGAAATAATATGCATGTTTTGTGCTAAACAAATAAACTAGATGCTTATCGGTTTTGTGACAATACCTCCATGGACGCTAGCAATCAAATGTCCACCTATTCAATGAAAGGGAATGCGTGACTTATCTTATGTGTCTCATTTTGCAATGCGGTGTTCTATTGGCTTGGGACAAATTATCTAGCAATGATTATTGGGTCTACTACTATAGCATCGGCCTCCTATCTAGTAATAATTTCGACTTGGTAGACTCTTTCACCTTTAATCATCTCAATTGCATGACCATACTCTTCTTTGGTTAAATATTTAAGTTCTTTAGCTCACTCTAGTCAATTTCTACTTGGTAGCCTCTTTCACCTTTAATCATCTAAATTGCAGGACCATACTCTCGGATTACAATCTTTGCGTTCTTTAGCACATTCTACTGAACGGTCTCGGCGTGCACCGACGCGTTGTGGATGCGATCCCTGGACTAGGACACCGTTGCGTTCTGTGATGGCGCCGTGTTTCGGAGTGCCTGGATCTGGCAGATCCCTTTCCCAGCCGTAGAGCCGGAGGGCTGGATGGAATCAGTGATCCGAGAAGCTACTGCCAAATTTTGTAGCAGAGTTCTAAGTACCTGGTACTTCCGAGGCTAGTTACTCGGGAAAAGCCAACGCTTATGCCGACTGGAGCTAATTGATGGTAGGCACGGTCATCTAGCTCCTTCTACAGTTGCTCAAGGCGCTCTCGCTCGGCCAAAGTGGCCAAGCGCGCTGACTCCATGGCCAGAGCCTCGGGAGTCGTCCCAATGATGGGAGTATGTAGAGCCTGCTCATTCTTCCGACGGAGCTCCTCGCGCTGCTCCCGAGTGAGGGCCTGAGGGACATATGGCTCGTGGCGGGGGAAAGGTCGTACTCGTCGCCGCCATTGGTGTGCTCGCACGAAGTGCCCGTGGTCCATCCTGAGGGCCCGTGTACCCCGGGTGCGTGTGATGCTCCGCATTATCGGCCATGAGAACCTCTATCGTTGACTCGACACTCTCGCACTCGGGCTCGTCAGTGGAGTCCTTGTGAAGCCCTTCCGAGAGGTCAAGGGCGGGCTCGTCGGACTCGAGAGCCACCACATGTTCTGTCGCGGCCTGAAGGGCCACAGCATGCTTGATCCAATGTTGCGGCCATGAGCATCCGGAGCACTTGCGACGACGTACAGCGGGTAGGAGAGGAGCAACTCGGTATGGAACCAATGGTTGTCGGAGAAGGACTCCGAATGAGGATGCACGGAAGTGCGCCATGCCACGGATGGGCAGTGCCTCCACATCCAGTGGGGCCTCTCGAAGCCAGCTGAGTCGTCAGCGATGAAGCCGAGTGCTTCGAAACAAATTTCACCGTCGACTAACAGGATGATGATGATGATGGTGAAATTCCACCTGCGCCGTGAAATTGCTACGCACTTCCCCATGGTGGGCGCCAACTATCGGGGTTACAATCCTAACAATGAGTACTAGGGGTACGAAAGAGGGGAAGAGCCTAGCTACGGCTGTGACGATGGCGACGGATTCCCCTCTCCGGAGCCCCGAACGAACTCCAGATCAACCCTCCCGAGAGAGTTTAGGGCTTGGCAGCGGCTCCGTGTCGTAAAACGCGATGAATCCTTCTCTCTGGGTTTTTCTCCCCAAAAGTGAATATATAGAGTCAGGGTTGAGGTCGGTAGAGCGTCAGGGGGCCCATGAGGTAGGGGGCGCGCCCAGGGGGGTAGGGCGCGCCCCCCACCCTCATGGACAAGTGGAGGCCCCCCTGATGTGGATCTTCCTTCCAGTATTTTTTATATATTCCAAAATAATTCTCCATTGATTTTCAGGTCATTTCGAAAACTTTTATTTCTGCACAAAAATCGCACCATGGCAATTCTGCTGAAAACAACGTCAGTCTGGGTTAGTTCCATTCAAATCATGCAAGTTAGATACAGAACACTTGTTGTTGTAAATATGTAAAGCCAGCACTCAAGTTTTCAGCAAAGATTATGGACTAACCATATTCACAATAACATTTAGGTCTCATGTTTACTCATATCAATGACATAATCAACTAGCAAACAATAATAATAAATCTCAGATGACAATACTTTCTCAAAACAATCATGATATGATATAACAGGATGGTATCTCGCTAGCCCTTTCTGAGACCGCAAAACATAAATACAGAACACCTTTAAACATCAAGGACTGACTAGACATTGTAATTCATGGTAAAAGGGATCCGGTCAAGTCATACTCAATGTAAACTAACAGTAATGAATGCAAATGACAGTGGTGCTCTCCAACTGGTGCTTTTTAATAAGAGGATGATGACTCAACATAAAAGTAATTAGATAGGCCCTTCGCTGAGGGAAGCAGGGATTTGTAGAGGTGCCAGAGCTCGGTTTTTGAAATAGATATGAATAATATTTTGAGCGGTATACTTTCATTGTCAACATAACAACCAAGAGATGGCGATATCTTCCATGCTACACACATTATAGGCGGTTCCCAAATAGAATGGTAAAGTTTATACTCCCCTCCACCAACAAGCATCAATCCATGGCTTGATCGAAACAACGCGTGCCTCCAACTAACAACAGTCCCAGGGGAGTTTTGTTTGCAATTATTTTGATTTGATTTGCATATAAAGCATGGGACTGGGCATCCCGGTGACCAGCCATTTTCTTGTGAGTGAGGAGCGGAGTCCACTCCTCTTGAGAATAACCCGCCTAACATGGAAGATACGGACAACCCTAGTCGATACATGAGCTATTCGAGCATACAAAACAGAATGTTTATTTGAAGGTTTAGAGTTTCGCACATACAAATTTACTTGGAACAGCAGGTAGATACCGTATATAGGTAGGTATGGTGGACTCATATGGAATAACTTTGGGGTTTATGGAATTGGATGCAGAAGCAGTATTCCCGCTTAGTACAGGTGAAGGCTAGCAAAAGACTGGGAAGCGACCAGCTAGAGAGCGACAACAGTCATGAACATGCATTAAAATTAATCAACACCGAATGCAAGCATGAGTAGGATATAATGCACCATGAACAAAAATATCGTAGAGGCTATGTTGATTTTGTTTCAACTACATGCGTGAACTTGTGCCAAGTCAAGCCACTCGAATCGTTCAAAAGAGGATACCACCCTATCATACCACATCACAACCATTTTAATAGCATGTTGGCACGCAAGGTAAACCATTATAAGCTCCTAGCTAATTAAACATGGCATAAGCAACTATAATCTCTAATTGTCATTGCAAACATGTTTATTCATAATAGGATGAATCAAGAATGATGAACTAATCATATTTACAAAAACAAGAGAGGTCGAGTTCATACCAGCTTTTCTCATCTCAATAAGTTCATCATTATTGCCTTTCACTTGCACGACCGAATAGTGTGGATAATAATAATAGTGCACATGCATTGGACTAAGCTGGAATCTGCAAGCATTCAATTCAAGAGAGAAGACAAGGTAATATGGGCTCTTTGTCAGATCAACGATAATGCATATAAGAGACACTTTAACATTTTAATTATGGTCTTCTCCTATCGACCCCCAAAGAACAAGAAAAGAAATAAAACTATTTACACGGGAAAGCTCCCAACAAGCAAAAGAAGAACGAGAAATCTTTTTGGGTTTTCTTTTGAATTACTACTACAAGCATGGAAAGTAAACTAATTAAAAGCTACAACTAATTTTTTGTTTTTCTTAAGGTTTATTAAACACACAAGAAGAAAGCATAAAAAGGAAAATAAACTAGCATGGATGATACAGTGAAAAAGTATGAGCACCGACAACTAGCAATGAGTGTGTGAACATGAATGTAATGTCGGTGAGAAATACGTACTCCCCCAAGCTTAGACTTTTGGCCTAAGTTGGTCTATGGCCACGGCTGGCCTGGCGGATATCCAAAGTTGTAGCTGGGGTCATACTAAGATGCAGCAGCTATTGCCTCGTGAGCTGCCGCTTGGAGACGGGCCGTCTCCGTCCTCCACTTATAGTCGTCCGCCTCCTCCCTAGTTATAATATATCTCCCTTTTGCCTGAGAGTCAAAGAAAGCAGGAGCAGGGAGAGCGACGTGATAGGTGCGTCATCTGTCAAAGATTAGTCGATACTAGAGGAACTGGTCGTTCCTCTCAACAAACTGATGACGAACCATGTCCTCATAATCTAAATACACAGGAGGCAACTCAATACCATACCCACGTATGGGTATATCAAGAAAATTAGCTAGATGAGTTGCATAAATTCCACCAAAGAAATCTCCATTAAATCTATTATTATGCAACCTACGTACAACAATGGCTCCCAAATTATAATGTTTATCTCCTAATACAGCACTCCTGAGAACTCTGAGGTCAGGGACACACATGTGACATGCTTCATCCTTAGCATTTATGCACCTACCTATGAAGAGAGCAAAATAATGTATAGCAGGAAAATGAATGCTCCCTATGGTAGCTTGTGTTATGTCTCTAGATTCCCCCACAGTTATACTAGCAAGAAAATCTCTAAATTCAGATTTGCGAGGTTCATCAGGACTACCCCATTGTGGAAGTTTGCAAGCAGTGTTAAAATCCTCTAAGTCCATAGTATAAGAATTTTCATCAAGATCAAATAGGATAGTTTGAGAATTGCGTGATGATGAAAATTCAAACCTTCTCACAAAGGAATCAGTGAGATAGTGATATTAGCGGCACTTATCTGCCTCGAAGCTCTCAAGATCAGCATTACGCACATACGAGTTAAATTCTTCCTTGATTCCTTCTTGATCCATAAAGTCCTCTGACGGCCATTCATAAGCCCGCACATGAGCTTCCCCCGGTGGTTCATCATCGGCATCGCGTATTGCGAGCCTGGGTCCTTGCTTCCTTAAAGGACCACCTTGGTACATTTTCCTAAATATATTTCTTCCTCTAAAAAATTTCTGAAATTTTTAGTAACTTCAAAATAAAAGTGAACCAAACTCAACAAAATTGATAGCAACTACTCCTACAAGTGCCTAGAGGCAATACCATGCATCAAAACTACTTTTGACCATATAAATTCGACATGCAAGCTCAAGAACAGGGTCACCTAAGTAGCAAAAATATGCAATGAATAAAGCACTAGAACAAAAACAAATTGGACCATTGGAGGAGTCACATACCAAAGAACAATACCCCAAAGCAGTTTTGTGAATGGAGCTTTGAGCAAGGACATTGAAAATGGCAGCAAGATGAGCTTGGACTCGGGTTTGAGCTGGTTAGTGATGTTTTTGGGAGGAAGAAGGAGTGTGTGGTAGCTGGAATAAGTGGAGGGGAGCCACCATGGGCCCACGAGGCAGGGGGCGCGCCCAGGGGATAGGCGCGCCTTCCACCCTCGTGGCCAGGTGCTTGCTCCCCCTGCTGTGTTCTCAATGCCAGATATTCTCAAATATTTCAGAAAAAAAATCATATTTAAATTTCAGGGCATTTGGAGGACTTTTATTTTCGGGGTATTTTTTATTGCATGGATAATTCAAAAAATAGACATAAATTACTATTTTTGCTTTATTTAATATAAATAACAGAAAGTAAAAAAGAGGGTACAGAGAGTTGTGTTTTCTAAATTCATCCATCTAATGTCATCAAAAGGAATCCAGTAACAAGGTTGATCAGGTCCTGTTAACAAACTCATTCCAAATAACATGAAACCAGGGAATTTTCGAATAACACTAGGTTACCTCAACGGGGATATGCATGTCCCCAACAATAAGAATATCATATTTCTTCTTGACAGTAGGAAGAGGAAATTCAAAACCTCCAATAGTAATAGTTAAAATTTTCCAATAGAGTTGATACTATGGACTTGAGGTTGTTTCCTCAGAAAGTGTACCGTATGCTCATTACCATTTGTTGGGGAACGTAGCAGAAATTCAAAATTTTCTACGCATCACCAAGATCAATCTATGGAGTAATCTAGCAACGAGGGAAGGAGAGTGCATCTACATACCCTTGTAGATTGCTAAGCGGAAGCGTTCAAGTGAACGGGGTTGATGGAGTCGTACTCGTCGTGATTCAAATCGCCGATGATCCTAGTGCCGAACGGACGGCACCTCCGTGTTCAACACACGTACAGCCCGGTGACGTCTCCTACGCCTTGATCCAGCAAGGGGAGAAGGAGAGGTTGGGGAAGACTCCATCCAGCAGCAGCACGACAGCGTGGTGGTGGTGGAGGAGCGCGGTACTCCAGCAGGGCTTCGCCAAGCACCGCAAGAGACGAGGAGGGAGAGGGGTAGGGCTGCGCCAAGAAGGAGATTGAATCGTGTCTATGGCAGCCCAAAACCTCAAGTATATATAGGGGGAGGGGAGGGGCTGCGCCCCCACCTAGGTTTCCACCCCTAGGGGTGGCGGCCAGCCCTAGATCCCGTCTAGGGGGGCGGCCAAGGGGGGAGAGAGGGGGGCGCACCACTAGGTGGGCCTTAGGCCCATCTGAGCCTAGGGTTTCCCCCTTTTCCCTTCTCTCTTCGCCTTGGGCCCTGGTGGGGGGAGCACCAGCCCACCTGGGGCTGGTCCCCTCTCACACTTGGCCCACGCAACCCTCCGGGGCAGGTAGCCCCACCTGGTGGACCCCCGGGACCCTCCCGGTGGTCCCGGTACGTTACCGATAGCACCCGAAACTTTTCCGGTGACCAAAACAGGACTTCCCATATATAAATCTTTACCTCCGGACCATTCCGGATCTCCTCGTGACGTCCGGGATCTCATCCGGGACTCCGAACAACATTCGGTAACCACGTATATCTATTCCCTATAACCCTAGTGTCATCGAACCTTAAGTGTGTAGACCCTACGGGTTCGGGAACCATGCAGACATGACCGAGACACCTCTCCGGCCAATAACCAACAGCGGGATCTGGATACCCATGTTGTCTCCCACATGTTCCATGATGATTTCATTGGATGAACCACGATGTCAAGGACTTAATCAATCCCGTATACAATTCCCTTTGTCTAGCGGTACGATACTTGCCTGAGATTCGATTGTCGGTATCCCGATACCTTGTTCAATCTCGTTATCGGCAAGTCTCTTTACTTGTTCCGTAACACATCATCCCGTGATCAACTCCTTGGTCACATTGTGCACATTATGTTGATGTCCTACCGAGTGGGCCCAGAGATACCTCTCCGTTTACACGGAGTGACAAATCCCAGTCTCGATTCGTGCCAACCCAACAGACACTTTCGGAGATACCTGTAGTGAACCTTTATAGCCACCCAGTTACGTTGTGACGTTTGGTACGCCCAAAACATTCCTACGGTATTCGGTAGTTGCACAATCTCATGGTCTAAGGAAATGATACTTGACATTAGAAAAGCTTTAGCATACGAACTACACGATCTTTGTGCTAGGCTTAGGATTGGATCTCGTCCATCACATCATTCTCCTAATGATGTGATCCCATTATCAATGACATCCAATGTCCATGGTCAGGAAACCGTAACCATCTATTGATCAACGAGCTAGTCAACTAGAGGCTTACTAGGGACATGGTGTTGTCTATGTATCCACACATGTATCTGAGTTTCCTATCAATAAAATTCTACCATGGATAATAAACGATTATCATGAAAAAGGAAATATAATAATAACCAATTTATTATTGCCTCTAGGGCATATTTCCAACAGTCTCCCACTTGCACTAGAGTCAATAATCTAGTTCACATCGCCATGTGATTAACACTCACAGGTCACATCGCCATGTGGCCAACATCCAAAGAGTTTACTAGAGTCACTAATCTAGTTCACATCACTATGTGATTAATACTCAATGAGTTCTGGGTTTGATCATGTTATGCTTGTGAGAGAGGTTGTAGTCAACGGGTCTTGCCATATTCAGATCCCTATGTATTTCGCAAAACTTTATATCGTAGATGCTGCTACCACGTTCCACTTGGAGCTATTCCAAATTGTTGCTCCATTATACATATCCGGTATCTCTATTCAGAGCTATCCGGATAGGTGTTAAGCTTGCATCGATGTAACTCTTTACGTCGAACTCTTTATTACCTCCATAACCGAGAAACATTTCCTTATTCCTCTAAGGATAATTTTTGACCGCTATCCGGTGATCTACTCCTAGATCACCTTTGTACCCTCTTGCCAAACATGTGGCAAGGCACACATCAGGTGCGGTACTTCAGCATGGCATACCGTATAGAGCCTATGACAAAAGCATAGGGGACGACCTTCGTCCTTCCTCTTTCTTCTGCCGTGGTCAAGCTTTGAGTCTTACTCAACTTCACACCTTACAACTCAGGTGAGAACCCCTTCTTTGACTGATCTATTTTGAACTCTTTCAAAAACATGTCAAGGTGTGCGTTCTTTGAAAGTATCATCAGGCGTCTTGATCCATCTCTATAGATCTTGATGCCCAATTTGTAAGCAGCTTTATCCAGGTCTTCCTTTGAAAAACACTCTTCAAACAACCGTTTATGCTTTCCAGAAATTCTACATTATTTCAGATCAACAATATGTCATCCACATATACTTATCAGAAATGCTGTAGTGCTCCCACTCACTTTCTTGCAAATACAAGTTTCTAGCAAACATTGTATAAACCTAAAAGCTTTGATCACTCCATCAAAACATATATTCCGATTCCGAGATGCCTGCTCTAGTCCATAGAAGGATTTCCGGAGCTAGCATACCTTCTAGCATTCTTAGGATCGTCAAAACCTTTTATTGTATCACATACAACTTTTCTTACGAAAACTGGTAAGAAAACTTGTTTTGACATCCATCTATAAGATTTCATAATCGAAAAATACAACTAATGCTAACATGATTCCGACGGACTTAAGCATCGCTACGGGTGAGAAATTCTCATCGTAGTCAACTCCTTGAACTTGTGAAAAGACTCTTTCCCACAAGTCGAGCTTCATAGACGGTAACATTACCACCCATGTCCATCTTCTTCTTAAAGACCCATTTATCTCAATGGCTTGTCGATCATCGAGCAAGTCCACCAAAGTCCATACTTTGTTCTGATATATGGATCCTATCTCGGATTTCATGGCTTCTAACCATTTGTCGGAATACGGGCCCACCATCGCTTCTCCATAGCTCTTAGGTTCATTGTTGTCTAACAACATGATATCTAAGACAGGATTACCATACCACTCAGGAGTAGTACATATCCTTGTCGACCTACGAGGTTCGATAGCAACTTGATCCGAAGCTTCATGATCACTATCATTAACTTCCTATTCAACAGACGTAGGCTCCACAGAAACCATCTTTCTATGTTGCATCACTCTCTGGTTGAAGTAAAGGTTCGACAACCTCATCAAGTTCTATCTTCCTCCCACTCAATTCTTTCGAGAGAAACTCCTCAAGAAAGGACCCGTTCTTAGCGACAAACAATTTTCCCTTGGATCTGAGATGGAAGGTATACCCTACTGTCACCTTTGGGTATCCTATGAAGATGTGTTTGTCTGCTTTGGGTTCGAGCTTCTCCGGCTGAAGCCTTAAGCATCGCAGCCCCAAACATTAAGAAGCGACAACTTTGGTTTCTTGCCAAACCAATGTTCATACGATGTCGTCTCAACGGACTTAGATGGTGTCCTATCTAAAGTGAATGCAGCTGTCTCTAACGCATAACCTCAAAATGAAAATGGTAGATTGGTAAGAGACATTATAGATCGCACCATATCTCATAGGGTTTGATTACGACGTCCGGACACACCATAACCCAGTGGTGTTCCAGGTGGCTTCAACTGTGAAACGGTTCCACAATGTCTTAATTGTTTGCCAAACTCATAACTCAGATATTCTCATTGTGATCAGATCGTAGGAACATGATCTTATTGTTATGATGATTCTTAACTTCACTCTGGAATCGCTTGAACTTTTCAAACGTTTCAGACTTGTGCTTCATTAAGTAGATATACCTATATCTACCCAAATCGTCAGTGAAGATGAGAACATAGCGATATCCACCGCACGCTTCAATTCTCATTGGATCACACGCATCAGCATGTATGATTTCCAACAAGTCACTTGCCCGTTTCATTGTACCTGAAAGCGGGGTCTTAGTCATCCTGCCCATGAGGCATGGCTCGCATGTGTCAAGCGATTCAAAATCAAGTGACTCCAAACATCCATCGACATGGAGTTTCTTCATGCATCTTACGCCAATATGACTTAAGCGGCAGTGCCACGAGAAAGTGGTACTATCATTATTAACTCTACATCTTTTGGCATGAACATGTGTATTACCACGACCGAGATTCAATGAACCATTCATATAGGGTGCATGACCATGAAAGGTATCATTCATGTAAACAGAATAACCATTATTCTCTAACTTAAATGAATGACCGTATTGCAATGAACATGATCTAATCATATTCATGCTCAACGTAGACACCTGATAACATTTATCTAGGTTCAATACTAATCCCGAAGGCAGATGGAGCGTGCGATGATGGTCTCATCAACTTTGGAAATACTTCCAACACACATCGTCACCTCGCCCTTAGCCAGTCTCCGTTTAGTCTGTAGCCTTTGCTTCAAGTCACCAGTAATAGCAACTGAACCGGTATCCAATACCCAGGTGCTACTAGGAGTACTAGCGTGGTACACATTAATAACACGTATATACTTTGTTGAAGTTGCCAGCCTTCTTATGTACCATGCATTTGGGGTAATTCCGCTACCAGTGACCGTTCCCCTTACAATAGAAGCACTTAGTCTCGGGTTTGGGTTCAACCTTGGGTTCCTTTACTGGAGCGGCAACTGGTTTGCCATCCATGAAGTTTCCCTTCTAGCCCTTGCCCTTCTTGAAACCAGTGGTCTTGTTAAACCATCAACAGTTGATGCTCCTTCTTGATTTCTACCTTTTGCGGTCTTAAGCACCGCAAACAGCTCCGGGATCAACTCCATCCCTTCCATGTCATAGTTCATCACGAAGATCTAGTGGCTTAGTGATAGTGGCTAGAAAACTCTATCAATCACTATCTTATCTGGAAGTTTAACTCCCACTTGATTTAAGTGATTGTAGCACCCAGAAATTCTGAGCACATGCTCACTAGTTGAGCTATTCTCCTCCATCTTGTTGGCTAAAGAACTTGTCAGAGGTCTCACACCTCTCAACACAGGCATGAGCCTGAAATCCCAATTTCAGCTCTTGGAACATCTCATATGTCTTATGGCGTTCAAAATGTCATTGGAATCCCTATTCTAAGCCGTAAAGTATGGTGCACTAAACTATCAAGTAGTCATCAGGATGTGTTTGTCAGGTGTTCACAACATCCACAGACGACGTTGTAGGGGTTTGCACATCGAGCGGTGCATCAAAGACGTAAGCCTTCTGTGTAGCAGTGAGGACACTCCTCAGACTACGGACCCAGTCCGCATCATTGCTTACAATATCTTTCAACTTAATCTTTCTCTAGGAACGTATTGAAACAGGGAGCTACAACGTGAGCTATTTATCTACAACATATTTGCAAAGACAATTTAGACTATGTTCATGATAATTGAGTTCATCTAATGAACTCCCACTCAGATAGACATCCCTCTAGTCATCTAAGTGAAACATGATCCGAGTCAACTAGGTCGTGTCCGATCATCACGTGAGACGAACTAGTCAACATTGGTGAACATCTTCATGTTGATCGTATCTTCTATACGACTCATGCTCGACCTTTCGGTCTTCCGTGTTCCGAGGCCATGTCTGTACATGCTAGGCTCGTCAAGTCAACCTAAGTGTTTTTGCTGTGTAAATCTGGCTTACACCCGTTGTATTCGAATGTTAGAATCTATCACACCCGATCATCACGTGGTGCTTCGAAACGACGAACCTTCGCAACGGTGCACAGTTAGGGGGAACACTTTTCTTGAAATTTTAGTGAGGGATCATCTTATTTAAGCTACCGTCGTTCTAAGCAAATAAGATGTAAAACATGATAAACATCACATGCAATCAAATAGTGACATGATATGGCCAATATCATTTTGCTCCTTTTGATCTCCATCTTCGGGGCTCCATGATCATCGTTGTCACCAGCATGACACCATGATCTCCATCATCATGATCTCCATCATCGTGTCTTCTTGAAGTTGTCTCGTCATTTATTACTTCTACTACTATGGCTAACGCTTTAGCAATAAAGTAAAGTAATTAGATGACATTTATGTTGACACGTAGGTCATAAATAAATTAAGACAACTCCTATGGCTCCTGTCGGTTGTCATACTCATCGACATGCAAGTCGTGATTCCTATTACAAGAACATGATCAATCTCATACATCACATATATCATTCATCACATCCTTTTGGCCATATCACATCACAAGGCATATGCTACAAAAACAAGTTAGATGTCCTCTAATTGTTGTTGCAAGTTTTTACGTGGCTGCTATAGGTTTCTAGCAAGAACGTTTCTTACCTACGCGAAAACCACAACGTGATATGCCAATTTCTATTTACCCTTCATAAGGACCCTTTTCATCGAATCTTATTCGACTAAAGTGGGAGAGACAGACACCCGCTAGCCACCTTATGCAACTAGTGCATGTTAGTCGGTGGAACCAGTCTCACGTAAGAGTACGTGTAAGGTCGGTCCGGGCCGCTTCATCCCACGATGCCACCGAATCAAGATAAGACTAGTAACGGCAAGTAAATTGACAATATCGATGCCCACAACTGCTTTGTGTTCTACTTGTGCATAGAAACTACGCATAGACCTAGCTCATGATGCCACTGTTGGGGAACGTAGCAGAAATTCAAAATTTTCTACGCATTACCAAGATCAATCTATGGAGTAATCTAGCAACGAGGGAAGGAGAGTGCATCTACATACCCTTGTAGATCGCTAAGCGGAAGCGTTCAAATGAACAGGGTTGATGGAGTCGTACTCGTCGTGATTCAAATCACCGATGATCCTAGTGCCGAACGGACGGCACCTCCGTGTTCAACACACGTACAGCCCGGTGACGTCTCCTACGCCTTGATCCAGCAAGGGGGGAAGGAGAGGTTGGGGAAGACTCCATCCAGCAGCAGCACGACGGCGTGGTGGTGGTGGAGGAGCGCGGTACTCCAGCAGGGCTTCGCCAAGCACCGCAAGAGACGAGGAGGGAGAGGGGTAGGGCTGCGCCAAGAAGGAGATTGAATCGTGTCTATGGCAGCCCAAAACCTCAAGTATATATAGGGGGAGGGGAGGGGCTGCGCCCCCACCTAGGTTTCCACCCCTAGGGGTGGCGGCCAGCCCTAGATCCCATCTAGGGGGGCGGCCAAGGGGGGGAGAGAGGGGGGCGCACCACTAGGTGGGCCTTAGGCCCATCTGAGCCTAGGGTTTCCCCCTTTTCCCTTCTCTCTTCGCCTTGGGCCCTGGTGGGGGGAGCACCAGCCCACCTGGGGCTGGTCCCCTCTCACACTTGGCCCACGCAACCCTCCGGGGCAGGTAGCCCCACCTGGTGGACCCCCGGGACCCTCCCGGTGGTCCCGGTACGTTACCGATAGCACCCGAAACTTTTCCGGTGACCAAAACAGGACTTCCCATATATAAATCTTTACCTCCGGACCATTCCGGAACTCCTCGTGACGTCTGGGATCTCATCCGGGACTCTGAACAACATTTGGTAACCACGTATATCTATTCCCTATAACCCTAGCGTCATCGAACCTTAAGTGTGTAGACCCTACGGGTTCGGGAACCATGCAGACATGACCGAGACACCTCTCCGGCCAATAACCAACAGCGGGATCTGGATATCCATGTTGGCTCCCACATGTTCCACAATGATTTCATCGGATGAACCACAATGTCAAGGACTTAATCAATCCTGTATACGATTCCCTTTGTCTAGCGGTACGATACGTGCCCGAGATTCGATCGTCGGTATCCCGATACCTTGTTCAATCTCGTTACCGGCAAGTCTCTTTACTCGTTCCGTAACACATCATCCCGCGATCAACTCCTTGGTCACATTGTGCACATTATGATGATGTCCTACCGAGTGGGCCCAGAGATACCTCTCCGTTTACACGGAGTGACAAATCCCAGTCTCGATTTGTGCCAACCCAACAGACACTTTCAGAGATACCTGTAGTGAACCTTTATAGCCACCCAGTTACGTTGTGACATTTGGTACACCCAAAGCATTCCTACGGTATCTGGGAGTTGCACAATCTCATGGTCTAAGGAAATGATACTTGACATTAGAAAAGCTTTAGCATACGAACTACACGATCTTTGTTATAGGCTTAGGATTGGGCCTCGTCCATCACATCATTCTCCTAATGATGTGATCCCGTTATCAACGACATCCAATGTCCATGGTCAGGAAACTGTAACCATCTATTGATCAACGAGCTAGTCAACTAGAGGCTTACTAGGGACATGGTGTTGTCTATGTATCCACACATGTATCTGAGTTTCCTATCAATACAATTCTAGCATGGATAATAAACGATTATCATGAACAAGGAAATATAATAATAACCAATTTATTATTGCCTCTAGGGCATATTTCCAACACCATTAACATGAAAAGTGACATTGCCTTTGGTGCAATCAATAACAGCCCCTGCAGTATTCAAAAAGGGTCTTCCAAGAATAATAGACATACTATCGTCCTCGGGAATATCAAGAATAACAAAGTCCGTTAAAATAGTAACGTTTGCAACCACAACAGGCACATCCTCACAAATACCGACAGGTATAGCAGTAGATTTATCAGCCATTTGCAAAGATATTTTAGTAGGTGACAACTTATTCAAATCAAGCCTACGATATAAAGAGATAGGCATAACACTAACACCGGCACCAAGATCACATAAAGCAGTTTTAACATAGTTTCTTTTAATGGTGCATGGTATAGTTGGTACTCCTGGATCTCCAAGTTTCTTTGGTATTCCACCCTTAAAAGTATAATTAGCAAGCATGGTGGAAATTTCAGCTTCTGGTATCTTTCTTTTATTAGTAACAATATCTTTCAAGTACTTAGCATAAGGATTTATTTTAAGCATATCAGTCAAACGCATATGCAAGAAGATAGGTCTAATCATTTCAGCAAAGCGCTCAAAATCCTCATCATCCTTTTTCTTGGATGGTTTAGGAGGAAAAGTCATGGGTTTCTGAACCCATGGTTCTCTTTCTTTATCGTGCTTCCTAGCAACAAAGTATCTCTTATCATAACGTTGATTCTTTGATTGTGGGTTATCAAGATCAACAGCGGGTTCAATCTCTACTTCATTGTCATTACTAGGTTGAGCATCAACATGAACATCATTATTAACATTATCACTAGGTTCATGCTCATTACCAGATTGTATTTCAGCATCAGAAATAGAAATATCATTAGGATTCTCAGGTGTGTCAACAACAGGTTCACTAGAAGCATGCGAAGTCCTATCATTTTTCTTTTTCCTCTTCTTCGAAGGACTAGGTGCATCAATATTAGTTCTCTGAGAATTTTGCTCAATTCTCTTAGGATGGCCCTCAGGATACAAAGGTTCCTAAGTCATTTTACCACCTCTAGTCATAACTCTAACAGCATTATCATTATTTTTACTATTCAACTCATTGAGCAAATCATTCTGAGCTTTAAGTACTTGTTCTACTTGAGTGGTAACCATAGAAGCATGTTTACTAATAAGTTTAAGTTCACCTTTAATATTAGCCATATAATCACCCAAGTGTTCAAGCATGTCAGCATTGTGTTTAGTTCCCTACCAAAATAAGCATTGAAATTTTATTGTTTAATCATAAAGTCATCAAACTCATCCAAGAATGGGCTAGCAAACTTAGTAAATGGGATTTCAGCTTTATCATATTTATAGAGAGAATTTACCTTTACTACCTGTGTCGGGTTATCAAGACCATGTATTTCTTAAACGGGCGGTAAATTAAGACCATGTACTTCTTCAATAGGAGGTAAATTCTTAACATCTTCAGCTTTAATACCTTTTTCTTTCATAGATTTCTTTGCCTCTTGCATATCTTCAGGACTGAGAAATAGAATACCCCTTTTCTTCGGAGTTGGCTCTGGAGTTGGTTCAGGAATTGAATCAGGGATTGGATCAGGAAGCGTCCAATTATTTTTCATTAGTCAACATGTTATTAATAGAATTTCAGCTTCATCTGGTGTTCTTTCCCTGAAAACACAACCAGCACAACTATCCAGGTGGTCTCTGGAAGCATCGGTTAGTCCATTATAAAAGATATCAATTATTTCATTTTTCTTAAGGGGATGATCAGGCAAAGCATTAAGTAATTGGAGAAGCCTCCCCCAAGCTTGTGGGAGACTCTCTTCTTCAATTTGCACAAAAATATATATTTCCCTTAAAGCAACTTGTTTCTTATGAGCGGGGAAATATTTAGCAGAGAAGAAATAAATCATATCCTGGGGACTACGCACACAACCAGGATCAAGAGAATTAAACCATATCTTAGCATCAGCTTTTAATGAGAACAAAAATAATTTAAGGATATAATAGTAGTGAGTTTTCTCATCATTAGTGAACAGGGTGGTTATATCATTTAATTTAGTAAGATGTGCCACAACAGTTTCAGATTCATAGCCATAGAAAGGATCAGATTCAACTAAAGTAATTATCTCAGGATCAACCGAGAAATCATAATCCTTATCAGTAACAAAGATAGGTGAAGTAGCATAAGCAGGATCATATTTCATTCTAGCATTCAAGGTTTTTTGTTTCAGCTTAGCTATAATTTCTTAAGATCACTCCTATCATTGCAAGCAAGAAAATCTCCAGCAGTTTCTTCATCCATAGCATAGCCCTCAGGCACAACAGGTAATTCGTATCTAGGGGGAGAGTCTTCATCATCACTTTCATCAATATTATCAGTTTCAATAATTTCATTCTCTCTAGCCCTAGCAAGTTGTTCATCAAGAAATTCACCAAGTGGCACAGTAGTATTGTAACATCCCAAATTTTCAATTTGGAATGTTATACATAGATCATCATGCATATCATAATTTTCTTGCATTTTGCCCGATCCTAGAAATTTCACGCAACTCAAGGACCTTCGGAGAGAGTTGGAGATTTCGTTATTTTCATATTTGAGAGTTTTCTCGAATTTGAAAAGAGGATCATTTGATTTATTTATTTTATCTTCAATTATTTTTCCGGTGTCAAATTATGAGAGAGGGAATAATATGACTTTCCCAAAATTCAGGAAAAATGAAGATTTAATAAATAGATCAAGTTTTGTTTTCCGGTGTTTGTTTGCGTTTGTTTGGATAGGGAAAAATGCTCGTTTTCAAAAATTGCATTTTAGGCCCGGAGAAAAGTTCATTTTGTTCGGCTCATTTTTAGGAGTCGGGGAAAATTTACTTTAGAATTTTTGGAGCTCGTTTAGATTTTCTTTTCTGTGTTTTTCTGCGTGCAAAACCGTTTAGAAAAAAAAGGAGCCTCCCGCCAGGCCAGCCGGGCCAAAGGCCCAGCCAACCGGCCCCTCCCCACGCACGCAGGCGCCAGGCGCCAGGCGCCCAGGCCGCCGCCGCTCCCTGGCCGAGTCCCAGCGGGACTTAGGTCGGTTAGCCCCTCCCCTTTCCTTTGTTTTGTTTTCCTATTCCTACTCTATTTCTTGTCCCCTACCCCAAGTCTCCTCTCCCCTCACCTATATAAATACCCCCACACCCCCCCTCTAAACATCAAATCAAAACCCCTCTCTCCACCACCCAAGCTGCGCCTCACCCCGCGCCTCTCACCCGCGCCGTGCCCTGCATCACCCGCCGCCGCCCCTCACCCACGTCGTCGCCGCCGCCTAACGCCGCCGTTCGCCGGAGCCCCTCGCCGGAGGTACCGCGCCGCGTCTCTTTTCTTTTCCTCAGATCGGTTTTCTTATAAATCGTTTCGATTCTTTTCTTCTCTTCTTATTCGTTTTCTTTCCGGTTCTTATCTAAACCGTTCCGGTTTTATAGATCGGTTTTTCGTTCGGTTTTCTTCTCCGAAACCCTAGATCGGATTCGTTTTCTTTTCCGATTTAGTTGCCTTGGACCGTTCGCTGGACCGTTCGTCCTAACGAACATGATCACTGGATTCTTCTAGGTTAACGACGCCCGTTCGTTAACCGTTTTTTTTCTTTTCGTCGCATTTATTCCGCGATCGCGATCTCAGATTCGATCTTCGTTCTAGTCTTTCTTCTCGCTCGTTTATCGGAATCAGGTGATTCAAGCGCCTGGAGTTTCATTTCGAAACCGCCGTTCCATCTAATCAACTTAAACAAGTTTTTGCCCCGGTAAAATTTGACCTAGTTTCAACTTGCTAGAACCGAGTTGTTTTCTTCCGCCATTTTTTTCCGTCGTCTGTTCGGTTCTTTCTTTTCTTTGCAACCGGAGTTCTTAAGTTGAATTTTCTGGTTTGTTCTCTTGTTTGAGTTTTACCTGTGCATTAGATGAGTACTTATTGTATGCTTGTTGTTTGACTGCGATAGATCACCCGGATTGCGCCGCTTGTTACTTCGAAACCCTAGGTCTCGCGGATCATCAGCAAGGCAAGTAACACTTTGATCATACCTTTTCTACAACCCATGTTTTATTGCATTAGATCAATCCTCTCACATTGCATGATTAGGATCTAATTAATTTGTGGGATGGGAAGTAGATGAGGTAGTACCTATTACCTGTATTATTATGAAACCTTTGGGAGTTACTTCTACGTTTGCTTATTATGCCATGCTATGCTAGTAGACGTGGATTGGGTGAGTGATATCCATGACAGATGTGAGTTGATAATTTTAATGGTTTATCTAAGGTGGCAACTTAAACACACATCTGGGTGGATTGAGGCACCTGATGTCTATCAGGACTTGCCTGTTTTTTTGGACCGCCACCCAGGCTCAAAGGGATCATAAGATCTTTCAAACTAGAAACTTCCGTGTGCAGCCACATGCTACTATGGGGTCTGGCGTAGTTGACTAAGTTGTGCGAACTCTTACAGGGTGGACTAGCAGATGTAGGGGTTGTAGGTGGTACGGTCTACCCCACATGTAAGGTGCTAGCGCTTCTGAAAGACTATGTCTCGGTCATTCGTTTCTCAAACACCATGTAGTGCGAGAAAACAAACGGAGGCGATCGAGTCATGTGGGGAAAAGTGCGCAAACCTCTGCAGAGTGTACAAACTAATCATGATTAGCCGTGTCCCCGGTTATGGACAACTTGAGTATCTAGTACTTGAATATCATTGTGAATCTCAACATGTTACTTCTAATTAATGTTGTTGGGTTTTTAATTACTTAATTGGGATTGAGAATGCTGTCAGCCATTCTCAATGTTTCACAACCACCATGATAGTTAAATAAATTTATTCCTTTGCAGTAGGGAAAAATTGGCTTTACGCAAAACTGTAACCATAGAGCTTTCCACCAGCCAGATATGCATATAGTATAGCTGTTTCATTCCATTACTCTCTATGTGTTACTTTGCCAGCATATTCCATGTGCTGACCCGTTTTTGGGCTGCAACTTCTCATGTTGCAGACTTTTCAGACGATGATTAAGGTGCTTCTAGGTCATGGTTCTATACTCAGTGATGCCGCTGGAGTTGATGGACCCATTTATCTTCCAAGTCTTCCGCTGTTAACGTCACTAGATGGCCTTAAGCCATTTTTATTGTAATAAGTCTCTTTGAGACAACGATGTAATAAGTGTGTGATTGCCACTCTACTATAAATCCTTCGATGTACTGTGTGGTGTCAGCATTACTGATCCAGGGATGACACAAGTATCATGCATAGCAGAAGTGGCATCATCAATAACATGCGACATATCAGAATTAATAGCAGAAGCAGGTTTAGGTGTCGCAAGTTTACTCAAAACAGAAGGTGAATCAAGTGCAGAGCTAGATGGCAGTTCCTTACCTCCCCTCATAGTTGAGGGATAAATCTTGGTTCTTAGATCTTTCAAGTTCTTCATAATGATAAGCAGATATAAATCCCACGTGACTCAAAGAATAGAGTTATGCTCCCTAGCAACGGCGCCAGAAAATAGTCTTGATAACCCACAAGTATAGGGGATCACAACAGTTTTCGAGGGTAGAGTATTCAACCCAAATTTACTGATTCGACACAAGGGGAGCCAAAGAATATTCTCAAGTATTAGCAGTTGAGTTGTCAATTAAACCACACCTGGAAACTTAGTATCTACAGCAAAGTGTTTAGTAGCAAAGTAATATGATAGTAGTGGTAACGGTGGTAAAAGGTAACGGTAGCAAAAGTAATATGTTTGGTGTTTTACAGTGAGGATAACAATAGCAACGGAAAAGTAAATAAGCGAAGAATAATATATGGAAAGCTTGTAGCCAATGGATCGGTGATAGAGAATTATGCCGGATGCGATCGATCATGTAATAGTCATAACCTAGGGTGACACAGAACTAGCTCCAGTTCATCGATGTAATGTAGGCATGTATTCCGAATATAGTCATACGTGCTTATGGAAAAGAACTTGCATGACATCTTTTGTCCTACCCTCCCGTGGCAGCGGGGTCCTATTGGAAACTAAGGGATATTAAGGCCCCCCTTTAATAGAGTACCGGACCAAAGCATTAACACATAGTGAATACATGAACTCCTCAAACTACGGTCATCACCGGTAAGTATCCCGATTATTGTCACTTCGGGGTTAACGAATCATAACACATATTAGGTGGCTATAGACTTGCAAGATAGGATCAAGAACTCTCATGTATTAATGAAAACACAATAGGTTCAGATCTGAAATCATGGCACTCGGGCCCTAGTGACAAGCATTAAGAATGGCAAAGTCATAGCAACATCAATCTTAGAACATAGTGGATACTAGGGATCAAACCCTAACAAAACTAACTCGATTACATGATAAATCTCATCCAACCCATCACTGTCCAGCAAGCCTACGATGGAATTACTCATGCACGGCGGTGAGCATCATGAAATTGGTGATGGAGGATGGTTGATGATGACGATGGCAACGGATTCCCCTCTCCGGAGCCCCGAACGGACTCCAGATCAGCCCTCCCGGGAGAGTTTAGGGCTTGGCGGCGGCTCCGTATCGTAAAACGCGATGAATCCTTCTCTCTGGTTTTTTTCTCCCCGAAAGTGAATATATGGAGTCAGGGTAGAGGTCGGTGGAGCGTCAAGGGGCCCACGAGGCAGGGGGCGCGCCCAGGGGGGTAGGGCGCGCCCCCCATCCTCGTGGACAGGTGGAGGCCCCCTAACATGGATCTTCCTTCCCGTATTTTTTATATATTCCAAAATAATTCTCCGTTGATTTTCAGGTCATTCCGAGAACTTTTATTTCTGCACAAAAATAACACCATGGCAATTGTGCTGAAAACAATGCCAGTCCGGGTTAGTTCCATTCAAATCATGCAAGTTAAATTCCAAAACAAGGGCAAAAGTGTTTGGAAAAGTAGATACGATGGAGACGTATCATATATGTGGACTGAACTGCGGAATGCCGGAATAAGAGGGGGATAGCTAGTGCTATTGAAGACTACGCTTCTGGCAGCCCCCATCTTGCAGCGTGTAGAGGAGAGTAGATGGTAAGTTAACCAAATATCATCGCATAGCATAATCCTACCTGGCGATCCTCCCCTCGTCGCCCTGTGAGAGAGTGATCACCGGGTTGTATCTGGCACTTGGAAGGGTGTGTTTTGTTAAGTATCTGGTTCTAGTTGTCATAAGGTCAAGGTACAATTCCGGGTCGTCCTTTTACCGAGGGACACGGCTATTCGAATAGATAAACTTCCCTGCAGGGGTGCACCACATTTCCCAACATGCTTGGTCCCCTTTGGCTGGACACACTTTCCTAGGTCATGCCCGGCCTCGGAAGATCAACACGTCGTAGCCCTACCTAGGCACAACATAGAGTTCAGCACGCCGGTCTAAATCCTATGGCGCAGGGGTCTGGGCCCATCGCCCATTGCACACCTACACGTTGCGAGGGCGGCCGGAAATATACCTAGCCTCCCTAATACAAGAGCAGGTGTTCTAGTCCAATCCGGTGCGCGCCGCTCAATCGCTGATGTCACGAAGGCTTCGGTTGATACCACGACGTCGAGTGCCCATAACTGTTCCCGCGTAGTTGGTTAGTGTGTATAGGCCAGTGGCCAGACTCAGATCAAATACCCAGATCTCGTTAAGCGTGTTAATTGAATTAACCACGGACGCCAACCAGGGCCAGGCCCACCTCTCACCTAGGTGGTCTCAACCTGCCGTGTCCCTCCGCCACAAAGTAACAGTCGGGGGCCGTTGGGAACCCAGGCCTGCCACTACCTGGATGGAGCCACCTGTCCTTTCAGCCCCCCCCCACATCCGAATCACTTGCGGGTACTCTACGAACCGACCCGACTTTAGTCACCACATGTATCATATAATAAGCATGTAAGTATATACCCATGATCACTTTGCGAGTGATCACGGCCCGATAGTATAGCATAGCAGACGGACAAGAGTGTAGGACCACTGATGTAATACTAGCAACCTATACTAAGCATTAGGATAACAGGTAAAGGTATCGGCAATTGTAGCAACAATGACAGCCTATGCAACAGAATAGGAGTTATCGAATCAACAACAGTAGCAAACCTAATGCAAGAATAAGAGAGAACAGAGTAGGCGATATCTGGTAGATCAAGGGGGGGGCTTGCCTGGTTGCTCTGGCAAGAAGGAGGGGTCATCTTCGATGTAGCCGAACACACATACATCGGCAGCGGTCTCGGAGTCTACCGGATATAAGTAACGGAGGGGGACACAATAAATAACATAGCAATCAAATGTAACACAAAGCAAGATGCGGCAATACGTTGTGCTAGGGGTGACCTAACGTAGGGACAGGTGATACCGGTGAAGTGGGGAAAACATCCAGGAAAGTATCCCTGGTGTTTTGCGTTTTCGGACAAATAAACCGGAAGGGGGAAGTTGTGTGTTTGCTATGCTAGGGATGTGTGGCGGACAAACGGGCTGCGTATCCGGATTTGTCTTGTCATTCTGAGCAACTTTCATGTACAAAGTATTTTCATCCGAGTTACAGTTTATTTTCTATGATTTATCAAAGTTTCATTATTCAAATCAAACATTATCCAGAACAGAGAAAGGTGATGTCAGCATGACATCACCATGACGTCAGTAAGTCAAACCCGGTTGACCAGAGTCAAACTTGGCCTGTGGGTCCAGTGGGACCCACCTATCATAGACTAACATGTTAATTAGGGTTTAATTAAGCAGGATTAATAAAGTTTAATTAAACTAGATTATTTATTTAATTATTAATTATTATTTTATTTTATTTTACCTTTTTCTCTTTTTTAACGTTCTATGGGCGTGGGGCCCAACTGTCATAGGCCCTATGGGCCTTAATGGGCATGGGCACGCGGACGCCAGGAGCGGGCGCTGGGCGCCCGCCCAGGCCGACAGGGGAGTGGCGGGCGCTAGGCGCCGACGGCCACCGCATCGAGCGGTAGCAGCGGCGCAGGGGGCTAGGGCTGCGCGCTGGCGTGACGCAGCAGCAGGGCCGCCACGGGACGGAAATGGCAGTGGGCGGCGCGGTGGTTGCCGAGGTCCGACGCGGGGTGGAGGTGGCCTCAAACGACCGTGGCGGGGCGGCAAGAGCACATCGGGGCGGTGAGCAGCAGGAGAAGGTTGGCCACAGCGGCTCGGCACGGCCGCGACGAGAGGTGGCCGGCCGGAGCGGGCAAGGGCAAGGGGGCGGCCACAGCAGGCTCAAGCTGCAGCGGCGGCGGAATGGCAGCAGCAACCGCGGCAGCACGGATGGGCGGCGTGCCGGCGGTTGGAGGCGGGCGGCGGGAGCAGCGAACGCTAGCAGGGCAGCAGCAAGGCAAGCAATTGCGGCAGGCGAGTGGGGTAGCAGCGGGTCGCGCGGGCGGGCTGCTACGGCTTGGCGAGGGCCAGCGTGGAAAGAGGCAGCGGAGCACGCCGCGGGACAGAGGCGGAGGTGCGGGCGGCAGGGGCGCGGTTCGCGGCAACAGCGAGCCGGAGCGGTGGGGGGTGAGCACGCGAGCGGGCGGTGCGACGCGGCCGGGCACGCGCGCAGGCGGAGGGTCAGGAGTGCGCGGATGTGCCGGAGCACGACGACGACGTTCTTGGGCACGGGCGAAGTGGTGGCCGGGCGCGGGGACAGAGGAGAAAAGGGGGGTGGGCGCTCACGTGCGGTGCCGGGGTTCGGGGGACGCGAGGCCTGGTGTAGGCCGGCGAGGGAGAGTCGGGGACGGGCAGTCCGGCGAGGAGGTCCGGCGAGGTTGCGACAACGTCGGGGCAGTGACGGGCGGCGAGGTCCCCGGTTGGCGGCGCGTCCAGATCAAGGGAAGAGGGGGCGCTAGGGAGAGTGGGGGATCGGTGGACGTGGCTCTAGGTCACGGGAGGAAGTGCGGGGATAAGGGGACGGGCTGGGCTGGCCTGGTGGCCGACTGGGCTGGCCAGGGCGGCAGCCAGCTGGGCCGTTAGGCCTAGCATGTGGGGGTGGGCTTGTTTCTTTATTTTTTGTTTTTCTTTTTAACTTTTCTGTTTTTTAGCTACTGCTTCTATTAGTTTATCCACTAAAGGCTTTTGTAAAATGAAACAATTTGTCAGAACAAATACTAGGCATTATTTAGTACTACCACAAAAATCTTAGAGTTTTAAAAAATAGTTTAGAACTTCTATAATTTTGAAAAGGCATTTTAGTAAATACGTGGCCCCTGTTTTAATTGATTTAGGACAATTAAACATTTTATTAATGTTGGTTTCTCCCTGATAATTAGTTAAAGAATATTTGCAAACCACCGAACATTTTTATTTTACCGTTTGAAGAAACAACAATTGGACTTTATTTTAATTTGAATTTGAAATCGGTTTGGATCAAAGTGAGGTTTATAAAAATAATCATGATGACCTGGCACCATTAGTGTGTCATTACTGTAGCTTAACGACCAGGGTGTTACAACGGCGCAGGTGTAACACTCAATGTTTACGAGTTCAGGCCCATCTCGGAGGAGGTAACAACCCTACGTCCCGTGCTTTGAGGCTTGTTTTCCTTGGGTGGTATGATTACAGAGAGTGCTTAACCCTTTCTCTGGAGGATGGGGACGGCTTATATAGAGTGAGTTGAAGCCTCCATCACTCCCACGTTGCCAGGGTGTTTAATGTCCATAACTATGGCAGTTATAGGTGTAAGTAGTCACAACTACGGTAGTTACAGGTAATGGTAGCTATGACTCTACTTAAAGCTCGACTTAAGGCTACTCGACCGTTACAGCTCCCACGTCGTCCCTCCACCTCCCTTGTCGGCCGAGTGGTGGCCGTGATGCCGACTGGAGGGTAGGCATCTAAGTGATGTCGATGTGTCCGAGTGGACTTCCTGTTATATGCATGTGAATGCTCATATGGTCCAGAGACCTACCAATGATGGTGTGGGACCCTAGGTGGTTCCCAGATGATAGGTCCTTGACCCTACTTGTAGTAGGTGATCTCATAATCGCCCATGAATGATTCCTCGAACGGAAGGCCGAAAGCATGGCCTCTCTACTTGGTTGCGAGCATGCAACCTTCACGATCTGGCAGGGCTTCGCCACTGTGAGCACACAAATGATATTCGAGTGAACCTTCGGTTATAATGCGATGTCCCTTTTGCTTCGCGATAATTCACAAAACCCGGGATGCATCGGTATCCTCCTGAGTCATCACCATGCTCACTATACCGAAATCCTCGTTGCTGGTTTTGTTCTTCTTTCTTGTTATTGTGTTTCGGCATCCCTGTGACCTAGTCACCTGTGTCTAGCCAGATGATGATGGATGTCGTCACATCAAGAGGGCCCTAAGAATATCTCTCCATTATCGGATGAGCAAATATCACTCTTGAGCTATCTAGTCCCTTGTCAAACTTTTCGATGAGCTTGTAAGTTGTGGTTATGATCACTGTATTACAGGTGATGTTTGAGCAACCCCAAAGTCCACCGTATGGTAAGAAATGACTATGATACTCTCATGGTATAAGGAGCAAAATCACATGTTAACACTTCGTGTTATTATAATTGATTACAAACAATATTATCTCAATTCATAACAAACAAGTTTGGGTCGATTCAATATGAATGTTCTTCCAACATCACAATCTCAATGTTATTTTAGTACTATCGTTTACACTTAACGATATCCTAAGATCCGGAAAACGTGATCACAAACAATACTTGAGCTAGTCTTAGAGGCAAGACTAGGAACCTTTATTTTATCCGTTTATCATTTGACACATGCATATGAGTTTTGCACTGAATCACATATTCCAGGATCATGGCAGTTATAGCATGAAATATAAACACTTAATTATGAATATGGAAACATAATAATACAATATTATTGCCTCTAGGGCATATTTCCAATAGTTGGTTCATGAAAATTGTGCAAGGTTGCGTCGTGGTCAGGGCGGTGGATGCCAGGGTGGCGGCTCCGGACGATGGAAGTACGCCGAGGCGGTGGCCTCGGGTGGTGATGCAACAACGGCTCCATGGTGTAGGTTTGCGGCTCTAGATGGCTTGGGAGATGACTTGGTGTTGCAAGGCTAGCTAGGTCGTCAGCCCGGTCGGACGCAGCCTGAGGGTCGGTCTGGATGGAAGTCGGGGTGGCTGCCCCAGATAATTGGCCCAACGTTCATGGTCTGCGGGCGGTCGTCTAGTGTAGCAAGGGCTACAGGACACCTGAGCCATGTGGTGCCTCGTAAGCGGGCGGGGGACGGCAGAGCGGCGGCTCCGGAATTGGGGGCGTGTGTTGGTTGCAATTCTGGCCTTGGGTTGTGTAACGCCCTCGATGCGGCTATATCTCCCACGTGTCAAAGCACGACTTAGAGGCATAACTGCATTGAAAGCAATGTCGCAAGTGAGGTAATCTTCACACAACCCATGTAATACATAAGGGAAAGAGATACATAGTTGGCTTACAATCGCCACTTCACACAATTACATGAATAAAGCATTACAAGATCCAAATACAATCAAGGTCCAACTACGGAACCAAAATAAAAGGAGAACCCCAAATGCGACAAAGGTCCCCGATCGACCCCAACTGGGCTCCACTACTGATCAACTAGAACGAAACAACACAAAGGACAAGATCTTCATCGAGCTCCTCCGTGAGCTTGGTTGAGTCTCCTGCACGGTCTCAACGGCACCTGCAAACTGGTTTTAGAAGTATCTGTGAGCCACGGGGACTCAGCAATCTCGCACCCTCGCGATCAAGACTATTTAAGCTTATGGGTTAGGTAAAGGTATGAGGTGGAGCTGCAGCAAGCGACTAGCATATATGGTGGCTAACATACGCAAATGAGAGCGAGACGAGAAGGCAAAGCACGGTCGATAAGTATGATCAAGAAGTGATCCTAGAACAACCTACGTCAAGCATAACTCCAACCCCGTGTTCACTTCCCGGACTCCGCCGGAAAGAGACCATCACGGTTACACACGCGGTTGATGCATTTTAATTAAGGTTAACTTCAGGTTTTCTACAACTGGACATTAACAAATTCCCATCTGCCCATAATCGTGGGAATGGCTTTTGAAAGTTCATAACCCTGCAGGGGTGTCCCAACTTAGCCCATCACAAGCTCTCACGGTCAACGAAGGAATAGACCTCCTCCCGAGACGTTCCGATCAGACTCGGTATCCCGGTTCTTCAAGACATCCTCGACAATGGTAACACAAGTCCAGCAAGACCACCCGCTGTGCCGACAAATCCCGATAGGAGCTGCACATATCTCGTTCTCAGGGCACACCAGATAAGCTAAGCATACAGGAGCCGACGTAACCCAAGTTGCCAAGGGATGGCCCTGCACGGTGCTCTGGGTTGGACCAACACTCAGAGGAGCACTGGCCCGGGGGTTTAAATAAAGATGACCCTTGAGTCTGCAGAACCCAAGGGAAAGAAAAGGCTAGGTGGCAAATGGTAAAACCAATGTTGGGCCTTGTTGGAGGAGTTTTATTCAAGGCGAACTGTCAATGGGTTCCCATTATAACCCAACCGCGTAAGGAACGCAAAATCCGGGAACATAACACCGATATGACGGAAACTAGGGCGGCAAGAGTGGAACAAAACACCAGGCATAAGGCCGGGCCTTCCACCCTTTACCAAGTATATAGATGCATTAATTAAATAAGAGATAATGTGATAACCCAACAAGTAAACATGTTCCAACAAGGAACAACATCTCCATGTTCCAACAAGGAACAAACTTCAATCTTCACCTGCAACTAACAACGCTATAAGAGGGGCTGAGCAAAGCGGTAACATAGCCAATCAACGGTTTGCTAGGACAAGGTGGGTTAGAGGCTTGGTTCAACAATATGGGAGGCATGATAAGCAAGTGGTAGGTATCGCAGCATATGCATAGCAAAAGAGCGAGCAACTAGCAAGCAAAGATAGAAGTGATTTCGAGGGTATGATCATCTTGCCTGAAATCCCGCAAGGAAGAAGAACGAGTCCATGAAGAAGACAAACGGACGTAGACGAACGGGTCCTCACAAACGCGGCGTTACCGGAACCAACCCGAAGAAGCAAACACCGGAAAAGAAGCACACAACATAGTAAACAACCAACACATGAACATGGTATGATATGCGGGATGCGGTATGTGATGCATATGCATGATTTGTCAAGGAACGAATGAACCTGGCCTCAACTTGGAAATCCAAGTGTGCCACTGGAAAGATGAGATGAAATCGCTTGAAAATGATATAAAGAACGCCGGAATCGGAGTTACGGTTTGGAAATGGCAAGCAATGCAAATGTGACCACGGTCTGCGATTGACAGCAAGTAGCCATCTAAATGCAACAAGATGAACAAGCTACAGCACTCAAACATGGCATCAAAATACATGGTAGGGATCCATTCATGATGCTTAACAAAAGATGAACACTGAGCTACGGCCAATTCATCCAATAACAGGTTCAAACAAGCATGGCAAAAATGCATTTGGTAAACAAATCTCAGACTTAGTGAAATTAACACTTGTCTGGAATCTCAGATCAGGTAGCACACTTTGGAGCATGAAAACTATAGGCTACAGGGCCTGAACATGGCAAAGTAAAGCATGGCATGGAGCTACTCAAAGAGCTTAACAAAAGTCCCTTAGTGACCTTGAGCCAAAAGGGATCAGAAAATACAATTGCAAGCATGTGAACATGGCAAAAACATAATCAGATCACAGACTTAGTGAAAACTGGAGCATGCTGAAAACAGATATCAAGTAGGCATGTTTACGAGCTTGATGCACTCACTACAGAGTAAGGCATGACAATCTAAGCATACACCCATCAAGAATACACAAAATACAAGCTAGACATGGCAAGAACAATACCATGGCATGCACGGATCAACTACAACATCCTCGGCAAAATCGCTAACAAGTTGACAATCTGCCCAGATTTACGAAGTAGCAAAAGTAGAGCTCGACTGACTCAAGCTAGGGTGCTCCATAATTTCAAACAAAGACATGGATGGATAGAGCACTATAAGATTAACAAAACATCCTTACTGATCATCCTCAAAAGAGGCACGGATCACTAGGAAACAACATGAACATATGGCAACAGAGATAAATAGATCAAGGACTTAGTGGAAATGCTAAGTCCCTGAAATCAGCATTACCAAGTGCCTCACTTTGCAAGCTTGTGCTAGTCACCACACACATCATAAAAATACATGAGTTGCACCTCTAGAAAGATGTCATGGCATATAACAAAACACAAGTAGAGCTCATGGGCATATCATGCACACAATAATCATGGAAAAAAATGACAAATATCTAATTGGAGCAGCAGATCTGACAATTATCTCAAGTAGCACTCTTCTAACAGCATTTCGGGCATCAAGATGAACTCAAATGAAAATGATGCAATGGAATGAAATGATGTACTCTCTGAGTCGAACATTTTGATATGCTATATGCCCAAAACGGAGTTACGGATGATGAGTTATGATGACATGAAAAATGCATAAAATAACTGAACTTAGCCAAAGCTCGGGAAAAAAACATGGGTGCTCATGTTGGGCCACACGGGCCGGATCTGGAACTGGGCCGGCTCTGGCGCGTTGCACAGCCCAGGTGGTAGGAGGAGATGGGCCGCGGAGAGGCCCATCCAAGCGCAAGCGGGCGAGCTCGTTCCCGAGCAGGACGAGGCCATGGTGTCGGAGGAGAGAGGCCCCGGCGCTGGCTCTCCGGCGACGGAGCGGCGCTCCGGCGAAAGGTGGTCGGCCGCGAGCAGGGACGGGGGGATCCGGGCATGGGCCCCCCGGATCCGGCGACGGCGAGGCCGGGCGGCGCTGCGGAGGCATCGGGCGGCGCGCGG
>NC_041390.1:511648915-511651902 GCF_002162155.2 Triticum dicoccoides
CGGCGGCGGATCTGGGCCCGCGCGGGCCCCGGATGGGCTCCGCGGGCCGCGGCGGCGGTGGGAGGAGAGAGAGGGCGGCGGCGGTGAGGTGGCAGTGCGTGGTTGGCTGGGGAGGCCGGCGCGGACATGTCCGGTGTGGGAGAAAATTTGTCCGGCGACGGGAGGAGGACGAAGTTAGGGTTTGCACCGTGAATTTCAGAGGGGATCACATATATATAGGTAGGGGGAGCTAGGAGAGTCTAAATGAGGTGCGGTTTTCGGCAACGCGATCGTGATCGAACGCTCTAGATGATGGAGAGGGTTATGGTGGGTTTTGGGCCACTTTGGAAGGGTGTTGGGCTGCAACACACAAAAGGTCTTCTCGGTCCCTCGGTTAACCGTTGGAGTATCAAACGAAGTCCAAATGGCACGAAAATTGACAGGCGGTCTACCGGTAGTAAACCAAGGCTGCTTGGCAAGTCTCGGTCCAATCCGGAAATGTTTAATCACCACACACAAAAGAAAGGTAGAAAGGGACACCGGATGACGTAGGAGCGCCGGATTGCAAAACGGACAACGGGGAAAATGCTCGGATGCATGAGACGAACATGTATGCAAATGAAATGCACATGATGACATGATATGCAATGCATGACACGCAAGCAATGACAAGGCAACAACAACGAATAACTGGAGGACAGCTGGCACATCGGTCTCGGGGCGTTGCAGGTTGTGTGGTCGACGAGGCTTCGTTGTTTGTGTGATTTTCGGTCTGGTTTTCCTTATAAACTGGCCATTCTGTTAGGATTTTCGATCCGATTTCCCTTATAAACTAGATCAACTCTCTTCTTCTATAATGCAATGCCATAGCTCATGATCCTCTGGCAAGGTTCCGTAAAAAAAGAATGTTTCCATCGATATGTCAGTTGTTATGTCATAATGTCATTGTGGTGTGACTTAAAAAAGAAGAATGTTTCCATTGGCATGTCAATTGTTATGTCATAATGTCATTGTGGTGTGAGTTAGAAAATAAGAATGTTTTAGTTGGCATGCCAATTGCTATGTCATAATGTCATTGTGGTGTGGGTTAAAAGGGAAGAATATTTTCATTGGTTTGTCAATTGCTATTTTTCTAACTTTTTGTTTTGTCATTATGTACAAAAGTGTTCTGCATGTTCTTCACTTAACATGGTTGATGTTGGTCATTATGTACAAAAGTGTTCTGCATGTTCTTCACTGAACATGGTTGAGTTTGGTCATTTTACTAACTTGCATCCCTCGAACTGTATTAATGCCAAATGGCGAGAGCTATAAAGGTAAATTCGAGCCTACTTGCAGTGCTCCATGCTAAACCTTTTGATAGGTTGTGGGTCAGAAGATCAATATCAGTACATGACATTATTTGATCAAATATGTGGGATGTTTAAGTTGATATTTGCATCGTTGATAAAGTATAAATAAAATTGTTTTCTATGTCACCAGCTCACAATGCATTACCTTGGCTAACTACCTCGTAGGTACCTTTCATACTTTGTAACAATTGTTCCCTGCTTCCCTAACTTTGTTTCATCCCGAGAAAGAATCATATGGAGTGAGACACTTAATTTGCAATTTTGGACAAAAACCACGTGGCATACTCTACTTAAAAATTGTCCAATCATGAATTACCTGAATGCTTGGGTGATTGTATACTTCTTCTATGGATAACTAACTAGTGGAAGTGAGAAACATGTCGACCTCACATCTAGAGGAGCCTTTATGGCCGCAAAAGCATGAGCTTCAGCTTTGATAGACATGATCCAGGCCAATCATGAAGCTTGGGAGCTCGATATTAGAGAATACATAGAAACACCTACGCATATGGGATATGATTTCAACAATGTTTCTAGAAATCTTGAAAAATATATGAGCTAAGCGGTAATTTTTCTAAGTTATATAATGTTGTGGTCCAAATTGTTCATTTCTTTTTATAGCATTTGGAATTATCAAAAGGAGAGTTGGAGAGTCTTTCTAGTGCGTGCGAACAAACTTGTGATTGGATGGTCCCCGGCCTACTAGGGTTTAAGCCCAAGTTTCACACTAGTGCTCGCATTTTTCTGGATTTATTTCACACCTTCCGACGATGTGGGTTCGGTGAGAGGAGACATTCCCATTGACTACGAAGTCTCCTGGAGGTGCTCTGCGTGCGTTCATAAGGAGCCTGGTGTGAAGTCATGCTATATGTAGCTTTTTCATATTTAAATCACGTTATATGTAGCTTTTTCAGATTTATTTTGTATTTTGTCTGAGAGACTTTTGCAACATTTTGGTTGCACTACCGTCATGGCTATATTATGACTTGAAGCCCTAAATCAGGACATAGCATGACACTTCTTTTTAGCCTGGTGCTGATCGTGAAGCCATGGAGCGAGGAGCCAAGATGCTCAAGACGAACACCACGACTATGATGAGAATCTGCACAGCTCAAGCTGAAGCGCCAATGGAATGATGCTTCTTCGTTGTTGCTATGGGTGTTTTGCTAGACCTCTGTTTAGTTTCCTAGTAATATGTTTGGTCTTGCTTCTACGCGAGCTTTTGCTCCCTGCTCACTTGTGAGCCTTTGGGTCTAGTTTGGTTTGTGGTATCATTGGGTTTTCGCCTCACAGTGAGCTGCTCGACGATGACTGTTTACAGTGGGTTTCCTAGTGGTGCCCTGAACCCGCTTTCCTCTTTCTAGTGTAAGTCAGTTGGTCTCGGGATGATGATGCGGAACAACATGTATTTATGTTATGATAAGTAATGGAAAGGGGTTATAGCATCTCCAGCCGCGCCCCCAACAGGCCCTCCAGGCCACTTTTCCGGCGCCGGTGCCGAAAAAAATGCCCCAGTGGCGCCCCCAGGATGCCGAAAATCGCCGGTTCGGCCTGTTTTTGGGCCCGGTGATCACAGGCCAAACCCAGCGCACTAGGGCCATTAGGGGCTCCGGTGCAAGGGAAAAGTGCGACTGGCCCACATCGTCAGGTGGAAAG
>NC_041390.1:511652241-511736370 GCF_002162155.2 Triticum dicoccoides
TGCCACTAGTTGTATCCCGACGCTGCCCGCCGCCCTTCACCGCTAGATGGCCAATCCCCGCCGGAAAAAGAGCAGAGGTTCGCCGAGGCAGCCCCTCCACCAGCAGCTGGGTGTTTTTGCCGTCGTTTCCGGTCGCGGAGGGGCAGTTTAGCGGCGGGTCAAGGAAATATGCCCTAGAGGCAATAAGAAAGTTATTATTTATTTCCTTATATCATGATAAAAGTTTATTATTCATGCTAGAATTGTATTAACCGAAAACATGATACATGTGTGAATACATAGACAAACAGAGTGTCACTAGTATGCCTCTACTTGACTAGCTCATTGATCAAAGATGGTTATGTTTCCTAGCCATAGACAAAGAGTTGTCATTTGATTAACGGGATCACATCATTAGGAGAATGATGTGATTGACTTGGCCCATACTGTTAGCTTGGCACTTGATCGTTTAGTATGTTGCTATTGCTTTCTTCATGACTTATACATGTTCCTATGACTATGAGATTATGCAACTTCTGTTTACCAGAGGAACACTTTGTGTGCTACCAAATGTCACAACTTAACTGGGTGATTATAAAGGTGCTCTATAGGTGTATCTGAAGGTACTTGTTGGGTTGGCGTATTTTGAGATTAGGATTTGTCACTCTGATTGTTGGAGAGGTATCTCTGGGCCCACTCGGTAATACACATCACTTAAGCCTTGCAAGCATTGCAACTAATGAGTTAGTTCTGGGATGATGTATTACGGAACGAGTAAAGAGACTTGTCGGTAACGAGATTGAACTAGGTATTGAGATACCGACGATCGAATCTCGGGCAAGTAACATACCGATGACAAAGGGAACAACGTATGTTGTTATGCGGTTTCACCGGTAAAGATCTTCATAGAATATGTAGGAGCCAATATGAGCATCCAGGTTCCGCTATTGTTTATTGACCGGAGACGTGTCTCGGTCATGTCTACATAATTCTCGAACCCGTAGGGTCTGCTCGCTTAAAGTTCGATGATGGTTATATTATGAGTTTATGTGTTTTGATGTACCAAAGGTAGTTCGGAGTCCTGGATGTGATAATGGACATGACGAGGAGTCTCGAAATGGTCGAGACGTAAAGATCAATATATTGGACGACTATATTTGGATACTGGAATGGTTCAGGGTGAGATCGGGATAATACCGGAGCACCGGGAGGTTATCGGAACCCCCCGGGAGGTATATGGGCCTTAATGGGCTTTAGTGGAAATGAGGGGAAAGGAGAAATGGAGCCCCCCCCCAAGCTCAATCCGAATTGGGAAGGGGGCCGGCTCCCCCTTTCCTTCCTCCCTCCTTCCTCTTCCTTCCCTCTCCCTCTCCAAATAGGAAAAGGAGGAGTCCTACTCCCGGTGGGAGTAGGACTCCGCCCTTGGGCGCGCCTCCTCCACTTGGCCGGCCCTCTCCTCCCCCCTTTATACACGAAGGAGAGGGGCACCCCATAGAAACAACAATTGATCTCTTGGATCTTTTAGCCGTGTGTGGTGCCCCTCTCCACAATAGTCCACCTCGATAATATCGTAGCGGTGCTTAGACGAAGCCCTGCGACGGTAGAACATCAACAGCGTCACCACACCGTTGTGCTGACGGAACTATCCCTCAAAGCTCGGCTAGATCGGAGTTCGAGGGACGTCATCGAGTTGAACGTGTGCAGAACTCGGAGGTGCCGTGCGTTCGGTACTTGATCGGTCGGTGTTGGGGAACATAGTAATTTCAAAAAAAATCCTACGCACACGCAAGATCATGGTGATGCATAGCAACAAGAGGGGAGAGAGTAATCTACGTACCCTCGTAGACCGACAGCGGAAGCGTTATGACAACGCGGTTGATGTAGTCGTACGTATTCACGGCCCGACCGATCAAGCACCGAAACTACGGTACCTCCGAGTTCTAGCACACGTTCAGCTCGATGACGATCCCCGGACTCCGATCCAGCAAAGTGTCGGGGAAGAGTTCCGTCAGCACGACGGCGTGGTGACAATCTTGATGTTCTACTGTCGCAGGGCTTCGCCTAAGCACTACTACAATATTATCGAGGACTATGGTGGAGGGGGGCACCGCACACGGCTAAGAGAACGATCTTGAAGATCAACTTGTGTGTATAGAGGTGCCCCCTGCCCCCGTATATAAAGGAGCAAGGGGGGGTGCGGCCGGCCCTAGGAGGAGGCACGCTGGAGGAGTCCTACTCCTACCGGGAGTAGGACTCCCCCCCTTTCCCTAGTTGGATTAGGACTTGGGGGGAAGGAGGAGAGGGAAGAAAGGAAAGGGGGGGCGCCGCCCCCCCCCCCTCCTTGTCCAATTCGGACTTGGGGGGAAAGGGGCACGTGGCAGCCCCTAGGCCTCCTCTCCTCTTCCTCCACTAGGCCCATTAGATTACTGGGGGGTTCCGGTAACCTCCCGGTACTCCGGTAAAATGCCGATTTCACCCGGAACACTTCCAATGTCCAAACATAGGCTTCCAATATATCAATCTTTATGCCTCGACCATTTTGAGACTCCTCGTCATGTCCGTGATCATATCCGGGAATTCGAACAAACTTCGGTACATCAAAATATATAAACTCATAATGAAAAAGTCATCGTAACGTTAAGCGTGCGGACCCTATGGGTTCGAGAACAATGTAGACATGACCGAGACACGTCTCCGGTCAATAACCAATAGCGGAACCTGGATGCTCATATTAGTTCCTACATATTCTATGAAGATCTTTATCGGTCAGACCGCATAACAACATACGATGTTCCCTTTGTCATCGGTTTGTTACTTGCCCGAGATTCGATCGTCGGTATCTCAATACCTAGTTCAATCTCGTTACCGGCAAGTCTCTTTACTCGTTTCGTAATACATCATCTCGCAACTAACTCATTAGTTGCAAGGCTTGCAAGGCTTATGTGATGTGCATTACCGAGAGGGCCCAGAGATACCTCTCCGACAATCGGAGTGACAAATCCTAATCTCGAAATACGCCAATCCAACATGTATCTTTGGAGACACTGGTAGAGCTCCTTTATAATCACCCAGTTACGTTGTGACGTTTGGTAGCACACAAAGTGTTCCTCCGGCAAACGGGAGTTGCATAATCTCATAGTCATAGGAACATGTATAAGTCATGAAGAAAGATATAGCAACATACTAAACGATCGGGTGCTAAGCTAATGGAATGGGTCATGTCAATCACATCATTCTCCTAATGATGTGATCCCGTTTAATCAAATGACAACACATGTCTATGGTTAGGAAACATAACCATCTTTGATTAACAAGCTAGTCAAGTAGAGGCACACTAGTGATGTTTAGTTTGTCTATGTATTCACATAAGTATTATGTTTCTGGATAATACAATGCTAGCATGAATAATAAACATTTATCATGATATAAGGAAATAAATAATAACTTTATTATTGCCTCTAGGGCATATTTCCTTCAGTCTCCCACTTGTACTAGAGTCAATAATCTAGATTACACAGTAATGATTCTAACACTCATGGAGCCTTGGTGCTGATCATGTTTTGCTCGTGGAAGAGGCTTAGTCAACGGGTCTGCAACATTCAGATCCGTATGCATCTTGCAAATCTCTATGTCTCCCACCTGGACTTGATCCCGGATGGAGTTGAAGCGTCTCTTGATGTGCTTGGTTCTCTTGTGAAATCTGGATTCCTTTGCCAAAGCAATTGCACCAGTATCGTCACAAAAGATTTTCATTAGAACCGATGCACTAGGTATGACACCTAAATCAGATATGAACTCCTTCATCTAGACTCCTTCATTTGCTGCTTCCGAAGCAGCTATGTACTCCGCTTCACATGTAGATCCCGCTATGACGCTTTGTTTAGAACTGCACCAACTGTCAGCTCCTCTGTTCAATAAAAACACATATCCGGTTTGCGATTTAGAATCGTCCGGATCAGTGTCAAAGCTTGCATCGACGTAACCATTTACGACGAGCTCTTTGTCACCTCCATAAAGGAGAAACATATCCTTTGTCCTTTTCAGGTATTTCAGGATGTTCTTGACCGCTGTCCAGTGATCCACTCATGGATTACTTTGGTACCTCCCTGCTAAACTAATAGCAAGGCACACATCAGGTCTAGTACACAGCATTGCATACATGATAGAGCCTATGGCTGAAGCATAGGGAACATCTTTCATTTTCTCTCTATCTTCTGCAGTGGTCGGGCATTGAGTCTTACTCAACTTCACACCTTGTAACATAGGCAAGAACCCTTTCTTTGCTTTATCCATTTTGAACTTCTTCAATACTTTGTCAAGATATGTGCTTTGTGAAAGTCCAATTAAGTGTCCCGATCTATCTCTATAGATCTTGATGCCCAATATATAAGCAGCTTCACCGAGGTCCTTCATTGAAAAACTCTTATTCAAATATCCTTTTATGCTATCTAGAAATTCCATACCATTTCCAATCAACAATATGTCATCCACATATAATATCAGAAATGCTACAGAGCTCCCACTCACTTTCTTGTAAATACAAGCTTCTCCAAAAGTCTGTATAAAACCATATGCTTTGATCACACTATCAAAATGTTTATTCCAACTCCGAGAGGCTTGCACCAGTCCATAAATGGATCGCTGGAGCTTGCACACTTTTTTAGCTCCCTTTGGATCGACAAAACCTTCCGGTTGCATCATATACAACTCTTCTTCCAGAAATCCATTCAGGAATGCAGTTTTGACATCCATTTGCCAAATTTCATAATCATAAAATGCGGCAATTGCTAACATGATTCAGACAGACTTAAACATCGCTACGGGTGAGAAGGTCTCATCGTAGTCAATCCCTTGAACTTGTCGAAAACCTTTTGCAACAAGTCGAGCTTTTTAGACGGTAACATTACCGTCAGTGTCAGTCTTCTTCTTGAAGATCCATTTATTCTCAATTGCTTGCCGATCTTTGGGAAAGTCAACCAAAGTCCACACTTTGTTCTCATACATGGATCCCATCTCAGAGTTCATGGCTTCAAGCCATTTTGCGGAATCTGGGCTCACCATCGCTTCTCCATAGTTCATAGGTTCATCATGATCTAGTAGCATGACTTCCAGAACAGGATTACCGTACCACTCTGGTGCGGATCTTACTTTGGTTGATCTACGAGGTTCAGTAGTATGTTGTTCTGAAGTTTCATGATCATCATCATTATCTTCCTCACTAATTGGTGTAGGTGTCATAGAAACCGGTTTCTATGATGTACTACTCTCCAATAAGGGAGCAGGTATAGTTACCTCATCAAGTTCTACTTTCCTCCCACTCACTTCTTTCGAGAGAAACTCCTTCTCTAGAAAGTTTCCGAATTTAGCAACAAAAGTCTTGCCTTCGGATCTGTGATAGAAGGTGTATCCAATAGTTTCCTTTGGATATCCTATGAAGACACATTTCTTCGATTTGGGTTTGAGCTTATCAGGTTGAAGCTTTTTCACATAAGCATCGCAGCCCCAAACTTTCAGAAAACAACTTTGGTTTCTTGCCAAACCACAGTTCATAAGGCGTCGTCTCAACGGATTTTGATGGTGCCCTATTTAACGTGAATGCGGCCGTCTCTAAAGCATAACCCCAAAATGATAACGGTAAATCAGTAAGAGAAATCATAGATCGCAGCATATCTAGTAAAGTACGATTACGACGTTCGGACACACCATTACGCTGTGGTGTTCCGGGCGGCGTGAGTTGTGAAACTATTCCGCATTGTTTCAAATGTACACCAAACTCGTAACTCAAATATTCTCCTCCACGATCAGATCGTAGGAATTTTATTTTCTTGTTACGATGATTTTCAACTTCACTCTGAAATTCTTTGAACTTTTCAAATGTTTCAGACTTATGTTTCATTAAGTAGATATACCCATATCTGCTTAAGGCATCTGTGAAGGTGAGAAAATAACGATATCCTCCACGAGCCTCAACATTCATCGGACCACATACATCTGTATGTATGGTTTCCAACAAATCTGTTGCTCTCTCCATAGTACCGGAGAACGGTGTTTTGGTCATCTTGCCCATAAGGCACGGTTCGCAAGTACCAAGTGATTCATAATCAAGTGGTTCCAAAATTCCATCAGTATGGAGTTTCTTCATGCGCTTTACACCGATATGACCTAAACGGCAGTGCCACAAATAAGTTGCACTATCATTATCAACTTTGCATCTTTTGGCTTCAACATTATGAATATGTGTGTTACTACTATCGAGATTTAATAAGAATAGACCACTCTTCAAGGGTGCATGACCATAAAAGATATTACTCATATAAATAGAACAACCATTATTCTCTAAATTTAAATGAATAACCGTCTCGCATCAAACAAGATCCAGATATAATGTTCATGCTCAACGCTGGCACCAAATAACAATTATTTAGGTCTAATACTAATCCCGAAGGTAGATGTAGAGGTAGTGTGCCGACCGCGATCACATCGACTTTGGAACCATTTCCCACGCGCATCGTCACCTCGTCCTTAGCCAATCTTCGCTTAATCCTTAGTCCCTGTTTCGATTTGCAAATATTAGCAACAGAACCAGTATCAAATACCCAGGTGCTATTGCGAGCTCTAGTAAGGTACACATCAATAACATGTATATCACATATACCTTTGTTCACCTTGCCATCCTTCTTATCCGCCAAATACTTGGGGCAGTTCCACTTCCAGTGACCAGTCTGTTTGCAGTAGAAGCACTCAGTCTCAAGCTTAGGTCCGGACTTGGGTTTCTTCTCCTGACAAACAACTTGTTTGCCATTCTTTTTTGAAGTTCCCCTTCTTCTTCCCTTTGCCCTTTTTCTTGAAACTAGTGGTCTTGTTGACCATCAACACTTGATGCTCCTTCTTGATTTCTACCTTCGCAGCTTTCAGCATTGCGAAGAGCTCGGGAATTATCTTATTCATCCCTTGCATATTATAGTTCATCACGAAGCTCTTGTAGCTAGGTGGAAGTGATTGGAGAATTCTGTCAATGACGCAATCATCTGGAAGATTAACTCCCAATTGAATCAGGTGATTATTATACCCAGACATTTTGGGTATATGCTCACTGACAGAACTGTTCTCCTCCATCTTGCAGCTATAGAACTTATTGGAGACTTCATATCTCTCAATCCGGGCATTTGCTTGAAATATTAACTTCAACTCCTAGAACATCTCATATGCTCCATGACGTTCAAAATGTCGTTGAAGTCCCGATTCTAAGCCGTAAAGCATGGCACACTGAACTATCGAGTAGTCATCAGCTTTGCTCTGCCAGACGTTCATAATATCTGGTGTTGCTCCAGCAACAGGCCTGGCAACCAGCGGTGCTTCCAGGACGTAATTCTTCTGTGCAGCAATGAGGATAATCCTCAAGTTACGGACCCAGTCCGTGTAATTGCTACCATCATCTTTCAACTTTGCTTTCTCAAGGAACGCATTAAAATTCAACGGAACAATAGCACGGGCCATCTATCTACAATCAAACATAAACAAGCAAGATACTATCAGGTACTAAGTTCATGATAAATTTAAGTTCAATTAATCATATTACTAAAGAACTCCCACTTAGATAGACATCCCTCTAATCTTCTAAGTGATTACGTGATCCAAATCAACTAAACCATGTCCGATCATCACGTGAGATGGAGTAGTTTCATTGGTGAACATCACTATGTTGATCATATCTACTATATGATTCACGCTCGACCTTTCGGTCTCCGTGTTCCGAGGCCATATTTGTATATGCTTGGCTCGTCAAGTATAACCTGAGTATTTCGCGTGTGCAACTGTTTTGCACCCGTTGTATTTGAACGTAGAGCCTATCACAACCGATCATCATGTGGTGTCTCAGCACGAAGAACTTTCGCAACGGTGCATACTCAGGGAGAACACTTCTTGATAATTAGTGAGAGATCATCTTAAAATGCTGCCGTCAATCAAAGCAAGATAAGATGCATAAAAGATAAACATCACATGCAATCAATATAAGTGATATGATATGGCCATCATCATCTTGTGCTTGTGATCTCCATCTTCGAAGCATCGTCATGATCACCATCGTCACCGGCGCGACACCTTGATCACCATCGTAGCATCGTTGTCGTCTCGCCAATCTTATGCTTCCACGACTATCGCTACCGCTTAGTGATAAAGTAAAGCATTACAGCGCAATTGCATTGCATACAATAAAGCGAAAACCATATGGCTCCTGCCAGTTGCCGACTACTCGGTTACAAAACATGATCATCTCATACAATAAAATTTAGCATCATGTATTGACCATATCACATCACAACATGCCCTGCAAAAACAAGTTAGACGTCCTCTACTTTGTTGTTGCAAGTTTTACGTGGCTGCTACGGGCTTAAGCAAGAATCAATCTTACCTACGCATCAAAACCACAATGATAGTTCATCAAGTTGGTGCTGTTTTAACCTTCGCAAGGACCGGGCGTAGCCACACTTGGTTCAACTAAAGTTGGAGAAACTGACACCCGCCCGCCACCTGTGTGCAAAGCACGTCGGTAGAACCAGTCTCACGTAAGCATACGCGTAATGTCGGTCTGGGCCGCTTCATCCAACAATACCGCTGAACCAAAGTATGACATGCTAGTAAGCAGTATGACTTATATCGCCCACAACTCACTTGTGTTCTACTTGTGCATATAACATCAACACATAAAACCTAGGCTCGGATGCCACTGTTGGGGAACGTAGTAATTTCAAAAAAAATCCTACGCACACGCAAGATCATGGTGATGCATAGCAACGAGAGGGGAGCGTGTAATCTATGTACCCTCGTAGACCGACAGCAAAAGCGTTATGACAACGCGGTTGATGTAGTCGTACGTCTTCACGGCCCGACCGATCAAGCACCGAAACTACGGTACCTCCGAGTTCTAGCACACGTTCAGCTCGATGACGATCCCCAGACTCCGATCCAGCAAAGTGTCGGGGAAGAGTTCCATCAGCACGACGGCGTGGTGACGATCTTGATGTTCTACTGTCGCAGGGCTTCGCCTAAGCACTACTACAATATTATCGAGGACTATGGTGGAGGGGGGCACCGCACACGGCTAAGAGAACGATCTTGAAGATCAACTTGTGTGTATAGAGGTGCCACCCTGCCCCCGTATATAAAGGAGCAAGGGGGGTGCGGCCGGCCCTAGGAGGAGGCGCGCCGGAGGAGTCCTACTCCTACCGGGAGTAGGACTCCCCCCCTTTCCCTAGTTGGATTAGGACTTGGGGGGAAGGAGGAGAGGGAAGAAAGGAAAGGGGGGGCCCTCCTTGTCCAATTTGGACTTGGGGGGGAAAGGGGCACGCGGCAGCCCCTAGGCCTCCTCTCCTCTTCCTCCACTAGGCCCATTAGGTTACCGGGGGTTCCGGTAACCTCCCGGTACTCCGGTAAAATGTTGATTTCACCCGGAACACTTCCGATGTCCAAACATAGGCTTCCAATATATCAATCTTTATGTCTCGACCATTTCAAGACTCCTCGTCATGTCCGTGATCATATCCGGGACTCCGAACAAACTTCGGTACATCAAAATATATAAACTCATAATGAAAAAGTCATCATAACGTTAAGCGTGCGGACCCTACGGGTTCAAGAACAATGTAGACATGACCGAGACACGTCTCCGGTCAATAACCAATAGCGGAATCTGGATGCTCATATTGGTTCCTACATATTCTACGAAGATCTTTATCGGTCAGACCGCATAACAACATACGTTGTTCCCTTTGTCATCGGTATGTTATTTGCCCGAGATTCGATCGTCGGTATCTCAATACCTAGTTCAATCTCGTTACCGGCAAGTCTCTTTACTCGTTTAGTAATACATCATCTCGCAACTAACTCATTAGTTGCAATGCTTGCAAGGCTTATGTGATGTGCATTACCGAGAGGGCCCAGAGATACCTCTTCGACAATCGGAGTGACAAATCCTAATCTCGAAATACGCCAACCCAACATGTACCTTTGGAGACACTTGTAGAGCTCCTTTATAATAACCCAGTTATGTTGTGACGTTTGGTAGCACACAAAGTGTTCCTCCGGCAAACAGGAGTTGCATAATCTCATAGTCATAGGAACATGTATAAGTCATGAAGAAAGCTATAGCAAGATACTAAACGATCGGGTGCTAAGCTAATGGAATGGGTCATGTCAAGCACATAATTCTCCTAATGATGTGATCCCGTTTAATCAAATGACAACACATGTCTATGGTTAGGAAACATAACCATCTTCGATTAACGAGCTAGTCAAGTAGAGGCACACTAGTGACGTTTAGTTTGTCTATGTATTCACACAAGTATTATGTTTCCAGATAATACAATTCTAGCATGAATAATAAACATTTATCATGATATAAGGAAATAAATAGTAACTTTATTATTGCCTCTAGGGCATATTTCCTTCAGTCGGATCGTGAAGACGTACGACTACATCAACCGTGTTGTGCTAACGCTTCCGCTTTCATTCTACGAGGGTACGTGGACACACTCTCCCCTCTTGTTGCTATGCATCACCATGATCTTGCGTGTGCGTAGGAAAATTTTGAAATTACTACGTTCTCCAACAGTGGCATCCGAGCTAGGTTTTATGCGTTGATGTTATATGCACAAGTAGAACACAAGTGAGTTGTGGGCGATACAAGTCATACTGCTTACCAGCATATCATACTTTGGTTCGGCGGTATTGTTGGATGAAGCGGCCCGGACCTACATTACGCGTACGCTTACGCGAGACTGGTTCTACCGACGTGCTTTGCACACAGGTGGCTGGCGGGTGTCGGTTTCTCCAACTTTAGTTGAACCGAGTGTGGGTACGCCCGGTCCTTGAGAAGGTTAAAACATCATTAACTTGGCGAACTATCGTTGTGGTTTTGATGCGTAGGTAAGAACGGTTCTTGCTCAGCCCGTAGCAGCCACGTAAAACTTGCAACAACAAAGTAGAGGACGTCTAACTTGTTTTTGCAGGGCATGTTGTGATGTGATATGGTCAAGACATGATGCTATATTTTATTGTATGAGATGGTCATGTTTTGTAACCGAGTTATCGGCAACTGGCAGGAGCCATATGGTTGTCGCTTTATTGTATGCAATGCAATCGCCCTGTAATTGCTTTACTTTATCACTAAGCGGTAGCGACAGTCGTAGAAGCAATAGTTGGGGAGACGACAACGATGCTACGATGGAGATCAAGGTGTCGCGCCGGTGACAATGGTGATCATGATGGTGCTTCGGAGATGGAGATCACAAGCACAAGATGATGATGGCCATATCATATCACTAATATTGATTGCATGTGGTGTTTATCTTTTATGCATCTTATTTTGCTTTGATTGACAGTAGCATTATAAGATGATCTCTCACTAAATTTCAAGATAAAAAGTGTTCTCCCTGAGTATGCATCGTTGCCAAAGTTCGTCGTGCCCAGACACCACGTGATGATCGGGTGTGATAAGCTCTACGTCCATCTACAACGGTTGCGAGCCAGTTTTGCACACACAGAATACTCAGGTTAAACTTGACGAGCCTAGCATATGCAGATATGGTCTCGGAACACTGAGACCGAAAGGTCGAGCGTGAATCATATAGTAGATATGATCAACATAGTGATGTTCACCATTGAAAACTACTCCATTTCACGTGATGATCGATTATGGTTTAGATGATTTGGATCACGTGATCACTTTGATGATTAGAGGGATGTCTATCTAAGTGGGAGTTCTTAAGTAATATGATTAATTGAACTTAAATTTATCATGAACTTAGTACCTGATAGTATTTTGCATGTCTATGTTTGTTGTAGATAGATGGCTCGTGTTGTTGTTCCATTGAATTTTAATGCGTTCATTGAGAAAGCAAAGTTGAAAGATGATGGTAGCAATTACACGGACTGGGTCCGTAACTTGAGGATTATCCTCATTGCTGCACAGAAGAATTACGTCCTGGAAGCACCGCTAGGTGCCAAACCTGCTACAGGAGCAACACCAGATGTTATGAACGTCTGGCAGAGCAAAGCTGATGACTACTCGATAGTTTAGTGTGCCATGCTTTACGGCTTTGAACCGGGACTTCAACGACGTTCTGAACGTCATGGAGCATATGAGATGTTCCAGGAGTGGAAGTTAATATTTCAAGCAAATGCCCGGATTGAGAGATATGAAGTCTCCAATAAGTTCTACAGCTGCGAGATGGAGGAGAATAGTTCTGTCAGTGAGCATATACTCAGAATGTATGGGTATAACAATCACTTGATTCAACTGTGAGTTAATCTTCCGGATGATAGCGTCATTGACAGAATTCTTCAATCACTGCCACCAAGCTACAAGAGCTTCGTGATGAACTATAATATGCAAGGGATGGATAAGACGATTCCCGAGCTCCTCGCAATGCTAAAGGCTGCCGAGGTAGAAATCAAGAAGGAACATCAAGTGTTGATGGTCAATAAGACCACCAGTTTCAAGAAAAAGGGCAAAGGGAGGAAGAAGGGGAACTTCAAGAAGAATAGCAAACAAGTTGCTGCTCAAGAGAAGAAACCCAAGTTTGGACCTAAGCCTGAGATTGAGTGCTTCTACTCCAAGCAGACTGGTCACTGGAAGCGGAACTGCCCCAAGTATTTGGCGGATAAGAAGGATGGCAAGGTGAACAAAGGTATATGTGATATACATGTTATTGATGTGTACCTTACCAGAGCTCGCGGTAGCACCTGGGTATTTGATAGTGGTTCTGTTGCTAATATTTGCAACTCAAAACAGGGAATACGGATTAAGCAAACACTGGCTAAGGTCGAGGTGACGATGCGCGTGGGAAATGGTTCCGAAGTCGATGTGATCGCTGTCGGCACGCTACCTCTACATCTACCTTCGTGATTAATTTTAGACCTAAATAATTGTTATTTGGTGCCAGCATTGAGCATGAACATTATATTTGGATCTTGTTTGATGCAAGACGGTTATTCATTTAAATCTGGGAATAATGGTTGTTCTATTTATATGAGTAATATCTTTTATGGTCATGCACCCTTGAAGAGTGGTCTATTTTTGATGAATCTCGATAGTAGCGATACACATATTCATAATGTTGAAGCCAAAAGATGCAGAGTTGATTATGATAGTGCAACTTATTTGTGGCACTGGCGTTTGGGTTATATTGGTGTAAAGCGCATGAAGAAACTCCATACTGATGGACTTTTGAAATCACTTGATTATGAATCACTTGGTACTTGCGAAACATGCCTCATGGGCAAGATGACTAAAACGCCGTTCTCCGGAACTATGGAGCGAGCAACTGATTTGTTGGAGATCATACATACTGATGTATGTGGTCCAATGAATGTTGAGGCTCGCGGCGGGTGTCGTTATTTTCTCACCTTCACAGATGATTTAAGCAGATATGGGTATATCTACTTAATGAAACATAAGTCTGAAACATTTGAAAAGTTCAAATAATTTCAGAGTGAAGTTGAAAATCATCGTAACAATAAAATAAAGTTTCTATGATCTGATCATGGAGGAGAATATTTGAGTTATGAGTTTGGTCTACATTTGAAACAATGCGGAATAGTTTCGCAACTCACGCCACCCGGAACACCACAGCGTAATGTTGTGTCTAAACGTCGTAATCGTACTTTACTAGATATGGTACGATCTGTGATGTCTCTTACTGATTTACCGCTATCGTTTTGGGGTTATACTTTAGAGACGGCCGCATTCACGTTAAATAGGGCACCATCAAAATTCATTGAGACGACACCTTATGAACTATGGTTTGGCAAGAAACCAAAGTTGTCGTTTCTTAAAGTTTGGGGCTGCGATGCTTATGTGAAAAAGCTTCAACCTGATAAGCTCGAACCCAAATCGGAGAAATGTGTCTTCATAGGATACCCAAAGGAAACTGTTGGGTACACCTTCTATCACAGATCCAAAGGCAAGACATTCATTGCTAAGAATGGATCCTTTCTAGAGAAGGAGTTTCTCTCGAAAGAAGTGAGTGGGAGGAAAGTAGAACTTGATGAGGTAACAGTACTTGCTCCCTTATTAGAAAGTAGTTCATCACATAAATCGGTTCATGTGACGTCTACACCAATTAGTGAGGAAGTTAATGATGATGATCATGAAACTTGAGATCAAGTTGTTACTGAACCTCGTAGGTCAACTAGAGCAAGATCCGCACCAGAGTGGTATGGTAATCCTGTTCTGGAGGTTACGTTACTAGACCATGATGAACCTACGAACTATGAAGAAGCGATGGTGAGCCCAGATTCCACAAAATGGCTTGAGGCCGTGAAATCTGAGATGGGATCCATGTATGAGAACAAAGTGTGGACTTTGGTTGACTTGCCCAATGATCGGCAAGCCATCGAGAATAAATGGATCTTCAAGAAGAAGACGGACGTTGACGGTAATGTTACTGTCTATAAAGCTCAACTTGTTGCAAAAGGTTTTCAACAAGTTCAAGGGATTGACTAAGATGAGACCTTCTCACCCGTAGCGATGCTTAAGTCTGTCCGAATCATGTTAGCAATTGCCGCATTTTATGATTATGAAATTTGGCAAATGGATGTCAAAACTGCATTCCTGAATGGATTTCTGGAAGAAGAGTTGTATATGATGCAACCGGAAGGTTTTGTCGATCCAAAGGGAGCTAAAAAAGTGTGCAAGCTCCAGCGATCCATTTATGGACTGGTGCAAGCCTCTCGGAGTTGGAATAAACATTTTGATAGTGTGATCAAAGCATATGGTTTTATACAGACTTTTGGAGAAGCTTGTATTTACAAGAAAGTGAGTGGGAGCTCTGTAGCATTTCCGATATTATATGTGGATGACATATTGTTGATTGGAAATGGTATGGAATTTCTAGATAGCATAAAAGGATATTTGAATAAGAGTTTTTCAATGAAGGACCTCGGTGAAGCTGCTTATATATTGGGCATCAAGATCTATAGAGATAGATCGGGACGCTTAATTGGACTTTCACAAAGCACATATCTTGACAAAGTATTGAAGAAGTTCAAAATGGATAAAGCAAAGAAAGGGTTCTTGCCTATGTTACAAGGTGTGAAGTTGAGTAAGACTCAATGCCCGACCACTGCAGAAGATAGAGAGAAAATGAAAGATGTTCCCTATGCTTCAGCCATAGGCTCTATCATGTATGCAATGCTGTGTACTAGACCTGATGTGTGCCTTGCTATTAGTTTAGTAGGGAGGTACCAAAGTAATCCATGAGTGGATCACTGGACAGCGGTCAAGAACATCCTGAAATACCTGAAAAGGACAAAGGATATGTTTCTCCTTTATGGAGGTGACAAAGAGCTCGTCGTAAATGGTTACGTCGATGCAAGCTTTGACACTGATCCGGACGATTCTAAATCGCAAACCGGATATGTGTTTTTATTGAACGGAGGAGCTGACAGTTGGTGCAGTTCTAAACAAAGCGTCATAGCGGGATCTACATGTGAAGCGGAGTACATAGCTGCTTCGGAAGCAGCAAATGAAGGAGTCTGGATGAAGGAGTTCATATCCGATTTAGGTGTCATACCTAGTGCATCGGTTCTAATGAAAATCTTTTGTGACGATACTGGTGCAATTGCTTTGGCAAAGGAATCTAGATTTCACAAGAGAACCAAGCACATCAAGAGACGCTTCAACTCCATCCGGGATCAAGTCCAGGTGGGAGACATAGAGATTTGCAAGATACATACGGATCTGAATGTTGCAGACCCGTTGACTAAGCCTCTTCCACGAGCAAAACATGATCAGCACCAAGGCTCCATGAGTGTTAGAATCATTACTGTGTAATCTAGATTATTGACTCTAGTACAAGTGGGAGACTGAAGGAAATATGCCCTAGAGGCAATAATAAAGTTATTATTTATTTCCTTATATCATGATAAAAGTTTATTATTCATGCTAGAATTGTATTAACCGGAAACATGATACATGTGTGAATACATAGACAAACAGAGTGTCACTGGTATGCCTCTACTTGACTAGCTCGTTGATCAAAGATGGTTATGTTTCCTAGCCATAGACAAAGAGTTGTCATTTGATTAACGTGCACTACAAAAAAAAGACACATACGTGACATTTTGGGCCGAACGAAATTTTTTTCTGTCATACATATGACACTTCTATGACGATAATTGTGACAAAACCTGGTATCATCATAGATGTGGTGGGCTCCTACTTCTATGACAAAAAATCATGAAAGAAAATGGGCTTTTCGTCCTGGGCGGGCCGGAGACGCAGCTGCATGACATTCCTTGGGCCGCCCATGACGGAAAAACCCGTGGTAGAAGCGAGGGGGAGGAAAATTTTCGGGGAGTTCCTAGTTACGGTGGGAGGTGGGGGGCCGAGCGATGCGCGCTTCTCTCGTACACATACGCGCGTGTGTGCGAGGCGTTGGCTCTAACTGAACCCGAGCGAGGCGTTGGGCTCTAACTGAACCCGAGCGATTGCACTGCAGGCTACGCGTTACTGAACCCGAGCGGTCGATCGATGGTTGTTAACTGAACCCGGTCGAGCGATTCCTTCGCTACTGCTGCTAACTGAAGCTGATCGATGCTGCCTCTGGATGAACAATGAGCACTGCGGGGGGGTTGGATGACCAGTTCCCGGTGGGGGTGGATGAACAGGACCCCATGGTGTTGCCTTTGGATGAACAGGACCCCGATCGATCGAGCCGGTTGGGGCTGGATGAACAGGACCCCGTGGAGGGCTGGATGAACAGGACCACCCCGTGGAGGGCAGGATGAACAGTAGATGGTGGAGGGCAGGATGAACAGTAGCCCGTGGAGACGGCTGGTTGAACAATAGCCGGTGGAGTAGCGCGCGATGGAGGCTGGATGAACAGGAGCCCGTGGATGAACAGTCGCAGGTGGAGGCTGGAGGAGGTCGACGGTGGATGAACAATAGATCGTGGAGGCTGGAGGGGGTCGACGGTGGAGATGAACAGTATCCCGTGGAGTCCCGTTTTGCGGTACGCCACACCCCTCCTGATGAACAGGACCCTCGTTTCGACCGTAGCGCTCCAACACAAGTCTGTTTCGTCCGTTTTGCGGTACGCCACACCCCCTCCCGATCAACAGGACCCCCTTTTCGACTGTAGGAGGTCCGTTTCCTCCATTTTGCGGTATGCCAGACCCCTCCGGATGAACAGGATCTCGTTTCGAATGTGGCCGGTCGAACACAAGGCCGTTTCCTCCGTTATGCGGTACGCCAGGCCTCGTTTCCATCGCCTGTTCCGTCCAAGCCCTCCCGATGAACACGACGCATTCTGTTGCCTCCCCATGAACACGACGATGACGCTATTTCTCCGTTCCGACCCAGCCATGTACACGAGCCCTGGTCGTACGTATGCGTGAGTAGGCGTTCGAGACCCCGCCCGTATGTACACATACGTGGTTGTATTTTCTTTCCTTCACCCTGGCCGTTGTACGTACGTGTACATGCTACGTGCGCGCCTCTACTACGACACGTGCGCGCCTCTACATCGACTAGTATATATGTACGTACGTGTTCGCGACCAGAATGACAACGCTATGTACGCTTCGACCAGGTGGGTCCCGACTGTCAGGCACTTCCTTGCATGCGAAGATGTAGCTGGTGGGTCCCAGCAGTCAGGGGGGCGAAATATGTTGGCCCGTCCGGTGGGTCCCCGCTTTCAGGTGGAGAAATAATTATTTTGCACATAATAAGGAGGCACTTCATTGTTGCGGCCGTCGACCCAGCTGTCAGCCTCTCCACGTAGAGTCCATGTCCAATGGAAGTCGTTCCTTGACCATGTTGACCATGCCACGCCGAGAGCACCAGGGCGGTGGACGACGACGAGGCCTAGGAAGGGGATGACGTGGAGCCGGGGAAGACGCGGCAGTGGATGCCCACGCGTAGAGGAGTACGAGGGTTCACTGGTTCGCAGCGGTGTGAGGCTGCCGTCGCCATAGAATAACAGGGGGTGTGGGTGAGTAGAGGGATGGTCTGGCCAGCGGTGGGAGTAGTAGGGGGCGGTGAGGCCTCCGCCGCATCACAGCCGGCCACGGGAGGCAGGAGCACGAGGCACGACCGGCGCTGGTTTGGGCAGCTGGAGCAAGAAGACCAAAGGTTGAAGAAGCACTACGGCCGTTGGATGGACATCGTACGGTCACTAGAGCTAGAATCGTGCATATTGACTAAGTTGACAAAGCCCTTCGTCCTCGTCAACTTAGTAGGCCCACAAGTCAGCCTCCCACCAAGGTGGGTCCCAGCTAGCAGGGGGTATTCATTTTTTTGAGCGTAATAAGGAGGCACTTCCTTGCGTGCGAAGATATAGTTGGTGGGTCCGAGCTGTCAGCGGCGGTGATAACCCACAAGTATAGGGGATCAATTGTAGCCTCTTTCGATAAGTAAGAGTGTCGAACCCAACGAGGAGCTAAAGGTAGAACAAATATTCCCTCAAGTTCTATCGACCACCGATACAACTCTACGCACGCTTGACGTTCGCTTCACCTAGAACAAGTATGAAACTAGAAGTACTTTGTAGGTATTTTTGGATAGCTTTGCAAGAAATTAAAGAGTGAGTAAATAAAAGCTAGGGGTTGTTTAGATAAAGACACAACTAAATTAGTTTTAGTAGAGAGCTTTTGTCAACAAGAAAGTTATTTGTCCCTAGGCAATCGATAACTAGACCGGTAATCATTATTGCAATTTTATTTGAGGGAGAGGCATAAGCTAACATACTTTCTCTACTTGGATCATATGCACTTATGATTGGAACTCTAGCAAGCATCCGCAACTACTAAAGATTCATTAAGGTAAAACCCAACCATAGCATTAAAGTATCAAGTCCCCTTTATCCCATACGCAAACAACCTACTTACTCGGGTCTATGCTTCTGTCACTCACGCCACCCACCATAAGCAAATCATGAACATATTGCAAACCCTACAGTGGGAATCCCTCACGCTTGTGCGACACGGAGAGCACCATAGGACAACAGCAATAATAAAACATACAACTCAAACCAATCTTGATCATCAAATAGCCATTAGGACAAAACAGATCTACTCAAACATCATAGGATAGCCATACATCATTGGGAAATAATATATAGCGTTGAGCACCATGTTTAAGTAGAGATTACAGCGGGTAAGAGAGAGGTTACACCGCTACATAGAGGGGGGAAGAGTTGGTGATGATGGCGGTGAAGTTGTTGGTGAAGATGGCGGTGATGATGATGGCCCCGGCAGCGCTCCGGCGCCACCGGAAGCAAGCGGGAGAGGGGTCCCCTTCTTCTTATTCTTCATTGACCTCCTACCTGGATGGGAGAAGGGTTTCATGGTCCTTGGCTCCCATGGTGTGGGAGGGGCAAGAGCCCCTCCGATATTGGATCAATCTCTCTGTCTCTCTCTGTTTCTGCGTTCTCCCTTGGCTCTGTTTCACCGTTTCATGTATATATGGAGATCCCTAACTTCAATTGGCCTAAAACCTTTGCCATGATTTTTTTCCGAATATTAGCTTTCTTGCGGCAAAAGAAGAGCGTCAACCGCCTTACGGTGGGTTCACGAGGGTAGGGGGCGCGCCCCCTGCCTCGTGACCACCTCGGGCACTGGTTCGCGTTGATTTTCCTTCCGAATTTTCCATATTTTCCAAAAATAAGCTCCGTCCGTTTTTATCCTGTTTGGACTCCGTTTGATATGGATATTCTGCGAAACCAAAAACATGCAACAGACAGGAACTGGCACTGGGCACTGGATCAATATGTTAGTCCCAAAAATAGTAGAAAAAGTTGCCAAAAGTATATGAAAGTTCGATAATATTGGCATGGAACAATCAAAAATTATAGATACGACGGAGACGTATCAGCATCCCCAAGCTTAATTCCTGCTCGTCCTCGAGTAGGTAAATGATAAAAAAGATAATTTTTGATGTGGAATGCTACCTAGCATAATCTTGATCATATGTCTAATCATGGCATGAATATTAAGACATGAGTGATTCAAAGCAATAGTCTATCATTTGACATAAAAACAATAATACTTCAAGCCCACAAATAAAGCAATCATGTCTTTTCAAAATAACAAGGCCAAAGAAAGTTATCCCAACAAAATCATATAGTCTGGCTATGCTCCATCTTCACCACACAAAATACTCACATCATGCGCAACCCCGATGACAAGCCAAGCAATTGTTTCATACTTTTGACGTTCTCAAACCTTTTCAACTTTCACGCAATACATGAGCGTGAGACATGGACATAGCACTATAGGTGGAATAGAATATGATGGTGGAGAAGACAAAAAGGAGAAGATAGTCTCACATCAACTAGGCGTATCAACGGGCTATGGAGATGCCCATCAATAGATATCAATGTGAGTGAGTAGGGATTGCCATGCAACGGATGCACTAGAGCTATAAGTATATGAAAGCTCAAACTGAAACTAAGTGGGTGTGCATCCAACTTGCTTGCTCATGAAGACCTAGGGCATTTGAGGAAGCCCATCGTAGGAATATACAAGCCAAGTTCTACAATTAAAATTCCCACTAGTATATGAAAGTGATAACCCAAGAGACTCTCTATATGAAGAACATGGTGCTACTTTGAAGCACAAGTGTGGTAAAAGGATAGTAACATTGCCCCTTCTCTCTTTTTCTCTCGTTTTTTTTGTTTTTTTTTGTTTTTTCTTTTTTTCTTTTTTTTGTAGGCTTCTTTGGCCTCTCTCTCTTTTTTGGGGGGGCTTCCTTGGCCACTTTTATTTTGATAACCTCACATGGGACAATGTTCTAATAATGAAGATCATCACACTTTTATTTACTTACAACTCGATATCTAGAACAAAGATATGACTCTATATGAATGTCTCCGGCGGTGTACCAGGATGTGCAATGATCTAGCGTAGCAATGACATCAAAAAACGGACAAGCCATGAAAACATCATGCTAGCTATCTTTCGATCATGCAAAGCAATATGACAATGAATGCTCAAGTCATGTATATGATGATGACGAAAGTTGCATGGCAATATATCTCGGAATGGCTATGGAAATGCCATGATAGGTAGGTATGGTGGCTGTTTTGAGGAAGGTATATGGTGGGTTTATGGTACCGGCGAAAGTTGCGCAGTACTAGAGAGGCTAGTAATGGTGGAAGGGTGAGAGTGCGTATAATCCATGGACTCAACATTAGTCATAAAGAACTCACATACTTATTGCAAAAATCTATTAGTCATTGTCGGTGTCAAAACAGGCGGATCTCGGGTAGGGGGTCCCGAACTGTGCGTCTAGGCCGAATGGTAACAGGAGGCAAGGAACATGATGTTTTACCCAGGTTCGGGCCCTCTTGATGGAGGTAAAACCCTACATCCTGCTTGATTAATATTGATCATATGGGTAGTACAAGAGTAGATCTACCACGAGATCAAGGAGGCTAAACCCTAGAAGCTAGCCTATGGTATGATTGTTGTATGATGAAGTTGTCCTACGGACTAAAACCCTCCGGTTTATATAGACACCGGAGAGGGTTAGGGTTACACAAAGTCGGTTACAATGGTAGGAGATCTTGAATATCCGCATCGCCAAGCTTGCCTTCCACGCCAAGGAAAGTCCCATCCGGACACGGGACGAAGTCTTCAATCTTGTATCTTCATAGTCCTGGAGTCCGGCTGAAGGTATAGTCCGGCTACCCGAACACCCCCTAATCTAGGACTCCTCAGTAGCCCCTGAACCAGGCTTCAATGACGATGAGTCCGGTGCGTAGATTGTCTTCGGCATTGCAAGGCGGGTTCCTCCTCCAAATTATTCATAAAAGTTTGTAAACACCAAGAGTAGTGTCCGGCTCTGCAAAATAAGTTTCCACGTATTGCCACAGAGAGAATAATATTAACACAAATCTAATCTGCTGACGTATTCCGCAGCGTGACATCACACTACGGCCAAGCCTTTATTCGAATCGTTTTCACTTTTCCACCTCAGCATGTTTTGCGAGGCGGTTTCCTTGGCACGTCTTGTCAAAGCAGAGATCGTGTCCCCCATTTATGGGATTCTCATCAATACGGACGTGGGTAACCCAACCGCGCCATTTATCATGGCGCTTGGGAGGCAAGCGAGTTTTACTAGGGCGGTGGGGACGCATAGTCGCATCCGCCCATATAAGGGGATAAGGATCCACCTTTTTACCTACGCCTTCTTCCTCCTTTGCCTATCCATCTTCTGCGCACCCGAGCTCCAGCGCTCAAGCCCGCACTTCCTACCTCAACCTTCTCCAACAATGTCCGGAGTGGGAGGCAAGTGGATGGTCTCCTCCATCACGGAGGGCCATGTCAAAAAGCTAAGGAAGGCCGGATACATGTCCAAAGACATCGCGCACCGGCTTCCTGAGGAGGGGCAGCTTCTCCCCACCCCAAGGCCCCATGAGAGGGTAGTATTTCTTCCCCACTTCCTCCGCGGACTGGGTTTTCCTCTCCACCCATTTGTCCGCGGTCTCATGTTCTACTATGGCCTAGATTTCCACGATCTGGCCCCGAACTTCATCCTCAATATCTCGGCGTTTATCGTCGTGTGCGAGGCTTTCCTCTGCATCCGCCCCCATTTCGGCCTCTGGCTCAGGACCTTCAACGTCAAGCCAAAGGTGGTGCGCGGCAACCAGGCGGAGTGCGGAGGTGCCATGGCGGGCAAAATAGCCAACGTCCTATGGCTCGAGGGCTCCTTTGTGGAGACCTTGAAGGGGTGGCAGTCAGGGTGGTTTTACATCACCGAGCCACGCGATCCGAAGTGGATCGCAGCCCCTGAATTCCGATCCGGACCCCCTACGCGGCTCACGTCCTGGAAGGAGACGGGCTTGTCGTGGGGCGATGAAGAAGAAGTGACCGGACTGCAAAAATGCATCCAGTCCCTGGTGAACAAGCAGCTCAAGCTTGTCAACGTAGTCCAGGTCATGCTCGTCCGCCGGATCCTTCCGTGTCAAGAACGGGACTTCGATCTGTGGGAGTTCAACCCGATGCAGCATCGAACTCTGAGGAGGCTCTTCGACATGACGTACGAAGATGTCTGGAGGGGGCTAACCAAAGGCGCCGAGGCTCCCACATCCGCCTCCGAAGACCGTGGATTCAGCTCGCAGCGTCCTACTGGCGAGGTAAAATATTTTCATCTTTTACAGGATGTTAAGTTTTCTTCATAGTTTGACTCTATGCGGGATCTAAACTCCCTCACCTTTGACAGGATTGGCGGGCGAAGTCCGTACTTATTAACTGTCCGGCTCCCTTGCCCGAAGACCCAGCCCCTGCTCTCCTAGTGAAGCTGCTGGTCTCGGCACCTTATGTGGTGCCGGAGAAGAAGGCCAAGAAGAAGAAGGCCACGAGGACTCGAAAGAGTTCCCAGCATATGGTGGTGTCGGACTCGTCGTCCGACGAGTCCGAGACGCACTCCTCCCGTGAAGATGACGAGGAGGAAGAAGAGACCTCTCCCCCTCCAGCGGGGGGAGGAAAGAAGAGGAAGGCAGCCCCAGTAGGGGAGGCCGAAGGGTCCAAGAAGAGGAAAACCCCTCCGCCGGACTACGCCCCCGACGCCGACGAGGACGAAGAGGAGTGGCCGGACAGGGCCAAGCGTCCGGCGAAATCGTAAGTGTTCGGATACCAGAGTAACTCATGATATTCCTTTTGTTGCGCAGCTTTCCCTAATGTCAAATATAATCATGCAGCCAGCCCAAGGACGGGCTCGACGAGTCGTCGAGCGGCTCCCTGGATTCATCGGACGTGAATTCAGTTCTGCCCGCTGCCTCCCCTTGTGCTATGGATGACGCCGAAGTGGCGTCGCGACAAGCTCCGGGGCAAGAGGAGGTGGTCCAGGAGGAACCGTGAGGCGACCTCCCGGACTCCAGGAATAAATGGGACCAGACCCCGCAGGGCTCCAAGTCCGGCTTTAAGCCGGACACCGCACCGGAATCATCAACGGTTCCGGACCGCGGCAGGCGAACTCCTGCCAAGAGGAGCAAGCCTATTGAGCGGGCGTCCTCCATCCAACCGGAGGCGCCGGACAACCTGCTGGAGGTGCTTAAGGGCGCCTCCATCGACGAGGAGCATCGTACCATCATGAGTACGGTGGTCCAGAAGGTTCGGCCCGCCAAATGCGGACTGACTGAAGCTTGTGCTAGCCTTCTAACAGGCTTCGAGGTAAGTAAAAAATATGTAAAAATATTACCGCATAGACAGTAGCCCCTGAAGCTCTGTTTGGCGTTTGGAAAGAAAAGCCGAATAGAGGATCTATTAAATATCGCAGGAGTCTAACTAAAAAGGAGTCAATATACGTATGCAGGCTTCGCTGCTGGCCACCGCCGCACTGACTGCGGAGGTGGGTGCCCTGAAGCAGGGCCTCGAGCGGACCGAGCAAGAGCTCGGCCTTGCCAAACGGCAGCTCGAGGAGAAAGAAGGTAAGAGATACCTTATAGAAAAAATGCCTATAAGAAGACTTGCAAAAAATGACAGGAGCACACTGCTTATTGTAGGGGCCACAACTGAGGTGGCGACCCTCAAGCAGGCGCTGTCCGAGGCCAAGAAGAAAGCGGCCACGGAGCGCACCGAGCGGGAGAAATTTGAGGCGCAGGTTGGCGAGGTGCAGCAAGAGCTTCAGGCTCTCATGAAAAAACATGAGAGTTTGGAGCTAGACTCAAAGACGCGAGCGTCCGAGCTTGCTGCGGCCCTTTAAACTGCCAAATCTGCCAAGGCCGAAGCCCAGAAGGCCCTCCAGGAATTGGATGCGGTGAAAAAGATAGCGGCGGGTAAGGCATTCTCTATGCAAAGCAGACATATAAAAGTAAACTACTTGTTACTTACCTGAATTCGGAGCTCTCCAGGGGCATTCGCAGATCTTCCCCGCAGCGTATCCGATGCCGCCGCATTCTACCGAGCCGAGGAAGGCAGCTCGATGGAGAAGGTGTTCTGGTCTCAGTACGCTGAGGCCGGAGACCCTATGCCCTTGAGCGACCAGCTGAAGCAGCTATTCGAGCTCCACAAGGCGGCCGAACAGGCCCTGAAGGGCTTCATAGTTCGGCTGTGGCCTGGAGAGGCCCTACCTGGGAGCTACTTCGGACTGGTGCGGCGGCTGGTGGAGGCTTGTCCAAGGCTCGAGGTCATCAAGCGCTCTGTCTGCATCAAAGGTGCCCGTAGGGCCCTTGCCCGTGCAAAGGTGCACTGGGGTAAGCTGGACGATGAGAAGCTTGTGAGGGACGGGCCGCCGCCGGGGAAGGAGCATCGCAAGCCCAAGAACTATTACAAGGATGTTATGGCTGGTGCCCGCCTTATGGCGGATGAATGTACCAAGGATGTAGTTTTTGAATGAACTCGCTCGTGTTATCCTGTGCGCTAAAAACTTGTTCATATGCGCTAAGCAATGCTTGTTGAACTTAAAATATTACTTTCTGTGCGGCCGTTTATCAAAAAATTGAGAGATGGCCAGTCGTCGGCTTCTGCCCCCATGCCACTAGTGCTGGAGTGTTCGGGATAAACCTGAGCGCTCTTTTTCCCATGATTGGGTCCGTCGAGGGAGGCGATCAGCACGACGAACAAGGCAATCGGACTATAATGCTTGAACACTCTCACTTAGCCATAGAACTCTATAATTTTAAATTTCGGTGAAGCCCCTAGTATTCGGAAGACCGAGTTCGGGGTGCTATCCACGCCTTGGCCGGACAAAGCCGGTTCCTCGCTCGAAGTGGCATAAGTCTTTAAGGACTCGAAAAACCTCTTGAACAGCGACCGGTATCTCGCTTCATCATGACAGTCGGTTTTAGCTTTCTCTACTGAGGTGCTCAGCCGAGCTCAACTGGGGCACAATCGCAGTAGTTCTCCTAGTGCTACCTTAGCCGATATAGCGGAATGTAAGGCACCAAAACATAGGAGCCGAGCAAACCCAACCATTGACCCAAATCATGATTCGGAGCCGATGCATATAGTGCTATAAGTTCGGGGTGCCGCACTTGTGAAAGTGTACGGACTTCTCACGCCATATAGATGGGTACTGAAGCCCCTGACATATTTTGCCGTACCACAGTGTACGGATGTGACATGTTATTAATAAACATATATATAAAGAGGATAATGCAAAAAATAGACAAAAAGCTATGCATTGTTTATAGAAAGGCTGCTATGAAAGTGGAACGATACAAATAGTGCGATAAGCAAAAGAAATTAGACTATTTAACATGTCCCGGCCAGGGGCAGGCCGCGGAATTGTATTAAAAAATAGGTATACTGCTCGCAATAGAGACCACCTGGGAGTTCCATAATGCGGCGTGGCTTGTCTGCTTTCCTGGATCTTGCATCGTTTGTGCGGCAGTTGAATTGCCAAACGGGTCGTCCGAAGTATGGAGTCCTGAGAGTAAGAGAAAAAAAGGAATCCGGCAGCCCCTGGTGCGGTTTAAGCCGTTTTTCGGGCGTACCGTGATAGTGCCCCTTTCCCTGTCCCCATGGTATTTCAAGAGCGTAGTTATGTACGCGAAGCGCTGGGTTCGCTATATCGCGAGGGCTAGGGTTGGGGCCGCATTGCTACGCTAGCTCAGAACGTGCCAGGCGGTCTTGTTGTAGGGTACTCCGGGCGCGCTTGACAGTGTCCGGCTTTTTGAAGGCCGAACTGGAGAACTGCCTAGAGAGGCTGCTTTGTACTTCTGCTGCGAGCGCCACCGTGTGCTCCTCTGTTCGGAGGGAGCATTCAGTGTTCCCATTGACCGTGATTACTCCTCTAGGGCCTGGCATCTTGAGCTTGAGGTATGCATAGTGCGGTACCGCGTTGAATTTTGCGAATGTGGTTCGCCCGAGCAGTGCGTGATAGCCACTATGGAACGGGACTATGTCGAAGATTAACTCCTCGCTTTGGAAGTTATCCGGAGATCCGAAGACCACTTCCAGTGTGACTGAGCCTGTACAGTTGGCTTTTACACCTGGTATAATGCCTTTAAAGGTCGTTTTGGTGGGCTTGATCCTCGAGGGATCTATGCCCATTTTTCGCATTGTATCCTGGTAAAGCAGGTTCAGGCTACTGCCGCCGTCCATGAGGACTCTTGTGAGATGAAATCCGTCAATGATTGGGTCTAGAACCAATGCAGCGAAGCCGCCGTGACGGATGCTAGTGGGGTGGTCCCTTCGATCAAAGGTGATCGGGTAGGAGGACCATGGGTTGAACTTTGGGGCGACTGGCTCCATCACATATACGTCCCGTAACGCAGGCCTCCACTCCCTCTTGGGGATGTGGGTTGCGTATATCATGTTCACCATCCGCACTTGCGGGGGAAATCCCTTCTGTCCACTGTTGTTCGGCGGCCTGGGATCCTCCTCGTTGTCGCTATGCAGCCCCTTGTCTTTGTTTTCGGCTCTTAACTTGCTTGCCTGCTTGAACACCCAACAATCCCTGTTGGTGTGATTGGCTGGCTTTTCGGGGGTGCCATGTATCTGGCACAAGCGGTCGAGTATTCGGTCCAAACTGGACGGGCCCTGAGTATTTCTTTTGAACGGCTTTTCCCGTTGACCGGATTTGTAGCCTCGGAATCCGGCATTAACTGCCGTATCCTCGTTGCTGTCGCTGTTAACGCGGCGCTTTTGTTTTTTCCGACGCGACCTGTCGCTTTTGTCCTTGGTATTCGAATTACCAGGGTTCTTGGTTAAATTGTTGCTGCGAGCTAACCAGCTGTCTTCTCCCGCGCAAAAGCGGGTCATGAGTGTCGTGAGGGCTGCCATAGATTTCGGTTTTTCCTGTCCCAGGTGCCGGGCAAGCCACTCGTCACGGATATTATGCTTGAAGGCCGCTAAGGCCTCTGCGATGGACAGTCGACTATCTGGTTTTTCTTTGTTAGGAACCGTGTCCAGAATTGCCTGGCCGATTCCTCTGGCTGCTGAATTATGTGGCTTAGGTCATCGGCGTCCGGTGGTCACACATAAGTGCCCTGGAAGTTATCAAGGAATGCGGCTTCCAGGTCCTCCCAAGAACCGATTGAGTCTGCTGGCAAGCTGTTAAGCCAATGCCGGGCCGGTCCCTTAAGTTTGAGTGGGAGGCATTTGATGGCGTGTAGATCATCACCGCGGGCCATGTGGATATGAAGGAGATAATCCTCGATCCATACCGCAGGATCTGTTGTGCCATCGTACAATTCCATGTTTACAGGTTTGAAGCCCTCGGGGATTTTATGATCCATTACTTCATCTGTGAAGCATAGTGGGTGTGCGGCGCCTCTGTATTGGGCTATATCACGAAGCAGCTCGAAGGAGCTTTGTCTGTTGAGTTCGGCCCGGCCGGATTTATTGCATCCGGAGTGACGATAATCGTCACATGCCGTGGGGCGCCTGCGCGATCCATAGATCGATCTTGTTTGCCTTGCCTTGTCCTCCAGTATGTCGCGCAGGTCGAGCGCATTTTCCCGTGCCTTAGTATGCTTGACGCGGCGTCGGGGCATGGCTTGAGTGGAGGGCCAAGAGGCCTCTCTGTCGCGGCCACGAGGTGGCCGGTCGGCCATGTCATGCGCTGGTGATGTAGGTGCTTCCTCCTCTAGTCGGGGTAGCAGCCTGTGCTTTGGGTAACTCTTGGAGGGGCGCTCGAGTTCATACTCTTCGGCCGCAAGGACTTCAGTCCATCTGTCAGCTAGCAAATCCTGATCAGCTTTAAACTATTGCTGCTTTTTCTTAAGGCTGCTTGCCGTGGCCATAAGCCTGCGTTTAAAACGCTCTTGTTCGGCGAGATCCTCTGGCACGACGAACTCGTCGTCGTCGAGGCTTGCCTCGACTTCGGGGGGAGGCATATAATTATCGTCCTCAACCTCTTGGTCCGCCGCCCTCTCGTGAGGGCTGGCTTCTCTGTCCTCCTGTGCTGAATCTTGCTGGAGGGGGTGTTCTTCGGCGCTATCCGGAGTAGTATTATCTCCCGTGCCGGAATCATCGTTTTTGCTTTGGCGGGATTTAGAGCGGCGCCGCTGACGCCGGCGCTTGGGATGTTTCTTAGAGTTATCACCCCCTGCTGTTCCATCGCCATATCCATCCTTTGGAGTGTCCACCATATATATGTCATATGACGAGGTGGCCTTCCAGCGCCCTACGGGTGCTGGTTCTTGTTCGTCTCCTGCATCGTCGTCCATGCCGTCGATGTCTTCGGAGTCGAAGTTAAGCATGTCGGTTAAGTCATCGACAGTGGCTACGAAGTGGGTGGTGGGTGGGTTTTGAATTTCTTCATCGTCCATATCCCAACCTTGCTGACCGTAGTCCGGCCAGGGCTCTCCTGATAAAGAGAGAGACTTTAGAGAAATCAGGATGTCGCCGAAGGGCGAGTGCTGAAAGATGTCCGCGGCAGTGAACTCCATTATCGGCGCCCAATCGGATTCGATCGGCAGGGGCGCGAGGGGCTCGGAGTTCGGAGAGGAATCCGGCTCCTCGGAGTCACAGGCCATGCGGGGTGTGGGGCTGGAGTTCGGCTCGATCGCCTCTGAGATCGCAGCCCCTGAGGTAGCGTCCAACCGCTAATCCTCGATCAGCGCAGTAGGCTCCGAATCAATGGTCGGAACCGATGCGTGTGCGGCCTCCAAGGCGCTGTTCGGCGGCAGAGCTATATCATGCCCATCGAGACAGTGCGGCGCGCTTGGCTGTGGCTCGAATCCGTCGAAGATCAAGTCCCCGCGGATGTTAGCCGTGTAGTTTAGGCTTCCAAACCTGACCTGATGGCCAGGGGCGTAGATTTCGATCTGCTCAAGGTGGCCAAGCGAATTGGCCCGCAGTGCGACGCCGCCGGAGACGAAGATCTGTCCGGGGAGAAAAGTCTCACCCTGGACTGCATCGTTGTTGATGATCGAAGGAGCCATCGGGCCTAAAAGCGACGACACAGAGGAACTCTCAATGAAAGCACCAATGTCGGTGTCAAAACCGGCGGATCTTGGGTAGGGGGTCCCGAACTATGCGTCTAGGCCGGATGGTAACAGGAGGCAAGGAACACGATGTTTTACCCAGGTTCGGGCCCTCTTGATGGAGGTAAAACCCTACGTCCTTCTTGATTAATATTGATGATATGGGTAGTACAAGAGTAGATCTACCACGAGATCAAGGAGGCTAAACCAAGCTAGCCTATGGTATGATTGTTGTATGATGAAGTTGTCCTACGGACTAAAACCCTCCGGTTTATATAGACACCGGAGAGGGTTAGGGTTACACAAAGTCGGTTACAATGGTAGGAGATCTTGAATATCCGCATCGCCAAGCTTGCCTTCCACGCCAAGGAAAGTCCCATCCGGACACGGGACGAAGTCTTCAATCTTGTATCTTCATAGTCCTGGAGTCTGGCTGAAGGTATAGTCCGGCTACCCGAACACCCCCTAATCCAGGACTCCCTCAGTCATTGAAACAAAGTACTACAAGCATGCTCCTAGGTGGATAGATTGGTAGGAAAAGACCATCGCTCGTCCCCGACCGCCACTCATAAGGAAGACAATCAATAAATAAATCATGCTCCGACTTCGTTACATAACGGTTCACCATATGTGCATGCTACGGGAATCACAAACCTCAACACAAGTATTTCTACAATCCACAACTACCCACTAGCATGACTCTAATATCACCATCTTTATATCGCAAAACTATTGCAAGGAATCAAACATATCATATTCAGTGATCTACAAGTTTTATGTAGGATTTTATGACTAACCATGTGAATGACCAATTCCTGTCATCTCTCTAAACAGATATAATTGAAGCAAGAGAGTTTAATTCTTTCTACAAAAGATATGCCCACGCTCTAACAAATATAAGTGAAGCAAAAGAGCATTCTACAAATGGCGGTTGTCTATGTAAAGAGAAACAGGCAATCCAAACTTCAAATGATATAAGTGAAGCACATGAAGCATTCTATAAAGCCATACTCAAAAGATATAAGTGAAGTGCAAAGAGCATTCTGTAAATCAACCAAGGACTATCTCATACCAGCATGGTGCATAAAATAAAAATGAAAACTAAATGCAAAACACGCTCCAAGATTGCACATATCGCATGAACGAAACGAATCCGAAAACATATCGATACTTGTTGAAGAAAGAGGGGATGCCTTCCCAGCATCCCCAAGCTTAGACGCTTGAGTCTCCTTGAATATTTACTTGGGGTGCCTCCGGCATCCCCAAGCTTGAGCTCTTGCCTCTCTTCCTTCTTCTCACATCGAAACCTTCTCAATCATCGAACACTTCATCCACACAAAACTTCAACAGAAAACTCGGTAAGATCCGTTAGTATAATAAAGCAAATCACTACTCTAAGTACTGTTGCAAACCAACTCATATTTTGTTTTTTAATTGTGTCTACTGTAATATAACTTTTCCATGGCTTAATCCACTGATATAAATTGATAGTTTCATCAAAACAAGCAAACTATGCATCAAAAACAGAATCTGTCTAAAACAGAACAGTCTGTAGCAATCTGAACATTCACCATACTTCTGATACTTGAAAAATTCTGCCAAAATTAGGAAAAATAAACAATTTGTACAGCAAGACAGTGCGAAAAGAATCAGAACCATTTGATGTTCCAGTAAAAAAGTAAATTCACGCACTACAGCGAAAGTTTCTGTTCTCCACCGCACAAACCAACAAGCATCGTAAACATCCTAAAGGCAAAACCTTGGCACATTATTTTTATAATACAATGGAATTGTACAAGGGGATAATTATTTTTGTTGAAAATTTTCTGTAATCAAGATTCACAAAGTTGCCATGAGCGTGAACAAAGTTCAAGGCTAGCTCCCACTTCAACAATGTTTGTCTTTCTCACTTTCGCTTTCCTTTTTGAAAAAGTTTTGGGTTCCCCTCTTTAGTTTTGTTGTTTTTAAACTATATAAAAGCACTCAACAGAAATAAATGACTCTCTAAAACTTCCGGGTTGTCTCCCTGGCAGCGCTTTCTTTAAAGCCATTAAGCTAGGCATATAGTGCTCAAATAATGAATCCACCCGGATCCCAAGGTATATCAAAGCCAATTTTAATTAACAATGATTTGTAATTTAGTGGTGAGCACAAGATAACATATATAATGTAATGACGAAGTATAACTCTCTTCCTATGCATCGGCATGTCATAAAAGAACAATTCATGCACACATAGTAAAGGCCAATGCATAGTATAAACAGTTTCTTGCAATTTTGTCATATTGGAAACATAGAGGGGTGGAGATATAGTTCATATCTCATAATAATTGCAAGTAGGAGCAGCAATCACATGCATATTATATTCATCAAAATCATCATGTGCAACGGTAAGATGCAACCCATCAATATAATCCTTAATAAAGGCAAACTTCTCCGATAAAGTGTAGTTGGGAGAATTCAAAAAGATAATAGGACTATCATGTGTTGGTGCAATAGCAACAATTTCATGTTTAACATAAGGAACTATAGCAATTTCATCTCCATAAGCATAATTCATATTGGAATCTTGGCCACAAGCATAATTCATATTGGCATCTTGGCCACAAGTATAGCAAGCATCATCAAAAAGGGATATTTCAAAAGAGTCAAAGGGATCATAACAGTCATCATAGCAATCATCCTTCGGTCAGCACGAAGGGGAATTAAACAATGTATGAATTGAAGAGTTACTCTCATTAGAAGGTAGTCACGGGTGATCAATCCGCTCTTCCTCCTTTTGTTCTTCGCTCTCCTCCTCATCTTTTTCATCTAATGAGCTCACAGTTTCATCAATTTCTTCTTCCATAGACTCCTGCAAAATATTAGTCTCTTCTTGGACAGCGGAGTATTCCTCAATAAATTGTTTAACATAGGTATTAGAAGCATAATTCTCATAACAATATTCAAGTATAGCAAAATTTTCATATTTGTAAAGAGTAGCATCATACTTTTCAATCAAAGAAGCAATTTCAAAAGCACCCTTAAAAGCAACAAATTCTTCAATTTGTTGAACATCATAGTAATTATAAACACCCTTAGCATATGAAGATAAGATTCCATTATCAATAAACTCACATTGGTAGGGAAGGTGTTTCTTAGGGTTTTCAGAACAACAAGTAAAATCGTAATAATAGCATAAATTCCAAGCATAGCATTGCATAGTATTAATGTGATGCTGTAAAAGTTTCCCTTTTGAGATATTCGGTGTCGCACATAACAAGCATGCTCATCTAAAGATTTGCCCTCAACTAGGCTAGTTGGGGTTTCAGCACGAGCACATAGGGATCGAAGATGATCCAAGTAATAAGCTTCAGCAGTGTGATAGATTTTGAGTGGTTCTTCAACCATTGGTTCAGTAGGTACAACTAATTTTTTTGGTATTTTGCGTTTCCTATCCATAACTAAAGATAGAAAACAACTAAGAACAGCAAAATAAAAATTACTTAGTGATAAAGCAAACAGCACACATGAGAATATTCACCCCACGCTATTGCTCCCCGGCAACGGCGCCAGAAAAAGGTCTTGATAACCCACACGTATATGGGATCAATTGTAGCCTCTTTCGATAAGTAAGAGTGTCGAACCCAACAAGGAGCTAAAGGTAGAACAAATATTCCCTCAAGTTCTATCGACCACCGATACAACTCTACGCACGCTTGACGTTCGCTTCACCTAGAACAAGTATGAAACTAGAAGTACTTTGTAGGTGTTTTTGGATAGCTTTGCAAGAAAGTAAAGAGCGAGTAAATAAAATCTAGGGGCTGTTTAGATAAAGACACAACTAAATTAGTTTTAGTAGAGAGCTTTTGTCAACAAGAAAGTTATTTGTCCCTAGGCAATCGATAACTAGACCGGTAATCATTATTGCAATTTTATTTGAGGGAGAGGCATAAGCTAACATACTTTCTCTACTTGGATCATATGCACTTATGATTGGAACTCTAGCAAGCATCTGCAACTACTAAAGATTCATTAAGGTAAAACCCAACCATAGCACTAAAGTATCAAGTCCCCTTTATCCCATACGCAAACAACCTACTTACTCGGGTCTGTGCTTCTGTCACTCACGCCACCCACCATAAGCAAATCATGAACATATTGCAAACCCTACAGCGGGAATCCCTCACGCTTGTGCGACACGGAGAGCACCAGAGGACAACACCAATAATAAAACATACAACTCAAACCAACCTTGATCATCAAATAGCCATTAGGACAAAACAGATCTACTCAAACATCATAGGATAGCCATACATCATTGGGAAATAATATATAGCGTTGAGCACCATGTTTAAGTAGAGATTACAGTGGGTAAGAGAGAGGTTACACTGCTGCATAGAGGGGGCAAGAGTTGGTGATGATGGCGGTGAAGTTGTTGGTGAAGATGGCGGTGATGATGATGGCCCCGGCAGCGCTCCGGCGCCATCGGGAGCAAGGGGGAGAGGGCCCCCCTTCTTCTTCTTCTTCTTCCTTGACCTCCTCCCTAGATAGGAGAAGGGTTTCCCCACTGGTCCTTGGCTTCCATGGCGTGGGAGGGGCGAGAGCCCCTCCTAGATTGGATCTATCTCTCTGTCTCTCTCTGTTTCTGCGTTCTCCCTTGGCTCTGTTTCACTGTTTCGTGTATATATGGAGATCCGTAACTCCGATTGGCCTGAAACCTTCGCCGTGATTTTTTTCTGAATATTAGCTTTCTTGCAGCAAAAGAAGAGCGTCAACCGTCTTACGGTGGGCTCACGAGGGTAGGGGCACGCCCCCCTGCCTCGTGACCACCTCGGGCACTGGTTCACGTTGATTTTCCTTCCGAATTTTCCATATTTTCCAAAAATAAGCTCCGTCCATTTTTATCCCATTTGGACTCCGTTTGATATGGATATTCTGCGAAACCAAAAACATGCAACAGACAGGAACTGGCACTGGGCACTGGATCAATATGTTAGTCCCAAAAATAGTATAAAAAGTTGCCAAAAGTATATGAAAGTTCGATAATATTGGCATGGAACAATCAAAAATTATAGATACGACGGAGACGTATCAGGCGGTAACGTTTTTTCACGAAATACAGAGGCCCTTTCGCTGGGTCCCTGATGTTAGGTGGAGGAATCATTATTTTGCGCGTAATAAGGAGGCATTTCCTTGCGTGCGGCCGTGGACCCAGCTGTCGGCCTCTCCACGTACAGTCCACTTCAGATGGATGTCGGTCATTGACCATGTTGACCAGGCTGTGCCGAGAGCGCCAGGGTGGTGGACGACGGCGAGGCCTAGGAAGGGAAGGACACGGAGGCAGGGAAGACTCGGCAGTTGTTTCCCACGCGGAGGGGAGTACGACTGTACGAGGGTTTACTGGTTCGTCTGCCGTCGCCGGAGAATAACAGCAGGTGTGGGTGAGTAGAGGGATGGCTAGGCCAGCGATGGGAGTACGGTGGGGCCATGAGGCCTGCGCGGCAGCACAACCGGCCGCGGGGAGGAGGGAGCAGGCAGTCCCGCCGGCGCTTGTTTGAGCGACTGGAGCAGGAAGAGCAGAGATTGAAGAAGCACGACGGTCGTTCGATGGACATCCAACAGTCACTGCTTGTGCGTCAACCTTTTTTAGGAAAGCCTCAAATCTGTGAAAAACAGCATACAGCCCATCTGCCATTATTTCTATTAATTTACAGCGCATTTGCTAATTCTTAAGATTTTTTTTGGAGCACATATTCTTTTTGTTAGCATTACAGCCCATATTGTGGCCACGGTTAAAAAATTAACGAAATTTTGCATATTTCGGTGCGGTCCGAACAATTTTTAATCCCAAAATTTTGACTCACATTCAAACTAATTTTAAAAATAAATGTATATCAATATAAAATCCAACAAATTGTCCATGCATAAAAATTAATGTAATTTAAAATCTCGAAATGAAAAAAAATATTTTAAACTAATTGCCGGTTTGATGTGTTTTAAAAATGTACAGCCCATTTCTCATTACTGATGGGCCATTTTCTCGGCCAGCCGAATGAAGCTCTCCTCGTCTTGAAAGATTTGAAGCCCAACAGGCCTGACAAAGTGACTTACTTGGCAAATCACAAAAAAATTGGGTTGTGGCCGTGGACCCAGCTGTCAGCCTCTCCACGTACAGTACTCTTCTGATGGAAGTCGGTCGTTGACCACATTGACCACACCGCGCCGAGAGCACCAAGGCGGTGTACGATGGCGAGGCCTAGGAAGGGGACGACGCGGAGCCGGGGAAGACGCGGCAGTGGATGCCCACGCGGAGAGGAGTACGAGGTTCACTGGTTCAGCTGCGGCGTGAGGCTGCCATCACCGCAGAATAACAGGGGGTGTGGGTTAGTAGAGGGATAGCATGGGCCAGCGGTGGGAGTAGTAGGGGGCGGTGAGGCCTCCGCGGCATCACAGCCGGCCACGAGAGGCAGGAGCACACGGCACGACCGGTGCAGCTTTGGGCGGCTGGAGCAAGAAGACCAGAGGTTGAAGAAGCACTACGGCCGTTGGATGGACATCGTATGGTCACTGGAGCTAGAATCATTCATATTGACTAAGTTGACAAAGCCCTCCATCCTCGTCAACTTAGTAGGCCCACAAGTCAGCCTCCCACCAGGTTGGGTCCCAGCTAGCAGGGGGAATATTCATTTTTCTGTGCGTAATAAGGAGGCACTTTCGGTGGGTCCGAGCTGACAGCGAGGGGGAACGTTCTTTCGTGAAATACGGTGGTCCGTCCGGTGGGTCCCAGCAGTCAGGGGCAAACGTTTTTTTCGTGAAATACGGTGGCCCGTCTGGTGGGTCCCAGCAGTCAGGGGGAAACGTTTTTTCCACGAAATACTGGTGGCCGTCCGGTGGGTCCCTGCTGTCAGGTGGAGGAATAATTATTTTGCGCGTAATAAGGAGGCACTTCCTTGCGGCTGCCATGGACCCAGCTGTCAGCCTCTCCATGTACAGTACTCTTCCGATGGAAGTCGGTCGTTGACCACATTGACCATGCCGCGCCGAGAGCACCACGGAGGTGGACGACGGCGAGGCCTAGGAAGGGGATGACGCGGAGCCAGGGAAGACGCAGCAGTTTATGCCCACGTGAAGAGGAGTATGAGGGTTCACTGGTTCGGCTGCGGTGTGAGGCTACCGTCGCCGTAGAATAACAGGGGGAGTGGGTGAGTGGAGGGATGGCCTGGCCAGCGATGGGAGTAGTATGGGGACGATGAGGCCTCCGCGGCAGCACAGCCGGCCACGGGAGGCAGGAGCATGCGGCACGACCGGCGCTGCTTTGGGCGGCTGGGGCAAGAAGACCAGAGGTTGAAGAAGCACTACGGCCGTTGGATGGACATCGTTGACCACACCGCGCCGAGAGCACCAGGGCGGTGGACGACGGCGAGGCCTACGAAGGGAATGACACGAAGCCGAGGAAGACATGGCAGTGGCTGCCCACGCGGTGGAGAGTACGAGGGTTGACTGGTTCGGCTGCCGTCGCCAGAAAATAACAGGAGGTGCGGGTGAGTAGAGGGATAGTGTAGCGACCAGACCTCAAACAGTCTGACCTCTGTGCTCCGGTGTCATCCCTGGATCAGTAATGCTGACACCACACAGTACTCGGAGGATTTATAGAAGAGTAGCAATCACAAACTTATTACATCGAGTGTCTCAAAAGAGAACTTATTACAATAAATATGGCTTAAGGCCATCTAATAACGATAACAGCGGAAGGCTTGGAAGATAAGTGAGTCCATCAACTCCAACGGCATCACTGAGTATAGAACCACGACCTAAAAACTCCTTAATCGTTGTCTGAAAAGTCTGCAACATTAACGTTGCAGCCCGAAAACGGGTCAGCACATGGAATATGCTGGCAAGGTAACACATAGACAGTAATGGAATGCAACAGCTATACTGCATATCTGGCTGGTGGAAAGCTCTATGGTTACAGTTTTTGCGTAAAGCCAATTTTTCCCTACTTCAAAGGAATAAATTTAATTACTATCATGGTGGTTGTTAGACATTGAGAATGGTTGACAGCATTCTCAATCCCAATTAAGTAACATCATTAAAACCCAACAAAATTAATTTAGATAAACATGTTGAGATTCACATGATAATCCAGGTACTAGATACTCAAGATGTCCATAACTGGGGACACGGCTAACCATGATTAGTTTGTTACACTCTGCAGAGGTTTGCTCACTTTTCCCCACAAGACTCGATCGCCTCCGTTTGGTTTCTCGCACTACAAGGTGTTTGAGAAACGGATGACCGAGACATAGTCTTTCAAAAGCGCTAGCACCTTACGATCGGGTAGACCGTACCACCTACATCCCCTACATCTGCTAGTCTACCACTGTAAGAGTTCGCACAACTTAGTCAACTATGCCAGAGCCCATAATGGCTTGTGGCTGCACACGGAAGTTTCTAGTATGAATAATCTCATGATCCCTTTGAGCCTGGGTGGCGGTCCAAAAGAAAAACAGGCAAGTCCTGGAAACCCCAGGTGCCTCAATCCACCTAGATGTGTATTAGGTTGCCACCTTAGATAAACCATTAATTAACAATCTCACATCTGTCATGGATATCACTCACCCAATCCACGTCTACTAGCATAGCATGGCATAATAAGCAAACGTAGAAGTAACTCCCAAAGGTTTGATAATAAACAGGTAATAGGTACTACCTCATCTACTTCCCATCCCACAATTTAATTAGATCCTAATCATGCAACGTGTGAGGATTGATCTAATGCAATAAAACTGGGTTGTAGAAAAGGTATGATCAAAGTGTTACTTGCCTTGCTGATGATCCGCGAAACCTAGAGATTCGAAGTAACAGGCGGCGCACTCCGGGTATTCTATCACAGACAAACAACAAGCATACAATAAGTACTCATCTAATGCACAGGTAAAACTCAAATAGAAGATCTAACCAGAAAGTTCAACTTAAGAACCCTGGTTTGCAAAGGAATCAAATCGAACGAAGCCAAAGAAATCAAACGACGAAAGAAAACAACTTCGTTCTAGTAATCTGGATCTAGGGCAAATTTTACAGTAGCAAAAACATGTTTAAGTTGATTATTCGGAAAGAGGGTTTCGAGACGAAACTCCAGGCGCTTGAATCGCCTGATTCCGACAAACGAGCGAAAAGTTAAACCAAAACGAAATCGGATAAGAAATCGCGATCAGAAAATAACCGCGGAAAAATCTGATGAAAAAGAAAAACGACGAACAAATTTTTTTTAAACAGCATGGAAAACGAGGCGGCGGTGAACCTCGGGCGGCGCGCAACTCCGGCGGTGGCAGGCGGCGGGCGGCGGCGGCTGGGGCGCGCTAGGGTTAGGGCGGCGGTGGGCTGGCTCGGCTCGGGCCTCGGGCGCGCCTTATAAAGGCCCCGGCCAGGTGGAGTCCTGGCCGAGTACGGCCCAAAGTCGGTTCCGCGTTTTTTTTAAATAATTACGCTCGGAAGAAAAATAAAAAGAAATACTAAACGGACTCCAAAAATCACGAAATAAATTTTCCCGGGTTTCTAAAATCAAGCCTGATAAAGTGAACATTTATCTGGGCCAAAACTACAACTTTGAAAAACACGCATTTTTCCTAAATTCAAATAAAAATACCGAAAAACTCCAAAATAAGTATTATTTGATTTTTTATTAAATCATCAATATTTCTATATTTTGGGAAAGTCATTTTATTCCCTCTCTCATATTTTTGTAATAGAAATAATTGATGATAAAATAAATAAAATCAAATGATCCTGTTTACATAATTTGAGAAAACTCAAATATGTAAAAAAACGAAATCCCCAACTCTCTCCGTGGGTCCTTGAGTTGCTTAGGATTTTCTAGGATCAAAACCAGAAGCAAAAATAAAATATGATATGCATGATGATCTAATGTATAACATTCCAAATTGAAAATTTGGGATGTTACAAACCTACCCCCTTAAGATGAATCTCGCCCTCGAGATTCGGGTTGGCTAGAAAATAGGTGAGGGTGGTCTTTGAGCAAATCTTCCTCTCGCTCCCAGGTGGCTTCATCCTACGTGTGGTGGCTCCACTGAACTTTGCAAAACTTGATAACCTTGCTACGAGTAACTCGGCTGGCAAACTCAGGAATCTTGACTGGTTTCTCCTCATAGGTCAAATTGTTATCCAACTGAATTGCTTCCAATGGCACTTTGTCTCTCAAAGGTATGTCAGCCATCTCCGCGTGACACTTCTTCAACTGAGAAACGTGAAACACATCATGAACTCCTGTTAACCCTTCTGGCAATTCCAACTTGTAAGCCACTTCTCCCATACGCTCCAAAACTTGATATGGTCCTACAAATCGTGGCGCTAACTTCCCCTTAACTCCAAAGCGCTTAATCCCTCGAAGTGGGGGTACTCGAAGATAAGCTCTATCTCCGACTTCGTAAACTGTCTCCTTGCGTTTAGAATCTGCGTAGCTCTTCTGCCTGGACTGGGCTACCTTGAGCCTATCACGAATCAACTTCACCTTCTGTTCAGACTCCTTAATCAAATCTGGTCCAAACAACTGGCGGTCTCCAACTTCGTCCCATCACAACGGTGTCCTGCACCTCCTTCCGTACAAAGCCTCGAAAGGGGCCATCTTCAAACTAGTCTGATAGCTATTATTGTAAGAGAACTCTGCATATGGCAAATTATCGTCCCAACTAGATCCATAATCTAGCGCACAAGCTCTTAGCATATCCTCCAAAATCTGATTGACTCTCTCAGTCTGTCCATCTGTCTACGGATGAAAAGCTGTACTAAATTCTAACCTAGTACCCAAAGTCTCATGCAACTGCTTCCAGAACTTTGGGGTAAACTGGGTTCCTCTATCTGATACGATGCTCCTCGAAACTCCATGCAAACATACGATCCTGGTCATGTATATCTTTGCCAACTTAGCACTGGTGTAAGTGGTCTTTACTGGGATGAAATGAGCTACCTTCTTCAATCGATCAACTACGACCCAAATCGAGTCATAGCCAGAACGAGTCCTTGGTAATCCCGTGATAAAATCCATGCCTAGCTTATCCCATTTCCATTCGGGTATCGGCAATGGTTGCAACAATCCTGCTGGCTTCTGATGCTCTGCCTTTACTCTCTGACATACGTCACAAACTGCTACATACTCTGCAATATCCGTTTTCATTCCGGTCCACCAGAAAATATCCTTCAAATCCAAATACATTTTGGTATTTCCTGGGTGAATCGAATACGGTGAATCATGTGCCTCTTGCAGAATCAACTTTCTGATCTCCGGGTCATTGGGCACGTAAACATGGTCTTCAAACCATAAGGTGTCGTGCTCATCCTCACGAAATGCTTTAGCTTTTCCCTTGCTCAGTTTCTCCTTTATAGCGGCAATCTCTTTGTCTGTTTTCTAAGCTTCTCTGATTCTATCCATCAAGGTTGACTGAATTTCCAATGTTGCTACATAGCCTCTCGGAACTATCTCCAAACATAGCTCACGAAGATTTTCTGCTAACTCCTTGGGTATTTCTCCCGTCATTAACGTATTGACATGGCTCTTGCGGCTTAATGCATCAGCTACTACATTAGCTTTTCCGGGATGGTAATGTAATTTCATATCATAATCCTTGATGAGATCCAACCATCTCCTTTGTCTGAGGTTCAACTCCTTCTGCGTGAAAATGTACTTCAGACTCTTATGATCCATGTACACCTCACAATGATTTCCAATGAGGAAATGTCTCCATGTCTTCAATGCATGCACTACGGCTGCTAACTCCAAATCATGCATAGCATAATTCAATTCATGAGGCTTCAGTTGTCGTGAAGCATACGATACAACTCTCCCTTCCTGCATAAGCACTGCTCCAAGTCCTCGACGTGAAGCGTCGCAATACACATCATAGTCCTTGGTTTGATCTGGCAAAATCAACACTGGTGAGGTAACCAAACGTTTCTTCAATTCCTGAAAACTTGCCTCACACTCATCAGTCCATTTGAACTTAGTATCCTTCTTCAACAACTCCGTCATAGGCTTCGCGATCTTTGAGAAATTCTCAATAAACCTCCGGTAGTATCCTGCGAGTCCAAGAAAACTCCGGATCTCTCCAACGGTAGTTGGGGCTTCCCACTTGGTCACGGTTTCAACTTTAGCGGGATCTACTGCTATACCTTCTCCAGATATAACATGTCCGAGGAATCCTACTTCCTTCAACCAAAATTCACATTTGCTAAACTTGGCATATAATTTATGTTCTCTGAGCTTTCCAAGTACCAAACGCAAATGCTCCTTATGCTCCTCTTCATTCTTCGAATATACCAGGATATCATCAATGAACACTACGACGAACTTATCCAAAAACTCCATAAACACTTTGGTCATCATGTTCATAAAATAGGCAGGCACGTTAGTCAGTCCAAATGACAAAACGGTATACTCATACAGCCCATACCTGGTGGTAAAAGCTGTCATCGGAATATCCTGTTCTCGAATCTTCAACTGATGGTATCCTGATCGCAAATCAATCTTGGAAAACACTTTATCTCCTTGCAATCGATCAAACAGATCATTGATCATTGGTAGCGGGTACTTGTTCTTGATTGTTACTTCATTCAATCCTCGATAGTCAACAACCATCCTTAACGATCCATCCTTCTTCTCTACTAGAAGTACTGGTGATCACCAAGGCGAAGAACTTGGGCGAATGTAACCTTTATCCAGTAACTCCTTAATCTGCTTCTTAATTTCCACCAAATCTTTTGCTGGCATCCTATATGGTCTCTTTGATATTGGCCCAGTGCCTGGCAAAAGCTCAATCAAAAACTCAATGTCTCTATCCGGTGGCATGCCTGGCAACTCTTCGGGAAATACATCAGGAAAATCCTTTACCACTGGTACTTCCTCCTGCACAACTCCTGATAAGGAATTTACTTGTGTCCTCTTTGGTACATGCCGGGATACATACTTGATCCTTCTCCCTTCTGGTGTGGTAAGCAAAATTGACTTACTAGCGCACTCAATATTCCCTTCATACTTGGATAACCAATCCATGCCTAATATCACTTCCAATCCTTGAGATTCCAATACTATTAGGTCTGAGGGAAAAAAATAGTTACCAATCCTTAATGGTAACCGATCACACCATAGACTTGCCACATACTCTGCTCCTGGCGAGGTTACTAACATGGGTGATCTAAGGGCTTGGGTTGGTAGGTTATACTTATCCACAAATCCCCTTGATATGTATGAATGCGATGCACCAGTATCAAAAAGAACGAGTGCAGTAAATGACTTAACCAAAAACTTACCTATTACTGCATCGGGCTAAGCTTCAACCTCCTCCACGCTAACGTGGTTCACCTGTCCCCTGTTGAAAGGGTTCGGCTTCTTCCCAGAACTTCCATTGCCATTTTGGCCTTCAGGACATTCATTTGCATAATGTCCTGGCTTCGAACACTTATAGCAAGTGACGTGGCTCAAGTCCTTCTTGGCTAGGGTTGATGGGGTGTTGCGGTTCTGTCCGTTGCTTCCTCCATTCCCATTACCATTCTTGGTGCCATTGTGATTGTGCGAGCTACCTACTCCATGGGTATGCTAAAAATGTCCTCCTGGTCTAGGGGTAAAACGAGGCTTCTGCTGAGCTCCTGAATTATACTTTCCTTGTCTATACTTCCTCTTGCGGTTCTCAATTTGCTGTTGCTTCCCTTCAATCATAAGAGCACGATCTACCAACTCCTGGTAGTTGTTGAAGGTGGCTACCATCAACTGCATACTCAACTCATCATTCAATCCTTCCAGGAATTTCTCCTGCTTAGCTGCATCTGTAGCAACGTCATCTGGGGCATATCGTGCTAGCTTACTAAACTCCTCCACATACTGGCCAACTGTCCGCCCTCCTTGGCGCAAGTTACGAAACTCACGCTTCTTCATGGCCATTGCTCCTGCTGAAACATGGGCAGTACGAAAAGCCTGTTGAAACTGGTCCCGTGTGACAGTGTCGACTGGGAAGGTGGCTGTGAAATTCTCCCACCAGGATGCTGCGGGTCCTTCTAACTGATGTGCGGCAAACTTAACCTTCTCCACATCTGTGCATCCTGCTGTGGTCAACTCCCTAGCTATCTTGCGGAGCCAATCATCTGCTACTATCGGCTCGGTGCTACTGGAAAACACCGGCGGATTTAGCCTAAGAAAACGGGCTAAGTGGTCAACAGGTGGTGGTGGTGGTGGTGGGGTGTTGTTGTTGTTCCCCTGATTCTGATTCTGAACTAGCAACTGCATCAAGGTGTTCTGCTGCTGGATCAACTGGGTGAGCTCCGACGGAAAGGCAAGTCCGGGGTCACGTCTCGGAGGCATCTGAGGGTTTAGAAAAGATGAGATATAAGAATAGAGGGGGTCTAAAGAGAAAACACTACCCATATGCACATGAGGCAAAAACAAACAATTCACTTCAATCAATCAAACAAGGACATACAATCGATCTAGCTATCGCAAAAGTGCTCGGACTACTATATTTACATGGTGGACTACTACTACTGATGAGGTGGTCTACTAGAAATATTCTACGGTTGTAGACTCCATGATATTTGCTCCTGCTTCATCCACATAGTCATCATCGCTACTATCCGAGTCGGTGCCGTCAATGATGATGTAGTCTTCCAGGCTAATCTCCTTGGGTTCTTCGTCTTCATCTACTGGTGTCGGGCCTCCCATAAATATTCCTAGCTTCATAGTTAGGTCGGCATTCTTATCCATCAATACTTCAATTTCTTCTTCATAATCTTCACGTGTAACCTTGAGTTCTTCCTCCAGTTCCTTGATTCTAGTTTTAGCCTTCTTCAGATCTATCATGTTGGCGCACATATGATTCTCCTGTCGTCGAATGTGCTGGTTTAACTCCTGAATAAAAGCTGCAATTGATCTATCTTTCCTGGTGCTGATCATTTCCCAGTGTTCATCTCGGCGCCCACAAATCTAGTAGATAGTATCCTTAAGATCCTTGCGGTAGACTTCTCCAATGCGTCCCATGGCGATGTGAGCTGCCATGCTCTTTCCTAGACTCCAAGTTGGTGCATCAAAAGAAAACTCTATGGGCTCAGTGACTGGCATGAACGTCCTTCCTGGAACTTGAACTTGAATCATCCAGCGCTCTTCTTCAGGTAAGGTGGCGTTGTAGGTTCCCGTGAAGCTTGGTACTCCTATGTTCAGGTATCTAGTGACTTCCTTCAAGTGGCGTCCAAAGGGTGTATCTTCATATGGTTGTGTGAACTTGTTCCTTGCATCCGCCATCCTAAAGAGTAGAAGAGATGAGAAGTCAGAAGAGAGGAGAGTGAGTAGTGATCTAGGTCTTTAGCTTAGTGGTCGTGTCCTACAGTCAGTGTGTGCTCTGATACCATCTCTGTAGCAACCAGACCTCAAACAGTCTGATCTCTATGCTCCGGTGTCATCCCTGGATTAGTAATGCTGACACCACACAGTACTCGGAGGATTTATAGCAGAGTAGCAATCACACACTTATTACATCGAGTGTCTCAAAAGAGAACTTATTACAATAAATATGTCTTAAGGCCATCTAATAATGATAACAGCGGAAGGCTTGGAAGATAAGTGAGTCCATCAACTCCAACGGCATCACTGAGTATAGAACCACGACCTAAAAACTCCTTAATCGTCGTCTGAAAAGTCTGCAACATTAACGTTGCATCCCGAAAACGGGTCAGCACATGGAATATGCTAGCAAGGTAACACATAGAGAGTAATGGAATGCAACAGCTATACTATATGCATATTTGGCTGGTGGAAAGCTCCATGGTTACAGTTTTTGCGTAAAGCCAATTTTTCCCTACTTCAAAGGAATAAATTTAATTACTATCATGGTGGTTGTTAAACATTGAGAATGGTTGACAGCATTCTCAATCCCAATTAAGTAACATCATTAAAACCCAACAAAATTAATTTAGAGTAACATGTTGAGATTCACATGATAATCCAGGTACTAGATACTCAAGATGTCCATAACCGGGGACACGGCTAACCATGATTAGTTTCTTACACTCTGCAGAGGTTTGCGCACTTTTCCCCACAAGACTCGATCGCCTCCGTTTGGTTTCTCGCACTACAGGGTGTTTGAGAAACGGATGACCGAGACATAGTCTTTCAGAAGCGCTAGCACCTTACGATCGGGTAGACCGTACCACCTACATCCCCTACATCTGCTAGTCTACCACTGTAAGAGTTCGCACAACTTAGTCAACTATGCCAGAGCCCATAATGGCTTGTGGCTGCACACGGAAGTTTCTAGTATGAATAATCTCATGATCCCTTTGAGCCTGGGTGGCAGTCCAAAAGAAAAACAGGCAAGTCCTGGAAACCCCAGGTGCCTCAATCCACCCAGATGTGTATTAGGTTGCCACCTTAGATAAACCATTAATTAACAATCTCACATCTGTCATGGATATCACTCACCCAATCCACGTCTACTAGCATAGCATGGCATAATAAGCAAACGTAGAAGTAACTCCCAAAGGTTTGATAATAAACAGGTAATAGGTACTACCTCATCTACTTTCCATCCCACAATTTAATTAGATCCTAATCATGCAACGTGTGAGGATTGATCTAATGCAATAAAACTGGGTTGTAGAAAAGGTATGATCAAAGTGTTACTTGCCTTGCTGATGATCCGCGAAACCTAGAGATTCGATGTAACAGGCGGCGCACTCCGGGTATTCTATCGCAGACAAACAACAAGCATACAATAAGTACTCATCTAATGCACAGGTAAAACTCAAATAGAAGATCTAACCAGAAAGTTCAACTTAAGAACCCTGGTTTGCAAAGGAATCAAATCGAACGAAGCCAAAGAAATGAAACGACGAAAGAAAACAACTTCGTTCTAGTAATCTGGATCTAGGGCAAATTTTACAGTAGCAAAAACATGTTTAAGTTGATTATTCGGAAAGAGGGTTTCGAGACGAAACTCCAGGCGCTTGAATCGCCTGATTCCGACAAACGAGCGAAAAGTTAAACCAAACGAAAATCGGATCAGAAATCGCGATCAGAAAATAACCGCGGAAAAATCCGATGAAAAAGAAAAACGACGAACAATTTTTATTTTTTAAAACAGCACGGAAAACGAGGCGGCGGCGAACCTCGGGCGGCGCGCAACTCCGGCGACGGCGGGCTGCGGCGGCGGCTGGGGCGCGCTAGGGTTAGGGCGGCGGTGGGCTGGCTCGGCTCGGGCCTCAGGCGCGCCTTATAAAGGCCCCGGCCAGGCGGAGTCCTGGCCGAGTACGGCCCAAAGTCGGTTCCGCATTTTTTTAAATAATTACGCTCAGAAGAAAAATAAAAAGAAATACTAAACAGACTCTAAAAATCACGTAATAAATTTTCCCGGGTTTCTAAAATCAAGCCCGATAAAGTGAACATTTATCTGGGCCCAAACTACAACTTTGAATAACACGCATTTTTCCTAAATTCAAATAAAAATACCGAAAAACTCTGAAATAAGTATTATTTGATTTTTTTATTAAATCCTCAATATTTCTATATTTTTGGAAAGTCATTTTATTCCCTCTCTCATATTTTTGTAATAGAAATAATTGATGATAAAATAAATAAAATCAAATGATCCTGTTTACATAATTTGAGAAAACTCAAATATGTAAAAAAACGAAATCCCCAACTCTCTCCGTGGGTCCTTGAGTTGCTTAGGATTTTCTAGGATCAAAACCAAAAGCAAAAATAAAATATGATATGCATGATGATCTAATGTATAACATTCCAAATTGAAAATTTGGGATGTTACAGATAGACAGGCCAGGGATGCGAGTATGATGGGGCTGTGAGGCCTTCCCAGCAGCACTGCCGGCCATGGGAGGCGGGAGCAGGCGGTTCTGACGGCGCTGGTTTGGGCGGCTGGGGCAGGAAGATTAGAGACTGAAGAAGCACGATTATCGTTAGATTGACATCTAACGGTCTGACGCTGGTAGAGTCGATTGTTGACTAAGTTTTTTTTGAAAAACCTTGTGTACGCATGAACTTAGTAGGTCCACAAGTCAGCCTCCAAATCTGTGGCAGACAACATAAAGCCCATTTGCTATTTTTATAATTTGCAGCCCATTTGCTAATTCTTAAGTAATTTATTACAGCCCATTTTCTGCCCAGGACCACGGTCAAAAAGTCCAACCTTATTTTGCATATTTTGGTGGAGTCCGAACTATTGTAATCCCAAAATGATAAACATTTTTTTAAGAACTTATTGATTTGCCAAAAAAATCGTTTTGTTTTTGTAAGCAAATAAGACGTGGGACAATTTAGTTGGTTTAAGGGAAAACCAGTGGTAAAAAAATCAGCGTTGGGTGGGAAAAACAACAAAAATAAGGATGTAAATATGAAAAGGGAATTTTATGTGTTTTCAATATAACGATACGTGTATACGAACTAGTAAACCTATAGGTAGAGATTAGAAAACGGATGTAGGACATGCGTTTCAAGAGGAAAATAGAACTAGGTTGTGTGTTTGATTCAGTAAAAAAACTGCCTGCGGATGTTGTAAGACAAAATATAACTAACGCTAGCGGGCCAGAGGCCAGTAGATACCTGTTGGATCTTTGTGCCCCGTTGTCGTCATGGGCTAGGCTTGTTAAAAACAAAATAACCCTGGGCAATCTACAGCCCAGTTGAAACTTGCTCGACCTGAAAAAACAATATACGTGTCCAATAAACGAGAGAATTCTGCAAGTACACACTGATAACTGGGATGCTGCACGGATATTGTTTTTTTATCATGATAATAAGTGCATGCACTTGTTTCGAAAAAATTGGAGAACTGGGAATTCGAACGGCAGGTGCTTATGCTACCCATCAAATAAAAATCAGGTGCCTGAAAATTCGTTTCGAAACAAATGATTCAGCTTTATATCCATGTCGACCCTCGGCATGATGGTTGGAAGCAAATGCAAGTTCATAACAAAAGATCGTTAACAACAATACCAACTTGCGGACGACAAGGTAGTACAACTACCAATACCAAACTAACTTATAATCTTTTTACTCCTGACCCTAGTGTTCGTCTAGTAGAAAATCTTGCAGAGGACCAGCTCCCGCTCCTTCTCTTGCTCCAGGTCCCCGAGGTTGTACTGATGCATCACCCAGTTGGTCCTCTGCTGGTCGAAGTTCTTGTTGGTGTGCAGCACCAGAACCTTTTTTGCTGCCCGTCTGCCGGCCGTTGACCATCACCGGCAAGGTATTGCCGGTCTTGTGCCACATCGCGTGCATGCCTCACTCTGACTGTATCTTGCGACGCGTCCACGCGCCCCTTTTGAACGCCCTGGAATTGCGCTGGAAGAAATGCTTCCTTAGGCCACTCAGTGTGATACCTGCAGTATTGTGGAATACAGGTTTTAGTGTACCTAGTTGGCATTTTCATAACATCTTTGGCATGGTGCAGTCACTTGTTTCACTTTTTATTAACTGATAAATTGTAATTGCTTCACCAGGTCTGCGTCTAAAAAGAAAAATAGAGCTATAAACAAAGTAATATGTTTGTGCAAGTAGATGGCTGATCGGTGTCTTACCTGGAAGTTTCTCAGGTTGGGTGTAATATATGTCGTGCTCGCTGTCGATGGTTGGTATAAACAAATCGATGAGAGACTGAACTTTCGCATTGTCAGCACTCACTTTCACCTCAAGGTGCTCGATCAGCTCCTGATCCGTGGGATCGAACTTGACGCCAGCCGGCAGCACGGGCCAATCCTACTTCGACTTGCATCGGTAATTCCAGTTATATGGTACTCAATGTATGATCAATCGACTATTTTAAGTGAATGATGAAAGATTTCGACAGATAAGTGGTACTCCAAATCTGAAGTCCAGAATACCCGAACACGCCGCCAGGATTCTTGTGTCACCTCACGTGCAGCGTGTTGTCACGTCAATTCAATGTGTGGACATGATGAATAATTTGACCGGCGTATACTAGTACTGCTAATGTACTACTTACTAGTCGTATTTAGTGTCACAATTTATACATAGGTTTAACTAACAAGTACGCACTTGAAGCCTAACTAATATATATATATGGCTTCTGCACAGCATCTCCATCATCATTATCAGTACATCCTATGCAGGTGAGTTAGGATGCACTTGATCCCAGGAAGGTATCTATCCTTCAAACCAGAGGAGTGCTTCAAACTAACAACAGTACATAATATCCAACAAAAGAGGGTCGTGCTACAACAGCAGAATACATGGCTCAGTCTAGATATCAGCACGAATCAAGTTGTGCATATTTGCTGTTGGCATGAACCACATCGCCGCATGTCGGGTTTGCAAAAGCCATCCATCGCATGGAAGCTTGATGCCTTTCACACACTGAAGATTATCTGGCAACAAGCTGTGTCGACGAATCTCTGGATATGGTGATTCATGAAACCCATGGTATGATGTGTAAACACAGCCCCCCTCGCGAATGGAAGTTGCATAGCACAGTAATCATCGCCGGTGATATGATCGATGATTGGTTGGATGATCGGATAATTGAGCCCGAGGAACAAGGAGTGGTTGCCGAGGCTATAAACCCGCCTCCAGTTGAATACGCTTGGCCTAACGGAGCTGGGATCTTTCTCGAACACGAAGCAGTCACAGCCATCAATGTCACGAATGCCCCACGCATTGTACTGCATGTGGTTTGATGTAATGGTTTGGTCAATTTGGTACGTGCGAATGAGCATCAAATGACTGCCGTCAGCTGAACGAGCGATAAACCACCACCCATCGGCTGGTATGATTCCAGGTCCTGGAATCATGAAGGCCAGCGCATTTGTGTCTGCTGCAACAATTCAAATTGGAGACCAAAAGGACAAAAATAAATAATCATGTTCAGAGTATGTGTGGAATTAAGATTATTATAACAATGACACATATCATAGACAGAGAATTGCAATGTCGTGGTCATAATCATACCCCAAGTTAAAAAAATAAGCCAATGGCTTTCATATTCTAGCAATATGTCATGGTTCAAACATCATGTAACAATGAGAGGAAAACAGCTATGACAGCGCCTACTCATATTCTACCATAGCACTTACTACTACTGTTCTCATATCAACTCTAAGCAATAACATGTGTTGTTATAAAAATCTTGTAAACGAGAGTAACATATAGCAATCATGATGTTATGCTCATAATATGTATTCTAACAATCATTAGATGCCAATTGTTCTCATACCAACTCTAACAATATCATGTGTGGTCATAAAAATCTAGGAAATGAGAGGAACATATAGCAATGATGTGGTTATAGACATGTTATGCATTCTAAATTTGTAACAAATGAACAGGCAATCGTATTCATAAGGTAAAGATGAGATGAGATAGAACAATTACACGATGATAGATTCCACCAATATAGGTAGCCAATCTGTGCGTCGGCCGCGTAAACGATGCCATCATGCACTATAGCATCAGTTAGAAATGTTTCCTCAACAGGATTGATGATGAGCCATAACCATGTATGGCGACCGGATTCCAGATAGACTAATCCCTTGTTGAACAAGGCAATGAGCTTGTAATCCATGTAGTCTTCTGATGGTGTGGGCACTTCGCAGATTACAACTTTCTGCAAACAGAGGTCGAGCCAAAAGCTTGATGCGTCTCGTGCGTAGTAGGCAGGAGTGTCCGGCGGGCCGCGAGGCTCGATGGCGGCGGTATCCAACGATGGAAGGGTGATCTCTCGCTGGGTGTAGATATCCATGAGACGCCACAGACTACTGGTGTGGTGGATGAGGACGATCCAGTTGGCCTTCATGCCCGCCCAGTAGTGGCCGCACATGAAGGACAGGTGGATAGGTAGTGGTAGCATGTCGAGGGGCACCACGGCAACCTCCGTAGGATTGTCAAGTCAGTGTCTGGGCCACCTGCAAGGATCGGGCATCAGCAAGCAGGGTGTCTTGAAAAGAGCCGGTCGGTTGCAGATGAGTAGACGGTACAAAGACACCGAGCATGCGGCCAGACGGACGGTGCTGAGTAGGTCCATACGACTACAGATCTGCTCCAAGAGAACATCGGGGAGGGAATTCCAATCGCGGCTCTGCGTGTCAGTCGGTTCTGCCATTGGGGTTTTCGGTGCCTGCGAGCTAGCGGGGAAGTGATTCGGGCGGGCGAGCGAAGAAGCTTCTCCTCGTGTGGCCGAGCAGTGAGCGAGGGGATATGGTACGCGCGAGCTACCAAGGAAGATGGCGCGGGCGGGCGAGCAGTGAGCGGGGGTAAATGGTGTGCGGCCGACGATGGGGAAGAGAGGAGGAAGAAGAAGAGACTAGTTGAATAGTTCTCTCTGACCGAGATGGGGAATAAATGGATCGCGAGGACTTCCTTTCTACAGTATCCCTATGCCTCTACGCTCACTTCACTCATTTTGCTCCGTACCTAGTCACTTGTTGAAATCTGTAGAGAGACAAATACTCCATATTTGGGAACAGAGGGAGGCTTTTACTCCGTACTATTTGGGAACAGAGGGAGTATCACCATATGGAGGGAACAGAGGAAGCTTGAAATATGAGCATGTCAATGGGAGGGAGTAAGCCCCATGCATGCATGCATGCATGCATGCAACATGAAACACTCACACGTACACATGGACGCACGCAACACTCACGCACCCATGCATCACACAGCACACGACGCAACACACACGCTCACGCCAAAGTGCTCAACCTACTCCCTACGTCCGTGAAATACTGTACATTTAGAGATTTACACATTGACCAGGGCATAATTAACGCCCAAAAGTAGCAGACTTATGTGTGCATGCGACCATTGAGATAAGAAGATTAAATGAAGGCTGTTGCATGCTGTAATTAAGGATAGACATGTAGCCTATACCTACAGCACAAGTTGGTGCATTAGTCAATCAATATCGATTTAGATTAAAGGCTAAACACATTGGAAGTGTAGATGTACATCATGTAGTACACTCTTTGTTGGAAGACCGAGGGAGGACACGTGCATGCACTCACATACATAGCCAGGGCGGTTCGCGCGCAAGGGTTGGACTCGTGTCGCGCCTGCATAAAGTTTTGTTTAACTGATTTCTTTGCTCTGCCAACTGACAGGTGGGACCCAGAAACCAGGTGACAATTTAACCAGTCAACAAAGTGCCATGTCGACTATGTGGCCGGTCAGTAGGGTGCAATACGGTGCTCTACGATGAGCTAGTGGTCGCATAATCGCCGCAAAACTATATATAGTGACCGTAAAGAGCATACTGTTACATACGTTGACCGCTAGTGTATTTTTCTCGTTTCAAATTAAGCCATATTAATCGGAAAGGACGTAGTATGGACTACTACTACTAGTACTAGTACTGCTTTGATGTGTCCCATCAACTCGCCGAACGAGGATAAGCTTGCTAGTACGCCTCTCCCTCGCCCACGCGGGCGGTGGTTCGCAGGACGAGGAGAGGGTTTTAACTACAGCGCCCTCTACCTCTCCCTCTCCCTCGCCCTCGCCCTCGCCCTCGCGGTGGACGTGCAGCAGTTCAATCGGTGTCAGATTGCCAGAAGCATATTGTACTGTAGTATCATCATTGTTGAACCTTCTGAAGAGGCGAAGAGCCAAGTGCAAGGTTCACACGAGTACGAACTGTTGAACCTTCCGAAGAGGCAAAGAGCCAAGCGCAAGGTTTCATAGGAGTTGTCGTCCTAGTAGGAGTGTACTAGTACAACTATAGCGAATGGTGCTATTGTATGATGCTGCCACGTCACGTATATCCAAAGTTGTGCCACCTTTTTTTCTCAAAGAGCGTGTTGGAGCCCGTGCAACAACTACACAAGTTGCACGTGCACATAACACATTTACTAGTAATAAATTCTAAAGGACAAATGCTAGTATGCCACCCAAGTTCATCTCCAACTCATGTGATAAATTTTTGCACGACTAGTCTACATATATTCACAGTGCTACCGTTCACAATTACCGTACTCCACTTACACGTTATAGATGGGCTACATGTCCTCCTCCAGGTTCCAGTCCCAGGTGTTCTTCATGGATGGCACGATCCATAGCGGTGGGCAACGGGAATCATTGTCGCAGCTTTCTAGTCCGGTTCCACACGATGGAGACTCATCCAAGCTGAAGCGGCATAAATCAGGGATAGCGTGTCCCAGCATGTCGTTCATCCGGCGGTGCGCACTGAAGACACAACCATGCTTCATGAACGGCAGGCCTTCCGTGTCGTGCACGGAAGGTGGCATCCGCTTCACAATGGGATAGCTGTCCCCGATGAAAAGCGAGTACTCTCCAAGAGTGTTCCTCGGCACCCACGTAGCATCACGGGGGTCGAACTCGGCGCCGTTCATCTGGTACACGTGGCATCCCAGATCTGGACACATGGGTGACGTACATAGTCAAGGTCCATGCATAATAATGTTGTGCTCAAATGTGGCGGTCAGTAATACTGTGCAGCAAATAGTACTACTCCGGTATAGAGGAAGTAAAATAGCCGGCTTATTATATATAGCCACTCTTGGCTACATGGATGAGATAGTAAGACATGGAAAAACAAAAATGGTGGCAACTAGTGGGTTCAAGTCTTCAAGGGCCTAGCTAGCTATACGCGTCCTCCAAGGTAAAAAGTACTCCTACTAGTACTACAAAGTATACTACTAGTACAACAATGAAAGAGAAGGTGAGAGGGTTAAAAATGGAATACCTGGGTAGATGGTGACGGTCCGATCGTGGTAGATTATATGACCATGTTGCACATCAGTGGTACCATGGGTAACGACTGCTAAGATAGTTGATCCCAATATGCCAAAGTCAGCTACAAGGTTCCAGGTTAGACCGAATCACGGATGCAAATGCACATCCAGGATCGACGATCTTATTTTGATCGGGGGATGACTGGTCCCTGCAAAATAATGGAGTATCATTGGGGATGCAAATGATGGTTTGTGCATTATGTTTGTAATCTCCCGTACCGTAGGATGTCAACCAGATGAAACAAGTCCCCTGGCTTGTCACCGCAAAGATGCGGCCTAGATGGCACACAGCGTCTTCGAATGTGTAGGGGTACAAATCTGCCGCCGCCAACATGCGCCAGCCTCTGCCGTTACTGCCTCCTGCATTGATGGCAATCCTTATGTCGAACACCGCGATGAGATAGTAATTGTCGTAGCCGCGTCGCTTTGTCGGCGGGTCCGCAATTGCTATCTTCTTCAATCTCATGTAGGCATCATCATACGTATTCTTGCCCGGCCAGTCCGGAAGGCCGATCCCAATGGTGGAGAAGGGGTCTACCGGAACGGCTGCACTGCTGTGGGTGTTGTGCAAAATGCTGGTGGTATCCAGCCGGAGGTATGCAAGCCAATCTTCGTTGGCACCGACCCAGGCCTATATATAAGACGGTGGGCAGCGGAGAAATTACGGGATGGAAATGGAATAACTAAGTACTACATGATCAAACTCCATTACTGACCTTCTCATTGGACAAAATCCGACTACCTCTCAACGTCGGCAACTCTAGCGGAGTCAACGTGCAACCATGGCCAGGGAGCGGTGGACTGTTCGAAGGATTGTCCCATAGAAGAACCTTCTCCTCGAGTATGCATGGAAGACCAACAAGCATGGCATGTTTAAGCAGCGTCTTGAAAAAGTTGGTGCAGGAAGCACCGAGTCTTGCAGCGGTGAGGACGTCGGAGCGGCGTGCGATTTCTCCCACAGGATCATCGTCCAAGGTCTCCCAGCCCCGACGAGGAGGAGAACCACGTGGCGAATCCATGGGAGCAGCGACGAACTGCCTTCTCTTCGGGGGGAGGGGAACTGGCGAGGAGGAGATAAGAGCGTAGTAACCGCAGGGCCTCGTCCCTTCCAACTGTAGATCATTCCTCAGCGAAGGGGTGAGGCTATTATTTACTACTAGTACTCCCTCCGATTCTTTTTACTCTGCGCATAAGAGCAGACCCGGATACCAAGGCAAGGGCTCGCTGCATGCTTTCTGGATGGAAATACCCCTGGCGCATGGATGGGAGGAGTTAGCAGCTATAAATGCCCCATGCAGCCCATTGGTTGTCTGCCCGCGTTCTCCTCTCTCTGCATGCTGCATGGATGTCTCCTTCTCTCTCACATGACTGCATGCGGTGGCGCTGGCCTATGAGAAGCTCGCGTGGAGATAGCAATCTTCTCTCCAGAAGAGATTTTTTTGAAAGAAAGGGATTAAGGAACGTTATGGGATTGCATTATATTGTAAATAATAGCACTAGTAAGAAATTTTTGGCACTAGGTAGTAGTTTTTGGCGTGGATTAAGAAATTTTGGGTATGTTTTTGCCATTTTTTGTACACACCAACTAGTGTCAAAAAACGTCTTACATTATGTGACGGAGGAGTACTTACTCGTACTGTAGCAGTACTAGTACTACTTTTCTCAACTAGTAGTGCGATGTACTGTACTTCTAGTCTAGTCTAGTATAGTGCACCAGTTTTGAACTCTTGAATCTCAGGGCCAAGGAACTATAGTTGGAAGTGGAGGGTACTACTATTCTCTAGAACCATCGATGTACTATCAATGTAGGGGAAGTACACCTGCGTAGTGGCCTAGTGGGTACTCTCGGTGCTCTATTCAGCCGCTCCTCTCATGTAGTTGGCCTACTCAGCCGCTCCTCTCACGCACACACTAGCAGCCTATTTATCAGCGGCGGTTACTGCGGGGGCAGAACATTTGAGTTATTTGATACAGCGAGACTAGGCTTTTCGCTTCCATTTGTGGAGGTGTAATGGATCTCGTCGAACTTTGTTAGTAGTTCCTTCTTTATGAATGAGATGAAGCAAAGCTTTTGCCTTTGTTTCAAAAAACACGGCAAGAGGAATTTCTTTTATAGTAGAGCCAATAATGGAGTGAAGTCCATGCATGCAACGCCACAAGCTATAGAGTAGTAGTAGAGCACTTTACTTACAGAGCCATATTGCACAGTTCCCAATGCCCCGCCAGGCTTTTCCGGCTCCTCGGGCTTAATTGGGAGGCGCTAGTTCAAATATGCTACTAGTTGGAAGCTACAAGCGAGGTGCGGCTAGGGCGAGCATGCAAGCCACGGGATGCTGGGAAGGAAAACCCGTTCACGTGGCTAGGCTGTCCAGTGCACCCAGATTGTGGGGCCGCACGTCCGTTTGACTTCAAAACTCAAACTACCCATGTAAAATATTGGCTCGCAGTGAAGTGTAGTAGTACTATTTAAAAAAAAGGTCGTCGTGCGTTCGGCCGGGATCGAACCCACAAAACAAGGTATACACTCCCGCGACCACTAGTAGTACTTGTTGGAGTACAACGCAACCTAGAATCGTCTTTTGTCGCTAGTAGTACGTACATTGTTCCTTACAAGAAACCCCTAAGAGCATGGTTAATAGTATAGCCAGCTGCTGGCTATAAGCCAGTGCCATGTCATCTACAGCCCATCTTATAGCCAACATGTAGGAGTAGTTTATTTCTTATAGCCCGCTGACTCAGCTCTATTGTACTTGCTCTAATAATGCAAGAAACCACTAAAATGCCAAGAAACTACTACCACTTGCATACGTGGCAGACTTAAGATAAGACTACCTTATCAACCATTGTACATGCTCTTACCAACAAAAATCCTCGAGTGACCTCCTATCTCTGGCCCGTCCACCTAGTCATCCTCGGCCATGGGACGCAGCTACCGCCGCCGGCAAAAGGCGAGATCAAAACCGCCGGCAGTGCGGAGCCCATTTGCGGCAGCCCGGATGCCAGCTCCGTCCGGCGCTCGCGGCCGCTAGCTAGCCAAGATAGCTCCGTCCAGCTGCTTGTCTGCAAGGTTTGCTAGCTAGATTGGCAAGGCAGCGCGACAGCTTGCTCGCGTGCGCCGCGCTAAGGCCGACCATCTGGCTCAAGCGAAGGCCAGCGCGGCGGCTTGCTCGCTCGTGAGTCACGCTCGGGCCAGCCTGCCAACCCGTGCGGAGGCCAGCGCGGCGTCCGGCCCGTCCGGCGGAGCGGCGGCCAACTCGCTCATCACCGGCACCACCGACGAACACGCATCAGTACTGTTTGAAGTAATGTTCAGGAAAATAATGATTTGAGGGGGAATAACAGGATAGAAGGTCAGATGTGGGTCCCTCGTGTCAACGGTCAAACAAAATGTGTTGGTTTAAGTTGCCTCGTCAGCACGGACATGTGGGCCAACCCTGTCATAAATGGGTTTAAACAAACCTAATCGGTAGGAGTACTAGGTAGTTTTTGGCATGGATTAAGAAATTTTGGGTATGTTTTTGCTATTTTTTGTACAATAGATTCCTCCTAGGGCTGGTTGAAAGTGGTAGTTTTTTGTTAAATACTCTACATATTGTAAGTAGGAGTGAAAGTTAAGCTTTGGAAGCCAATAAGCAAGGCTAGTTACATAGTGCATATGTGTACATGATTGAAAGTAAATATCAACCATGAGTGACTAATATCTTGATGGAAAACTCGAAACTATGGAATACTAGGAAAAAATGCATGGTTGGAAATACTAGCAATGTTCATGTCCGTTGCAACGAATCATAATTAGAATAATACTTATTCACAAACTTCGTACAAAACACTCTAATTTTGATATACATATGTCACTAGAGATATATTATGTTTCAATTAGAATATATTCCTTGGGATGTTTTGGTGAGGTCAGGGAGGGATGTGGTTGGTTTTAAGATACTAATTATGGGTTTTTCTGCAAATTGGTAGACAAGTGGGATGTTGGTGAGAAAAGGCAACAACTTACCTCACAATCGTTAGATGTAGATCTAAGGGTTAGAATCGACGAATGGCAGACACACCAGCATCACCAACTTAGTCTTGTGTAGGAGTACTAGCAAGATCCATGCATTGCATGGAACATCAAGATGCATTTTTTTATAAAACACTTGTTGTGATTGACCCTTGTGGGAGTAATCCCATGTGTAAAAACTAATGATATATCGAGAAATATGAGATAAGGTGAAGAGTAGTGGGGTGTGGTGGTGGTTGGTGGTCGAACTGAGAGGAGGCATGGGGATTGACGACGCCGACAGCGGCCACCAGGCCAGTTTGTTCCAGAGGCTTCCTTTCTTAATTGCTCAACAATGAGGTTTGTTGGAGATAAGGATGAACGAGGGAAGGCCTTGTCTGCAAATGTGGAGAGGGGTGCGGGTATCTTTTAGTTTAATTTCCATCCGTCAGATATAGATCGGACGGTCTATATTGCAAGATGGCACACGTACCATCATCACCAACTCGGTTTTTTATAAGAGAAGAAATTTAAGTATGGAGATACAAACGTATTATCGACACTTGCTTCCGTAAACTAGCATCTACATTCTATTCAACGCCTCGGCATGTGGGGCCTTAGCACAATGACTTCTCGACTGTGTAAAACAAAGATTTTCCCGTCGCCGACAAGGAGGGGGTGACGGCGACGCACTTTTTGGCTTGATCTAGTCCTAGTAGTCATACTAGGTAGTCTAAGCACGTGTAGATTTATTCTTTTTCACGTCTCGTGTTCGCCGTACTGCCACGACTGTTCATGAATAGACGGTAAGTTATTCACGGGGAAACCCTTGTTGATCGTGTTTGCGAGAGAGAGAGAGAGAGAGAGAGAGAGAGAGAGAGAGAGTATGCGTGTGTGATATGTTAGAGACTGAGGCAATGATAACAGATTCTTTGTGTCTATGTGTGTGGAGGATAGAGAGAGACATGTACATGGGGCTTTGTGTTGTGTAACATGGAGACACATATACATAATTAGAGAGTGAGTGTGTGAGATACACATGCAGACATGAGGAGAGATGAGGATCCAGGTAAATGGGTGTTTGTGCGTGTTTGTGTGTGTTTGTGCACGCGTTTGTGTGTGAGAGGGAGAGAGTGTATGTGGAGTAGAGAGACCACTGATGATGTAAACCTAGTATAAGGGAAGGGGAATGGTGTGACATGTGTAGTAGCGAGATAGCACGGGTGTGGGCGTGGGGAGCAGACTATTTGGAAGAGACATCGAGTGTGTGTGTGTGTGTGGGAGAGGGGTGTGATAGCGAGAGAAAGAGAGAGCTAGCGACGGAGAGAGAGAGAGGAAGAGAGGGGGGAGAGGGGTTGTTTGTGTCCAGAAATGGCATATAGATAGGGAGACAGTGTTGATGTTGTCCGAAATTGGCCGATGAACGGAGACGCAAGGGAAGCGAGTCATCGTGTGTGTGATAGGGACTTCATGAGAGAGCTAGAATAGATGGTGTAGATAACAATGTGCGAAATCAAGAACGATTATACATTAGGGAGCTATGCAAAGAGTCACCACATATATGTATACAGGGAAGGAGCTGGGGCGGGTCCGCATGTGGGAGAGATAGAAAGAGGAGACTGGTGCACAAGGAGACAAAGTGTGCTTGTTTGCAGTGGGGGTGGTGTGAGAGGTGAGTGCGCGAGAACCACATAACTAGGGAGATAGACGTTTGGGGGCGACGTTTTGTGTGTATGGGAAATATACACTCATACATAGTGTGTGTGATTGGGTAAGAGAGATAGCGGAAGACCTAGAGAGTGAGGGAAGAGATGTGTGCATGCCCGAAAGACAAAGTGATAGAGACCTATGTTGGGGTCCGGACTTTACAAGAGAGAGGGGTGTTAATGTGCTCGTGTGTTGGTGTTTGGGGAAGAGAACGAGTTCTCTCTCTCTCTCTGTGTGTGTGTGTGTGTGTGTGTGGTGGTGGTGGGGGGGTTGACTTCAGATAAAGAGTGAGGTGTCTATATTTGAGGGACTTTGGCGTAATTGAGATATTGTGCACTCATGGTTGATCAATTTGTTTCACAGTTTGTACTATGAGATAACGATACTTTTGAACATGCGTGATATACCTTGATGTACCAGAATTACAAACCTAAGATTGGAATTTTGGAATTCGACTCCATCATTAGCTTTTGTAATTCATTTAAACGGAGGTACATTTTTTAAGCCGGGATTTCGTGATTTAAAATTCATATATCAAACCTAGAGATATACACATACGGGCATGTTCAAACTTTATAATCATCCACTTTATTCATACACATACACATTTTTGCTTTTGTCATCATATTTAGGATAAACACATTTGGAATTTCATTTGAATTGGACCGTATGATGGTATTTGCTTGTAGTAGCTCAATGATCCATATTTGAATTGAATGGACAATCTAAGTTTCGAGTTGGAGACATTGATTTTCAAAACTTGCACATTTTTTTGCGTGCAAAACAAACAAATTGTCGACCATGATATCATAGTCGGCCGTACAAGAGCAGAATACTTATAATTTTAGGCGCCGAAAGCTTTCAAACTTCCCGCTCACATCAAAATATCACGCGCCCGAAAGTTTAGCCCTGCGATATTCCTATTTACCCCTGCCACATGAATGGAAAAGGGCTGCTTTGGTAACTCCATTGTTTTCCCTCTTTGCCCCCAACATTCTTCCCCAGAGCCCCTCCCCTTCCCCTCCCCGACCCCCCCCCCAACCACGGCAAGCCGCCAAATCTAGTTCTCCGCCGCAGCGGTGGACCTCACACCCCGCCGGATCTACCTTCCGCACCTTGGAACCCCCAACTACCAACTCACCACTTCACCGGAGCCGCTTCAGCGACTGGATTGTCCACCGCTCCAGATCTCCTTGACCGCCATCATGGTCCACCGCACCGGATCTGCTTAACCGGCGCCCTCGTCCACCACAGCGTAGGCCCTTTACTGACTCCCTCATCCGCCCCTTCGCTGGCCCTTCATACAAGCCCTTGTCCGCCGCAACAGATCCGCCTCACCGAAAGCACTGTACAACGCGCCCGCCAAAGCCTTCGTCCACTGCACCAGACCCGCTCCACGGACGCCATATTCAACTCCACCGGCCCTGCTTTACCGACGCCGCAGCCTCATCAGGTTATTTCGATTTGTACTCCTTCGGTTTTTCTCTTTATCGTGCAATTGTTCACTTACCACAGATGTGCTTTCTTGTATGTCGACAGGCACTGCAACCGTAGCACCGGAGCCGCTTCAGCGACGGCGATAGCCGGCCCAAACTCAATCGCAACACAAGCACCATCGACGATCCTTAGCTATCAAGTATGACAATGATACCCATACGCCGCCGAGAATCAGGTACTATTATCCAATGGCCGGCGCCTACGTTCACTTTCCTAGCATAAGCACCGCACCTTTGAATTTCTTCAGGGCATCATTCAGTTTTTCATGAGACGCGTTATTCTGCTTGCACCTGTAGGGCCATACTTCTGGCAGTGAACATGTTACATGTGCTAAATTACATACCAGTGCACATATAGTTAATATGCTTTGGTTTTGTTCTGATGCCACCTGTTGGTTCCATCAGACTGCTTAATGTTCTCTATGCTTAATTACACATCAGCAAACTAGCATGTGGTTCCGCTGCTTTTTGTTCGTTTTACCCTACATTTTCTGATGCTAGCTATTACATCACTACTCCGAGCCTCTGTTCATTACTTGTTTGTGTGTTCTTGATCTTCCCAAGTTGCATGACTAATTTGATGCTTCTATTAATTATGGAGCTGCCAACCCCATCAAGCAAAATATTTGTTCTTTTGGGGTTGGCACCTCGAACAAGCATAAAAATAGAGGGAAGCAAATATACTCCCTCCGATTCTATTTACTCTGCGCATAACTCTTGACCCGCATACCAAGGAGGGCACTGGTTTAATTTTTCTGGACTAATTTTCCAATTAATTAGGGCAGAGGCGGATGGGGCGGGGCACAAAAGGAAACCAGCGCTAGGAATCGGCAACGCGCAGACTAATACAAGAAAACTGAGAAAAAGTTATACGCAAAGTAAAAAGAATCGGAGGGAGTATTGTCGTGTATGCACACACCCTTCTTTCATTAGTTTAGATGAACCATTGATGATCAATTCGGACCAGTGCATGCGATTAAAATTAATTTTACCTAAATAGATGGTGCGGAATAAACTACAACAACTAGATTTGCAACCACGGGATGCTGACGATATCTTCAAAGAATATTGCAATAGCAGTTAGGCTTCACAGCAACATATGGTAAGCCAGTGTGTTTTAGTACATGTGAAATGTAATGCGAGTGGGCTGCTTTCTTGGCTTGTGCCCTCAACGTGTAATCCTACCGAATTACAAATAGTTCAGTTGTCTGCTTTGCTGTATTGCTTGATTCGAATGCTTATTTGTTGTTACGCTATACCTGAGTTGGCCAATATGTCAGCAGTGCCTATTGTACTATCGTAAAGAAATGCATGCCTATTTCATTTGAGTCCTTAACTTTTCCTCTCAACTTCATCACAAGACTGTCTTCGTAGTTTATATGAGGCCACACTGTTAAGTGCTTTCTCAGATTATTTCAACTGCTTAGATGCCTTGGCAACTTAAATATAGCGGTTGTACACTCCCTTTCAACTAGGGATGTCAACTGGGTCCGGTTTAATCCCGATTAAAGTCCACTAGTGGTATGATAGTTCAAAAGAGTTTTTGTTTTTTTGAGGAAAATGAACTAGGGAGGTAGCAAAAACTAACTAGATGGGACTGGCGGATTTCGTTTATTTGCCACTTACATCCCTAGTTTCATCTTACCATTTTAATTTCTTTTAGGCTGATGCTGCTTCGAACCATTTAAATATAGTTTGCCATGCTCGGCAATAATTCGTCTGTCGTTTACCATGTAAGCTTACTGCCTGGATCATACGATAACTATCTCTTATTGATGTCCAGCAGAAACCTTTCAGGATGCCGTTCACATTAGGACACAATGTACAACCCCAGAATCTATTTGTGGAAGCAGTGCGCCATCCATGTTACTAGATGGTAGCAGTTCAGAGGCAACACCGCCGGAGAGTAGTCTGAGCACAGATATTATAGTGCTTGAGGCTCTACTAGAGGCAGAAAGAGATGGTGTGGCTGCCATGAATGAGGTAATATTTATCTTGAGGCTGGAAATTACGGAATTAGCGGCACGCATTATGCAAGCAACCCAAGAATTGGAGGAAGTAAGAATGTTGCATTTGAAGACGGAGGAGGTCCTGCTGTTTCTGCTATCTGAAGCCCAAGATAATCCCGGTCCTTCCTTAGATACCAATTGAAATTTTCATTAGATTATTGTACTTGCATGTTGTGTCATGTCTCTGAATGGATTATGTTGCAAGACCCCCTATGTTGTCCATGTGTTGTAATGATCCGAATTTTTTAGGCGAGGTAATCCTCAGAACTTGTATGATTGACATAAGGTGAACTGTTTGTCGTGTGAGCATATTGTATTGGATGAAATAACTGTTTGACTCAAAGTGTATCCAACCTACTGAATTCAAAGATCACGGCATTTCTAAATCATAATCATATATAAAGGTGGAATAAATCTTTGTTGTGGTTTTGAAGAAATAAATAACAAAATGTATAATTATCTGTGGATATTCGTAATCGAATACAAATTGGATTTGAATTTAGTTTGCCAGGTCCCAGGGCAAACGTGAATGCTAATTCTCCCAAGTTTTGAACGAAGCAGCTAAACACCCACTATAATTTGTGGGCTGCTCGAAGCAAGTGTTTGCGAGATGGAAATTATTGTCTACCCCTGACACTTGACATCCTTATCGACAGGATTTACACTGCTGTCGATAGGGGTAGACTAGTAACTTTAATCAGACGTGACACGACGGCCTCTGAGCCCATTCAGACACGGTGGGCGCCAAACGTGGGCGGCAAAACACATTTGATTCAAGCTCGTCCTAAAGACATGTGTCTCTTCCTCCATTTCCCCATTCATACACGGTGGGCGGCAAAACAAACTCTCCTCGTCCGAAATCGATGTAGGCTTATATTTTAAATAGGGGCAGATGTGTAACTTCCATCAGACGTGACACAACCACCCTACCTGTCAGCCCTGTTCATACACCGTGGGCGGCAAAACACCCTCTCCTCGCCCGAAATCGATGTAGGCTAATATTTTAAATAGGGGCAGATGTGTAACTTCCATCAGACATGACACAACCACCCTACTTGTCAGCCCCGTTCATACACCATGGGCGCCAACCATGGGCGGCAAAACACCCTCTCCTCGCCCGAAATAGTTACCGGCAAATATTTGGGAGATGCGAGATTACCGTCCTATCCCCAACCGACGCGATGTCCGAAATTTTAAACGGGGGATAATTAAGTTCGTAACTTTCCCCCATTTCAGAGAAGCGCATCCCAAAGTTTGAGATCCCCCTCCCCTCCATTTCCCCATTCATACACCATCGGTGGCACGACAACCTCCGCACTGCGGCCCGCCTCCTCCGTCCGCCACCCCATCCTCCACCTTGCCGGAGCCGCTACCCCTACCTCGTCGTCCACTGCAAGAGATGGACGTCTCTCATCCACGGCGCTGGACCAGCATCCTTTCATCGCCTCCTCTCACTTCATCGGTGCCGTCGTCCACCTTGCCGTTGCCGCTCCTACGACCGCCTCATCCACGGCAACAGGATATATCCCCCGACCCGGCCGTTTGCCGTCTAAAGTCTTCTTCCCCGCCGCCGACAGCCATCGCACCCGCAGCACCCTCAACATATCAGCATAGGCATACACGGCGTCGCAAGAGAGGTGGTACTCTTCCATATGTGCTTAAGTTATTGATCTCACCCGGAAAATAGATCGTAATTTGTTTACTATACTTTTCTTGTCCGTACCAAATCGTAGTGGCTAGTTGAACGCAAACATTGGTTGCGAAGTAGCTTTATCCGGTTTGCACCTTCGGATCCGCCATGGCACGGGCACTATACTCGTAAAGCTTATGGTTTCCCCCCTTTATATTCACTACCATCATCATAGGTGCTTCGTGTCGTGCTAGCACTGCTCCTCAAGACCTCAACCCAAAGCTTACGTGTTGAAATATGAATCTGATATGATGCTCATATCACTAAAACAGAGAACATTTAATTGGTCACCTAATGTTCCTATATTCATTTCAAAAAGCATGTGCGCCACCCACTGGTCCAGCTAGTTTCACTTTCTTGATTTTTCTCTTGATGCTTAGGGTTTTCCCCTTTTATCTACTCTACTATGATCTGCGTAGGTGCTTTCTGCCGTACTAGCATTACTCCACCCTTCAAGCTAAACAACACAACACTCAGAATTCGAAAGCTTAGTTGTTCAAATATGATTGTGATATGATACTGATATTAGTTAACCGACACATTTAATTGGTTAGCTAAAGGTCCCACTTGAGTTTTCAAATGCATGTCGCGACATATAGAGAGACAGCATAATTGCATTTCTTTGTCACTTGTTGACTGTACTTTCTTGTCCATACCAAATCTTAGTTGTTATTTCAAAACAAACATCGGTTGCTAACTACCCTTTGCGCGGTTTGCAGCTTCAGATCTGCCATCCCATTGCCATGGTCAACACTGTACTCATCATGCTTATGTTTTCCCCATTTTATGATGACCACAATCAGCCTACGTGGTTCATGCCGTAATAGCACTGCTCCACCCATCGAGCTAAACAAGCTTAGTTGTACAAATTCATATCTGATATTATTGCTGATATTAGTAAAACTGAGAGATGTTTAATTGGTTAGCTAAATGTTCCTACTTTACTTTCAAAATGCATGTGAGCCACATATGGAGAGACCGGAAAGAATAGTATTTCTTTGTGCGCTCTGGTTCATCATGGGTGGCCAACCGACATTGTATTAAAAGACTTGTAATATCTTCAATCTTCTTGCTCTTCTGCTCTTCTTTAAGATGATACTCTTCTCTTGCGGTCGACTGGTCAGGTCGAGTTGTTCTCCCTTAGTATATTTTGAATCTGTCAGGTCAGGTCGACTTGTTCTTCTTTACTATATGTTGAAGCTATCATCTGCGAAGTGTCATCACTTCTGGAGCTCTCATATTTTGAGTAGTAGGCCACATTATATTAATGCACACAACAAATTACAGCATGCATGGCATCTTTTAAAAGAATTGCAGAGATAGCACAAAGGGGTTTACAGGGAGGCAGTATTGGATTAGAATCACTTCTGCATTACAAAGAAAATCTCACTTGTTTTTATGTTTTCATGCATGTCAGATATTGAACATTATCAAAATGAATATGAGAATGGGCGCACGAGAGGAATATTGTGGAATGATCCACTGCCTAACAAACTTGGCATGGTGGAGGATGGCCTATCTTATTCACCCATCAAGGTGCTTGCTCTAACTTTGCAAAGTTGTATTGGTCGCACATATTTTGCTTCTAACCTCTTGCATTACTTCTACTTTATTACACCATCTGTTTATTTTAAGCATCATATATGAGTATATGCCATACCTATCCATTTTCTGTACCTATTCCATGTGTCGTCACACTATGTTTTCCAGTCAAATGTTGTTCTTTCGTAATAGGTGTCCAAAAGGAAGAGGGTGAGTGCAGGTCGTCAAGGAGTACAAACTAGGTATTTGGAAAAGGTAGTGATACCTGTTAAATCAGATAGATCAGCAGCCACAGAAAACACAGGCCCAACTGTACCACACTTTACGCCTACTCCAGCGGCCAAACCCCTATTAGAACTGCTGGGAGCCCAGCGTCAGGTACCGTCTATGATATCAATTCAAAATTTGAACTCCTAAATTTCTGCTTGTGCCTTACCTTCTCTCTTGTATGAAAACTAATTTAAGATGAATCTCCTTGCTCAAAGGATCATACGATCTCAAAAAAAATAATGGGCTCTGCATTGCTCTTGTTAGTACCTCTCTCCCTTTTGCCTTGTAACGTTGTACTTAATTAATTGCTATCTGATTATGTATCATCAGTCTGCACCTGAGCTTCATTATCCTTTGTTTCTTCCAATATTATTTGATCTATATTTACTCTTTGCAAAATGTAGAATAATGGCAACGCTTATAAAGAATTTTCTTTGGGGAATTTATTGAATTATCCTTCCATCAACATGCAGAAGGGCTTTATCCGGCCCGTGTTAACATGTAATGTAAGTTCATCCTTCTCAAGCCTTCAAACTTTGTTCTAGTATAGATTTGGATAGGCATCATTTCCTCCATTGTTGTTTGCTTTGCTGTTTACATCTGATTGGATGTTTGCAACAACTACCAGTTTCAGATTGTAGTTGTAAAAACATGTTCCTTATGCAGAACAGATCCATTTATTTGCTTATATAATTGTGAAACCTGTTACGTGTCTCCTTGTTTCTCTTTCAGACTTGTATCTCTTACTCCAGGCAGAACTTTAGGGAAGATAGTGAGCCAAACCATCTTGAGGACAGCGAGATGACCCCAAGGTCCTGTCTTGATGAAGACAATGAGTTGAAGCTACTCACCAGCAGGTGTGAGACAACCTCTATGCAGTCGCTGCCTCAATCAGTTCGACTTCTTCAGTCTCAACTTAAAGCGGAAAGGCTTGCTTCAGCTCAGCTCCGACTTGAAGTCGAAGATGCAATGAAGATGTTAGAGGACTGCCGTGCGCACCATCATGCCTTAAATCTAGTGTTGATGCATCTATCGTTGACACAACTGAGGTCTACTCAGCTTCTTCAGCTGTTTGGGGGGGCGACCTGGCCAGGCCTAGTGCCTTCTGAAGTGCTCTCAGTTTTGTATATTCTTTTGTCGGCGCGTTTATTTGCACTGATGGCGAACTTTGCTGCCCAGTGGATGTAATATGTGTGATAGTCGTGATAGCCTAGCGTAAGTTGCTTGCTTATTTATTTCCTTGTTGTCTTGTTTATTTGTTTGCTTCTAGTCATTGCAGTTCTTTTTCCGCGGTTTGCTAGTGGCTGCAATAACCTATTTTTTAAAACTAGGCCACAATAATCATGGGCTAATATTTACTGTAGTGACACTGGGCCTCCTGCGGGCCGTAGAAACAGTGGGCCTTCTACGGGCCGTGGAAACAATGGGCCTTCTACGAGCCGTAGAAACAATGGGTCTTCTACGGGTCGTATCATCAATGGGCCTTATACGGGCAGTATGATCAATGGCCAAACATGGGCCAATAACAGGCCGCATTATGGTCGTAAACGGGCTAGAGTTGGAATCGTTCGTTCATGGGCCGACCATAACGGGCCATCGTAATAGGCCGTATTTGATGACGCTATGAAAACGGCCCAACATATTAACGGACCACAAACGGGCCGACTGTGACCACGGGCCCACAAGCAGAAAATGACAGTAACAGGCCGTAAGTAAACGAATGCTGGAAATGAGCCCAAGAATAAATGGGCTCTGAGAAGGCCGAAAGATAACATGGGCTGGAAACGGCCCAACGGAATAACGGGTCATTAATGGGTATAAAGTGATAAACTGTTCATTACGGGCCAGTTTCACCATGGGTCGTTAATGGGTGTAAAGTGATACACTGTTCATTACGGGCCAGTTTCACCACGGGCCATTAATAGGCCAAGAGTTACATAGGGCCTCATATGGGCCGAAAGACGTCATGGGCCATACATGGGCCAGAAGTGAAAATGGGCTAGAATCATATTGGGTGGCCCAGATGACGCTACTGGGCCTAATTCGGATAGGGCGTAACGGGCCTTGGGTTAGCGGGCTATAAATGGGCTATATGCGAACAGGCCGTTAACAGGCTTTACATGGGCCGGCCCGCCACCTTTTGACCAAGTCAAACGGGCCGGCCTTTTCATAGGAATGGGCCTCTGTTAGGCCGTGCCACGTGTCGACGTATCATAGGCGCCTATCTGACCCACTGACGAGCTGACACGTGTTCCGTCCGGCCAATAAGAATTTTACACGTGGAAATTTCCCATTGGTCGGGGCTGTTAACGGGTTACCGGATCCAAAACCCGACCCGATAGCTTAACGGTGTTCCGTTACGGTGGATGCCACGTGTCGGTCACCCTTGACGAAAGCACTTCTGTGACGCGCGATCTATCGTCATAGAAGTGGACACTTCCGTGATGATAATTTTGGTAATGTCATGGAACACTTCTACGACAGCACAGGTATGACTATCTTGATTCTGTCATAAATTTGTCATGGATGTACATGCATGACAAAAAACGCGACCTACTGTGACAAATAGGTATCATCACGGAAGTGTATTTTTTGTAGTGGTGATCACATCATTAGGAGAATGATGTGATTGACTTGACCCATTCTGTTAGCTTAGCACTTGATCGTTTAGTATTTTACTATTGCTTTCTTCATGACTTATACATGTTCCTATGACTATGAGATTATGCAACTTACGTTTATCGAAGGAACACTTTGTGTGCTACCAAATGTCACAACGTAACTGGGTGATTATAAAGGTGCTCTACAGGTGTCTCCGAAGGTACTTGTTGGGTTGGCGTATTTCGAGATTAGGATTTGTCACTCTGATTGTCAGAGAGGTATCTCTGGGCCCACTCGGTAATACACATTACTTAAGCCTTGCAAGCATTGCAACTAACGAGTTAGTTGCGGGACGATGTATTACGGAATGAGTAAAGAGACTTGCCGGTAACGAGATTGAACTAGGTATTGAGATACCGACGATCGAATCTCGGGCAAGTAACATACCGATGACAAAGGGAACAACATATGTTGTTATGCGGTTTGACCGATAAAGATCTTCGTAGAATATGTAGGAGCCAATATGAGCATCCAGGTTCCGCTATTGGTTATTGACCGGAGACGTGTCTCGGTCATGTCTACATAATTCTCGAACCCGTAGGGTCCGCACGCTTAAAGTTCGATGACGGTTATATTATGAGTTTATGTGTTTTGATGTACCGAAGGTACTTCGCAGTCCTGGATGTGATCACGGACATGACGAGGAGTCTCGAAATGGTCGAGACGTAAAGATCGATATATTGAACGACTATATTTGGATACCGGAATGGTTCCGGGTGAGATCGGGATAATACCGGAGCATCGGGAGGTTATCGGAACCCCCCGGGAGGTATATGGGCCTTATGGGCTTTAGTGGAAAGGAGGGGAAAGGAGCAAGGGAGGGGCGCCCCCCCCCCCAAGCCTAATCTGAATTGGGAAGGGGGCCAGCCCCCCCCCTTTCCTTCCTCCCTCCTTCCTCTTCCTTCCCTCTCCCTCTCCAAATAGGAAAAGGAGGAGTCCTACTCCCGGTGGGAATAGGACTCCCCCCTTGGGTGCGCCTCCTCCCCTTGGTCGGCCCTCTCCTCCCCCCTTTATATACGGAGGAGAGAGGCACCCCATAGAAATAACAATTGATCTCTTGGATCTTTTAGCCGTGTGCGGTGCCCCTCTCCACCATAGTCCACCTCGATAATATCGTAGCGGTGCTTAGGCGAAGCCCTACGACGGTAGAACATCAACATCGTCACCACACCGTCGTGCTGACGAAACTCTCCCTCAAAGCTCGGCTGGATCGGAGTTCGAGGGACGTCATCGAGTTGAACGTGTGCAGAACTCGGAGGTGCCATGCGTTCGGTACTTGATCGGTCGGATCGTGAAGACATACGACTACATCAACCGCGTTGTGCTAACGCTTCCGCTTTCGGTCTACGAGGGTACGTGGACATACTCTCCCCTCTCGTTGCTATGCATCACCATGATCTCGCGTGTGTGTAGGAAAATTTTGAAATTACTACGTTCCCCAACATCGGGTACACACTCACCGGGCGCAAGGTGTTCGGCGATTTGCCTGCCTCGGCGATGGACTCGGACGACGAGGAAGCGCTCGTCGTGCTGCTGGAGGAGGAAGCCGGGGCCGACGTCTAGGAAGAAGAGCATCTCATGGTGCTCGCAGCCCTCGCCCAGCTGCTGGCGAGCAATGAAAAGCCGCGGCGAGGTGGCTCGGCGCCCGGGCGGGTGAAAGCAAAGAACCGGCATCGTCTCAAAGGCTACTGCATGCTCTACTCCAACTACTTCGCCGATACTACACTTCACGGCGACAAAACATTTCGGCGTCGTTGTGGGATGAGCCGAAAGCTCTTCCTCAGGATTGTGAATTCCATCCGGGAGTTCGACAACTACTTCAAGTGTAAGATGGATTGCACCAGCAAACTTGGATTCACCTCGATCCAGAAGTGCACGACAGTGATGAGGATGCTTGCATACGGAGCTCCCGGTGATTCACTCGGCGACTATGGGCGCATGGCCGAGTCCACCACCATTGAGTGTTTCTACAAGTTCTGTCGGGCAGTGGAGGCAGTGTTTGGACCGCAATACTTGAGAACACCCAATGCGGAAGACATTGCTCGGATCCTAACACAGAATGCGGCAAGAGGATTTCCTAGGATGCTTGGAAGCATCGACTGCATGCATTTGAAATGTAAGAACTGCCCATTTGCTTGGCAGGGGATGTACAAACGCGCCGAATGCGGTTGAAGTGTGGTACTTGAGGCGGTGGCCACACAGGACATCTGGATTTGGCACTCCTTCTTTGGTATGCCAGGAACTCACAATGACATCAACGTGTTGTAGTGCTCCCCTGTCTTTACCAAGCTTGTTGAAGGTCATTCTCCTCCGGTGAACTTCGAGGTCAATGGGCGGCACTACAACAAGGGGTACTACCTAGCTGATGGCATCTATCCAAGATGGTCTACATTTGTGAAGACTATATCAAACGTTGTGCCAGGAGGCAAGAAGTCCCACTTTGCCAAGGTGCAGGAGGCTTCCCAGAAGGATGTCGAGCGGGCATTTGGTGTGCTCCAATCTCGATTTGTTGTTGTCCGGTACCTTGCTCAGACCTGGTCGAAAGATCAAATGTGGGAGATCATGACTTGATGTGTCATCTTGCACAACATGATCATCGAGAGCGAGCAAGAAGAGCCAGTGTTTGACACTGAACCATACTACATGCAGGGTCCTCTAGCCGAAGTTGATCATCAGCTACCGGCAACCTGGACTGCCTATCTCAGTATGCGTCAGGAGATCCGAGACCCACAGGTGCATCATCAGCTGCAGCAGGATCTGGTGGAGCACCTATGGAGGCTCAAGGACGACGCCGGATGCGACGTGTGATGAAATATGAGTTTTTATTTGTTGAACTATATAATTTGTATTGAACTATTTGTTGTTGCACTATTTTGTTGAAATATTTGATGAACTATGTGATAACAAATATTTATGTTGGTAATTGAACGCCGAGCCACGACAAACCACGCCGAATATGGGCATATTCTCGCCCATATGGACCCTTTATTCATCGAAAATGGGCCAAAAACTAGGCCAATATCGACGTCTGGGGCGACGGCTAGATGCCCAACCGCCACCAGCGCCGATTGTATCGCCGGCTCGCCTCAAGGGACGATTTTTATGCCTCCTGGGGCCAATGGCTGAAGATGCTCCTATGCTCGGTTAAAAAACACGTGTTTCTGCAAATGGCCACAAAAGTCCATTTCAGAAAAATATTGTGCCAAAGGGCATATTCTCTACCAAGTACCAATGCCAAATAAACAGGCATTGACTCAAATCTGTCTTGACCTCTCAGGCTCTCACCAACCATCTCTCTAATCCATCCCGAAAACATCTCTCCAATCCTTTTACAGCCATTTCCTAATCCCACCACTCCAAGACGCCAAGAGGGGCATCACGATCCGTCCAAACCCGACCTCCCCCGGAGAAATCCCCTCCCGTCAAAATCCTCCAATAGACGAGATGCTCCGCGCTAGCGCCGCCTCTCCCGCGCTCCCACCCTGTCGGTCTCGGTCCGCAGAGCCATGCTCCTGTCGCCGCCAACCCCGTGGCCGCGCGTCAAGCCCGTGCGCTTGAATCGTCTCCCGCAGTGCAAAGACCGGCTCCTCTCGCTTCCCCGCGGCCGGCGGCCGAGGGCGCCGCGGCGGCTCGGCGTGTGCATGGCCGAGATGGCCTGGGTCGGGAGCGAGTCGCCCCGAGAGCTTGGGGTTTCTGACGGGGAGGGGGACGCGATGCTGGGAGGCGACAAGTTGCCCGGTCCGAGGGCGGAGGCGGCGGCCATCCGGTGGACGCCCGTCGAGGCGGCGCTGAATCGCATGGTTAGTGCTCGTTTTTGCTACCACGCTTGTTCATATTGGCATATGTTGATGCTTTTCGGAATCTCATAGGAGTATATATCTTGCGACTTAGCATGAGCCTTGCTCATTTACGGAGTGGTATAGTTTCTAACCAGTGCTGATGCCTTTTAAATGAGCTCTGATCATTACAAGTTGGAACTCTGTCAGGCCGAAAGGGATGAAGCTTTACCAAAAAGGAACTGAAACGCCCGAATATTCTGATTTGGTCTCTGCAGAGAATATGCATTGCTTTAGTAGAGTATCATTGTGGCTTGTACGTGTGTCTAGTTGCAATAATTTGTGCCGAGCTCAGCTGTTTTCATATTATTGTTATTTATAAACAGATTTTGTATACACATTTAGTTTGTTTAGCTGTAGAGTACTCTAGGTATCTGATGCCTGATTTATACTACTGTATCTGATTAGTTTTTGAAAGAGGAACTTAGATGCTCCAGCTTAAGCTTCCTACGGAGATGTGATTAAACAATATGGTTGAAATCACATTTAAATGGATGTAAAGGTTAACCGTGTGCTGTTTATGTTCGAGAAAAAAGTCTGCTATTTACTTGGAATTCCGGATCCTGTACTGAAATTTTACCATTGCATGCAGAGTAAATGGCTGGTGGCTGTTTCTTTTGCTCTTGCAGCTCTTTGGAAGCGTGATGCTGAAATTATGTGGGCTTTGATGGGTGCGGTTGCGAACACTGTGCTTTCGTCCATTCTTAAAAAGCTGCTCAACCACGAAAGGCCGGCACCGGCTTTGCGGTCTGATCCTGGGATGCCATCATCCCATGCCCAATCCATTTTCTATGCTGCAACATTTCTAGTTCTTTCAGGTAAGCTCTTCAAGAATCAAGATTCATAAAACCATCATACTATTTTTCAGTATATTCTCCTGGCAACATCAAAAGCATAAGTGCTGACTGGAGCTCCGTCCTAATTCATTTTAATCATGACACAGTATGTGCATAACTATACGTTTTCCTCAGTTTTTGTTATATGGCTTTTCTATTCTAGTAAACACAATGGATGGAAACTCAATTATGAATAATGTGCTCATTTTCATATTTTGTGGTATAGAAAGAAACTAAGATGCTTATCAGTTAGAGGTTTGAGTAAACAATACCTCCATGGATGTTAGCACTCCAATATCCACCTGTTTGTCGAATGAAAAGGAATGGATGACTTATCTCATGTGGCTCTTTTTCTTTCTTTCTTTTTTGTGAACTTCATGTGGCTCTTTTTGCAACACAGTGTTCTCCTGGCTTGGGACAAATTATCTGGCAATGATTCTTGGGGCTACAACTGTAGCATTGGCCTCCTATCTAGTAAGAATTCTACTTGGCAGACTCTTTCACCTTTAATTATCTCAATTGCAGGACCATACTCTTGGGTTACACAATCTTTAAGCTTTTTAGCGCGTTATAATCAATTCCTAGTACTTGGTAGACTCTTCCATCTTTAATCATCCCAAATACAGGATCATGCTCTTGGGTTACAGTCTTTAAGTTCTTTAGCGCATTTTAATCTTAACCCCCTTATGTGTGTGCAGTCATGGCTACGGGTGTCGCAGCGTCTCCACACACTGAACCAGATTCTCGTGGGCGCTGCTGTAGGATCAGCCTTCAGCGCTCTGTGGTTCGCGCTCTGGCATTTGCTCGTGCGGGAAGCTTTTGCTTCCTCGTTGTGGGTCCAAATTCCAGTCGTCCTTGGTTCAGTAGTGTTCTCTGTTTCCTTCGTCGTCTACATCATTCAGCACTGGCTCAAGGATGAGTAATGATATAGATAGCACGCAACAGGTTAATGGACAGTGAAACCAATCGGCCAGAGAAGGTTTTATCCGCACTCTCTGGGAATTACACGCAGAAAGGAGCTCGCACAATGGTTCACTAAACAGAACAGACAGCAGTTTTGATTTACTACTGTATATCATTGATCCGTGTAACATATATCAGACGATTGGTGCTTGCTTGCTTGGCTTGTTCATTCATGCTTCATTTTTCTCGGATGCTGTTGATGCTGATGCAATTCTGGATGTAACACGGCAATATGCAGCTGATGCTGATGCAATTCTGGATGTAACACAGTCATATGCAGTTGTTGCTGATGCAATTCTGGATGTAACACAGTGAATCATTCAGTATCATCGTCGTGTGCAATAGGAGATCTTTTGACACATTGATGAATATGTACTGGCTCTTCACTCGTCTTTAACAGATTCTTTTTTGTGGCGTCGCCACTGGCCAAGTGTTCGTCCTCAGACTGCATAAGCTTTCAGCCAATACAGTGACTGGGGTTCGTACTCCCTCCGTTCAAAATTACTTGTCGTTCAAATTTGAACTAAACTAAAACCACGACGAGTAATTTAAAACGGAGGGAGTGATGGTTTACCAGGCTAGCACGCCCTCATGTGGTTCATTAAACCGATCCGCCCACAATGATAAAATAAGATACGTACTACTCCCTCCGTAAAATATACTCCCTCCGTTTCGAATTACTTGTCTTAGATTTGTCTAGATACGGATGTATCTAATATTAAAATGAGTCTAGATACATCCGTATTTAGACAAATCCAAGACAACTAATTTAGAACAGAGGGAGTAAGAGCTACAATGTTTCTGAGAGTGGCAAACCCAACAGATACTACAATGATTCAAATCTATCAGGTACTACCATGTCCTGAGGGTACCAAATCTAGGGTCATCGACGTTTCTGAAACTTTGGAGGTTGTAAGGAGCACCTCAGGCCAAATGGCATCGCCCACGGGGTTGCTCTTTTTCAATAAAGACACCCAAAAGCATTTAGTACAATGGATAAACAATTGAACATAGAACAGTCAATAAAAAATAAAATTACATTCAAAAGCATATTAGTCTTCTTCCTCTAATTGCATGCCGTCCACTAAAAATTACAAATTACACTAAATCAAAAACAACAAAATATAACCGCATGGGACATGTGGTTAGCAAAATCAAAATTCATATAGGCGATTTAAAAAAAAAAAGGCTTTGAAGACCGCAATAGTCACCCACTCCTTAGACAAGATCTATAAATCGTTGAAACAACATGATTTGAGGGTTGGAGAAACCCAAAATAATGCCTCGCATGTATGTAGAATCGGATGTCAGGTGCTTGGAAAAAAAGTGTGATCCGATGTATAAAAAGCTGAAAAAGTCAAGGAAAAAGTAGAATGCATGTGTACCATAGTCTTTTTTTTTCTAATTCTAAGATGATGTCCCAAACTATTTTTTCTCATGAGGCATATATATCCATACATTACCATAGTTAATGTAGATGTCCCAAACTATTTTTTCTCATGAGGCATATATATCCATACATTACCATAGTTGTCGAAGTCGCCAGAGCAATAGTCAGGCAAAAGCCCTCCCACCAGCGCCGAATCAGACATCATAAGGTAATCTTCGCCACCACGTCAATATCGCAGAGAAGCAAAACCTAAGAAAATCAAATGAGGTGGACGGGTCCCTACTCCTCTTGCGTCAGGACAAGGAAGAGGAAGGGCACCAGAGCTGGTGAGTTTTAGCTAGGTAAAGGGCACAGTAAGGCTGGGTACTCGCCCTGTGGTGCCACTAAAATAACAGGCATATAATCAAACCTACAGAAACAGCACGGCAATGAAACCTTGCTCGGGTAAACAAGACCCAGATCAAAACTGCAACTGTCAAAATCGACTCCATTTGAGTTCACCATGGACGATTACTACTCATATCCACATTCCTCGTATTATTTTGCTCAACCAACTATGCAACGAGGGACTTACGGTAAGGGGGAGTCGAGCCAATCCTGGACGGAGATGGCCCATTCCACATTTTTTTACAGAGGAAGCGGCAAATGAGGATTGTAGTGATCACAGCCGATCACCAAAAGAGAAAACTTATACAAGCTTCTTTTCTCTCTAGGAAGTATAGTTAGAGCTTTTGTTAGGACCTCTGCATGGAGAAGATGCATCTTCAGCTAGCTCTAATCGCTGTTGGTGTTGGTGCTATTCGAGTCCCCTGCCTGGGACTGGCTCGCCGGCATGTAGGACCAGGCAATGGCTGCTGTGCCGAGGGTAACTGCTATGCCAACTGAACCCCAGAACCACTTCTGCCTCATCTTACGCTTGTTCCGCTGTTGCCTGGACATCTCTGCAAGATGTAAGAGGAAAACACTTAGGACAAGTCTTACACCACATTTCATTTTGGAATCTTCCAATGAATGTTCCTCACACAACAGCCAATAGCACGATATGCATATATCAAGGATCAAGGCAACTAGAAACACTGCATGTCTGGTTAATTCATCAAGAAAAGAATCTGCTTCCGCGGATGTCATTTTTCTCAACTAACGCATGGAACAGAAGATTTATGTGCAGTAAGTAAGATTAACGGTTGACACCAACAAGCTAACAAATACTCCCTCCGTAAAAGAAATATAAGAGCGTTTAGATCACTGTACTAGTCTACATCGTAAAAATATGTACGAAATGCATAGATTAATGTATTGAGTTCAGTATGAGTACCGATAGCTTCTTGGTTTCTTTGAGACATCTCCCTGTTTGCTGCTTCATAGTACTGGACCCTATCTGATAGCCTTGCGATCTCAAAGTTCTTTGCTGAAATCACACTTTCCATCTCTGACTCAACTTCTACACGAGCAATTCCCCGGGCAATAGCAGCAGCTACCAGTTGTGAAACAGTTATTTGTTGGCACAACTCAGCTCCAGGATCCGCACTTGTATCATCATCGTTCTCAGCTACAGTTGGAGATGGAAGTGACAAGGCGATCAGCGATAGGTGATGACTAAGCTTCTTCCATTCCTTTTGCCAGGTCTCAGCTACCTCCTCAGCTTGTTTCCTACCCTCAATTTCTGTCAACATGCTTAACCGCATTTCACGGTATTCGTCATCAATACATCGAGAAGATCGAGTTGCACCATCGCTTGATATTTCTACATTTTAAACAAATCTGACTTAGTGCAAATGAAGCATTATAAATTAAACAACAAGCATACATGTCAGATTAGGAGGCCAAGGATGATCCTATCAGTAGCAGAGTGCAACCAAGTGATTAGACAAAATATGCATGCAGCATAAACAAATCTTGGATATATCACTTAGGAATTATTATTACTTTTAGATCATAGCCATATTCACAATAAATAACTTTAGCTCATAGCCCTACTGCTAGCAGTGATTGCTTCGCACAGTTCGATCATAAAAGATAAGACTACAATCAACCAAAAAATCATATGAAACAGATGACACAGATGGCACATTGACTATAAAGGCCTCAACCAAATATAGGAAGCCATACAGAAACACTGAGATGATCATAGTTCACACACAATAAACCTGCATATATAGCCTATATAAACATAATAACATTAAGTTAGGAACCAAGTCAGTGCCTGAAAACCTAGGAATGCCCATCTTAGCAAACGCTATCAGAAACATGTCTTGCATCAGCATAAAGGCAAATACTCCCTCCGGTCCTTTTTACTCTGCATATTAGGTTTGTCCGAAGTCAATCCCATTCAACTTTGACCAAGTTTATATAAAAAATTATAAACATTCACATAACAACACCAATATCTTTAGATTCATCTTGTAATATATTTTCATATTATATTTATTAGATATTATAGATGTTAATAATTTTTAATATAAATTTGGTCAAACTTAGCAAAGTTTGACTTTCGGCAAAACCAATGTGCAGAGTAAAAAGGACCAGAGGGAGTAACATATAGGCCAGGACTGACTCACTAGAAAAGTAGGTTCAATGATACACCATAGTAAACTGCAATGGCAAGTTGCACAGTTAACATGACTCTGAGCTTTTGGAATAAAGAGAACTAAACCGAGAGTATTCTATCCTATGGAGTTCCTTTTTTTTGGCTAATTTGTTTCACCATTTCCATCTTATAACTTACATAGATTGTTGCTACAGGCAACCAGGAACAGCCAACCACAGAGATCAGTTTAAAGCAAGATGCTAAGCAAGTAAGCATATACGCAAACTAATTGCTATCTTCAACCAACGATATCTAAATAAGCGTTTACATTCCAGTTTAAGCTTAAGAATTGTTGCTGCGGGTAAACAGGAACAACCGACCAGAGACATCAGTTCAAAGCAAGATGCAAAGCATATACACAAACTAATTGCTATCTTCAATCTAAGATATCTAAACAAGAGTCTACTCTGCTAAAAACAAATGAGCAAAGCATACGTTAGCATAAACTGAGTGGTACCTTCAAATGCGTCGTAAAATTCTGCACCAGGTGTGCCAACAGACGTCCCATAAGGAGAACTGGGCTTCCACCACCCCTGCCCACCAGCATCCTCAGCCTCAGAGTTACTAGTCACACTCTGTGAATCCTGAGGTTCAAGGAAGGCATCATTTTCGCCATCTCTTGGCATTCCATTGTTGACAAGCCTTCCAACATTGACAGGCCTCACCAACGCATCTGGACTTTCATGCCGAAACTCGAACTCGGGCTGATCCTGCTCATCTTGGCCAAAATGGGTCGCCTTGCCTTTCTGCACCCCTTCATTCTGCCCATCCAAGGTCTCCTTCACACCATTGTTAACCACACCATCACTCTCTTGTGAGAACCTAAACTCAGACTCCTGCACTCGAAAGGCTTCAGACTTTTTCGGCAAAGCAGGCAGCCCCTCGGGAAACTTCGGCAGGCTACCCTCACTTCCGACATCGCCCTGGGAAGATGTCTTGATCAGGCCAGGTCCACGGCGTTTATGGTTGATGAGATACGGCGACCAGGTTCCAGGGAACGATGACGGCGAGTCTGGCAGCGGCGTGCTCTCGGGCGTGGAGTAGAGCGCTGGCAAGGTGCTGGTCCTGGCAGGAGCCACCGGCACAGGTATGGGCTTCTCGGAGGACTTCTCAGGGGGTAGCGGCGCAGCTGGAGGCGGCTTGGGAACAAGCTTCTGGAGGTTGGGAAGGGAGCCGGTCTCCAGGAAGGGGTCCAAGACGTAGTGCGTGATGGTCGGCATGGGGACGTGGCTGCCGGAATCAGAAGGGACGGTCACCGTAGATTCTGCGTTGCTCGCACCAACGAGGTCCTGAATCACAATAGACAAAACCAGAGCAGGTTAGAATGGATCAAACCCTCTTCCCATCCGTATTGTAGCGAAGAAATAGGGCGCCAATATTAGGAGATTCCGATCCAAAATATTCGGAAACATCTGCAACGAAACACGTAGGCACCCTACCCCCTGTCCTTCGGAAACAATACGCAGCATAAGATACCGACGAGATGAGCCGCTCAAATCATCCGGAAAAAGGGAATAAAGGAGAAATCGACAATATTCTTCGCCCAAATTTAGAAGAACCAAATCGCCGAAAACGAATCGCGCAATCAATCAAACACGCCCCGAATCGAAGGCCGCTGCAGAAATTCGACCCCGAACCCGACCAAATCTACCTACGCGACCCGCAGAGCAGAACCCCAAATCCGCCTCCGTTCCAAACGCCGGGAACCAGCACAGCAGCCGCTCGAAGGAAAACGAATCCCCAAACCCAGGCGGCGTAGAAGATTCGTCGCGAAATAGTCACCTGCGACCCGCCGGGGAGGGGGGTGGCGCCTCCGCGCCTCGCCTGGTCGGAGGAAACCCTAGCCCGCGGCAGCGCCTCGCCGTCCTCCTCCTCCTTCCGCCGCCGCCGCCTCTCGCCTTTCGAAAGTTATGAGGGCAGGGCAAAATAAGCGGCGCGAGACGGACCAGCCAGGCGGCAACCCCAGAGGAAAATATACTAAAATACACTTCCTCGCTCGAGAGGGACAGGGGAAGGGGGAGGGGAGGGGAGAGAAAGAGCGCCGCTGATTTTCGGTATTTATTTCGCCCCGGGGTGTGGGATTTTTCTACCACTGAAAACACGAAAGGAGACACGGAGGCGCGCGGGGCCCGGGCGTCAGCGGCGGCGCGGGTAGGGGGTCGGGTGCGCCGGGGCTCCTCTATTCTTGGAAGGGAAGAAAGGGGAGGGGATTGTGACTGGGTGGTGGGGGGCGCGAGGAATGCACGGTCGGGGGTGGATGGATCTCGGCTCGGTTGCGTCCGGGTGGGTAACGACCGGGCGCGGCCGCAGGGGGGCTGCTGTTGGCTGCTGCACCGCACCGAATCGCGTGGGCGAGGTCAGTTGACCACGTGATGCACGCAGCTGGCCTGCCTGACCGCTGGCCCCCGCGTGGCCGTGTGGGTATCTGGGTGGGTGGATGGATGCGTTATCTTTTCTCCTTCTCGTGGGGAACAGAATATGTTGTGTCTTTGTCAACAAGTCTCGGGCTTTCCAGGGGTTTCGTCTCGTCCCGCATGCCACCGACGCGTCCTGTCTATCTTTTCGCTCACGGTTGGGATAAAAGATCGTGACCATGTATTCGGGGCTTCTTGTTCAGCAAGTTCTGTGGTCTGTGGAGATGTGCCTCCATCCGTATAGCCTTCTTGTAGGAGGACGATGCCCTCTAGATGTGTTTAGTTGCCCGCATCGATTTTGACTTGTTTGCATGCACTTCTCAATCGGGGCTAGCTGAGAAAAATAGTCTATACACCATCATTTGGTTGCCTGTATATAGGTTAGCTGCATGACGAAATTAATTTTGACCCCCGTTTGGTTGACGGCATCGCATTAGGCGTACACAGGACTCGTTGTTTGGTTGCAACCTGCATTAGGTGATGTCACCACTTCTCACTAGTGGTGACCTTACAACACACGATTAACAGTTTCACTCCTAGTTATGAAACAAATTACTGTTCATCCTAACTACTATTAAATGACATTACATATTATTAAGAGCCAAATGGCTGGATGGGGGGTGGGGGGTTCATCATCCCTCCCCTTCCTCTTTTGCTTCCTCCTCCTCTGCTGCTACTCTTGCTATTCTTCTTCAGATCCTTGTCTAACCTCTGTTATCCCACATTGCATGTGCCCACTCCAGCCTTTTGTTCTTCCAAGCTTCGTTGTCAAATGCCTCAACACCATGGCCACCGAGGTCAAGATCGTCAGGCGTCATCTCTTCCTCTTCAGGCACCAATTCATCAACACCCCATTGCAGGATCCAGTTATCCAGAATGTAACATGCTAGAACAATCTTAACCTGGGTAGGGTAAGGGTGGAATGGCTTCTAATCCAGGACTTGAACCTGTTATTGAGAGCTCCAGATGCCCTTGCAACCGTTACTCTAAGGTTGGAGTGTCTGGGATTGAACAGCTCCTGTGGAGTCCTAAGTTAGTTCCTACCAAAGAACGTGTTCAGATGGTACGGTTTTCCTGAAGGGTGAAAGAACACCTTGACGACATGCATAGCCAACATCTTCTAAGTAGAACTTGTCATCAGGGATGTTGATGCCGTCTGGGCGACTGATGTTGTCAGTGAGTATGTTAGCATCATGTGCTGACCATTCCCAGACAGCCAGCGCATAAGTGAACTTCATATCAAAGTCAATAACATCAAGCACATTTCTGGCTTGTGTAGTGCTTCCTCCCCCTGAATGATGCAGCTTGTGACTTTGGCACTCTGGCAGTGACATGAGTATCATCTATTGCCCCAATGCAATCCTGAAATGGCAATACAAGATTGTGTTAGTGCTCACCTTGAATTATCCAAGCATATGAAGAAATGAACTACATACATACTACAGTGCTCACCTTGAAGTATGGATACCGTCTTGGACTTGTGTGAATCATGGTAGGAGTCTGGTCAGTTGGTGACTTTATCATCTCTCGTCTGGACTCCCCAACATCATAGGACACTTGCTTGAAGTACCTTGAGATGGTCTCCATGCATTGATCTCCTGAACGTGTTGTGGATAACCCTGAACCTTTGGTTATGGCTAACAATATGAAGGAACATGGCCACTTGATCATCCCCACTGGTGTGGATGCTATCTTCTAGCAGCCCCCGGACCTGAAGGTCTGAACAAGTCCGGCAAATGGTGCTCTTTTCATTCTAAGCATCCACAGAGCCTCTGTGTCGTTGCAGTTGTATATGTAGTTCAGATTGGAGATTCTCTCTTGCTCCTGCATAAGCATTGGACCATATCTGATGACAAGTCTCTCAGCATGACGAACAACTTTCTTGTGCATGAACATGACCCATGCCTGAATCACAGCTATCAGTGCTCCGACCTGAAGTACCAGCTGCATCCGTGCGTCCATAACCTAGTCCACATTGAGGGTGTGTTGAGCAATGGGGAAATCGATCCTACACTTTGCCTAACGGCCTAACAACGGTAGCGGTGACCGAGTAAATGGGTGAGAGTGGGATCGGGGTGAGCCTAGATTTGGCGTCGTGCCCGATTTCCATCTCCCGCCATCCTCGCTCGC